>NW_012104754.1:304910-354459 GCF_000951045.1 Mandrillus leucophaeus | reverse complement strand
AAAAAAAAGAAAATTAGCCAGGTATGGTGGTGGGTGCCTGTAATCCCAGCTACTCAGGAGGCTGAGGCAGGAGAATTGCTTGAACCCAGGAGCCAGAGTTTGCAGAGAGTTGAGATCGCGCTACTGAACTCCAGCCTGGGCGACAAGAGCGAGACTCCATCTCAAAAAAAATAAAATAAAATAAAAACAACAACCACCATTGAAGTTAGAGAAAAATGCTAAATAATCAGATTGAAAGTAATACTCTCAACTCCATGGATGGCTTATAGTACTTTATAATTAAGGTCATCTAGTAGTAGTTGCTACAATAAAGTTTTGGAACTGGGTCTTGCTGTATAAACTGATTGTAAACATTCACCATGGAGCACAGAGACACATTTTTAAGCAGGCGTTATTCTTCCAAATGAATTTTCTCCTTTGAAGTGGTCACATGGTAAGAATGTGTACAGATTCCAACAGTGTTACCATTGCTTAAACATTTTTGGGTCTCCCTGGGATTGTCTTCAGAGTCTCTGAGCCACAGAAAAAAATTAATCTTGTCCTTTTAGTTATACCTCATTTTTGACCTCTATGAGTATCCCCAAGCCCGATCACCTACTTTATTTGTACATCTTGGCTCTTAATTATTATTATTATTTTTTAGTATTCAGCCAACACATCTTTAAAGAACAGGGGTTTTCTGCCATTTATGTTTTAAACCTCAGCGTTAACTCCAAAAGGGAAAGATCCCCAAAAATATGTAAATCAATGAAGCCTACTGGAAAAAGCATGTAATTCCCTGAGCAGATTATCTTGCAAGTGAGAACGTGCATTTAGATGTAAATCTGCAATGTTGGGAAAATCAGTCACATTGTGTTCTACTGTTATAGAGGGGAAAACTCAGTGTAGGCTTTAGAGCCATTCAGGTTAGTTCAAAAAGAGCTCCACTACTTACCAGGTGGTATCAGGTGTCTTTTTGAACCAGCATTTCCTTAGCTTTGAATCAGAAGTGTGATAGCGACCTCAGAGACTAGGTTAAGAACTAGTGATAATTCATTACAATGCCTGGGGTCACTCCAGGCTCAGTAAATGACACATATATGATGTTAATGTTATCACAATATCTATACATAGTTCATAGAACAGTTTCTTTAGCTGCTGATAATAGCTGTATTATTGAATACCAATTCTTACATTACAGAAGGATGTAGATGTAGGATGAAGTTTCACGAAAGGTTTTACAAAGGGCCAGGCCTGACTATTACTGATTGCTCAAAAGGTTTTGAATGAAAGACACTGATAGCAATGATCAGATTGAGAAAAGATCTGCAGAGATAGTTGAATATAGCAGATCCAACCAGGTTGGCTATAGGGTTTCTATTCAGAACGCAAACTTACATTATCAATTACCCTCTTCCTTTGGAGAATAGCGGCATTCTACAAAGTTCACTATCATAACTCATAGGGTTTGGCATTTTACTGTTTTGGTTAGGAGTTTTTTGGTTTTAACTTAAAAAAACGGAGACAATTACTAAATTTCAGGGCTGTAACAGAATCCTTCCTCCCCCTAAAATTGATTACAATTTAGCCCAATCTCTCCTAATCACAAAAACTCAACTGATAATTATCTCAGGTAATTCTGATATTTTGCCATCTGTGTATTTTAGTGTTTCCCTGTGTTGTCAGAAAGAGTTAAGAAGTTGTCTTAGTTAACTGGAAAATTGTTGTTTGACCTGATAAACCCACAGCCTTTCTTCCAGCTAGATCATTAAGATTCCAGGACTGGCCTCAAGAAGACTGTCTGGAATTCACAGCACTGCGGACATGTCAGTGGTCAGTCTGTGTTATGTGAATGAACCTGATATCAACAGACTTTCCCCCAAGACCTCCTTGAACTGCCACAGGCGAGGTCAAATAGATTATCTGCATTTATTTTGGAATCCAAACTAAATCAGCAATCAGATGAATAATGTATCAGTTGTAGTGCCTGGAATGGGATGCCAGCTCCCTAAAAAAATGCCACAGAGCCAAGATACACTTTATCTTCAAAGTGTTCTGTTTTATCTTACTCGTTTATTAATTGAAAGTATTTTTTGCTGTAGCTGAGCTTTTAGAATCAGATTTCCTTTTATGAAATATACTTGTATCCCCTGACTGTTAAGAAATCCTGTATATGCAAGGTTTTGTCCTGAATCTAGGCATTATGTGAAATAAATAATGGAAGATATACAACTTACTGTCTGATAAACTTTAACAAATAACACAAGCTTGTATCATCTAATTTTCTCGATATATGGGAACAAAGTGTTGGCCTTTTGAAGGCCTGAAAAGTCTGTTGACTTGCTTCCATTCACCATTTCAATGAGCTTACATAAGTCTCAGCTAATTTTATCTACATACTGAATTGAGATACAATGTCTTATTTTGCATGGATTGGGAAGAAATGCACAGCAGGAAAGCTATTGACAATGCGGCTTTGCCCTTTCTCAGGGGGCTTCTGTTCCTACCACTGATCACAGATTTGTTGGATTAAATACCTGCTGATATGCAGTTTATAAAATTCCCCTTCTCTAGGTTCTAAGCAGTCTATCATCTTACTAAGGATGCAATTTGAAAGATTCTGAATGTATTTTGAATGCTTTTAATAGGACCATTCATTTTATCATACAAATTTTCATTCCCTGGTTTGAGTTAGATTTCTTTTGACATGGAAGAGAAGGACTGTATAATTGTGTTATTCCTTAATTATTTTTCATCTCTTTTTGAGTGATAGAAATTGGCCACTAGAATGGAGTCTGGAAGTGGCATCATAAGAACACAAAGTAACATTAATGGAGGTGGGGTCATTGTCAGTAGAGTTCTCAACTGCTTCCAACTAACTGCTGTATGTGCTCTCCATAAATCATGCCCTCCATATTATTGATAACCTCTAAATTATATCACTTCTGCTTCCTGGATCTCCTCTCTCGATCTGGAGATTAAACTGCTCTGCTTAGGCCTCATGTTTTCTTTCTTAGGTCTTAACTGCCTCTAGTGTCCTCTCCTTAAAACCATTCACCAACTTGGCTGAGAATGGTGGCTCATGCCTGTAATTATCCGGGGGCCACTTTTCAGCTCTAAAATTCTGTCTAAACCATCTTTGTAGATGTTTTTGAAGTAATTAGTTGGTTTAAAAGTGAACAAGGGAAGACTGAGAAATTTTTCTTCCTCACTTTTCTGCTGTCATATCCGATTGGTCTAAAAGTTTTTCTTGACCTGACTTTTTGATCTTTAAAATGCAGCAGGATATTGATGCCAAGGTTTTCACTGGACGTTGTAATTTGAGAAGCAGAAGATATGGTTATTCCTTTCAAAAACAACTGCAAAACTTTTTGTTTTCGTATTTTTAAAAATCTTACTCAAGCTTTTCAAAACAATAACTTTCTGGTTCTTAGTAGCCATCTCAGACAGTTTTATGGGAAATATTTCTTATAGAGACAGAAAAGACTCCCACCCAGTTAAATGTTTCCTTTTCTGTGATTTGCCCTGCAAGGAGCTCATCTGAGTGTTGAGAGGGCATCTAGCTTTGAGCTCCAATTACAAGAACAGGGCCATCGGTGGCCATGCTGCAGGGCACTGCTGTTCAGAGGGGGCTGGCCAAGGAAAACACTTCCTTGAGCATATGAAGCAGAAGATGAAACAGATGCTTTTTAGCTAGGAAAGAGCTCATGAACGTGTCCCCAAGTAAATGTTCCATGTGCTAAATCCTGACTGCAGTGGAAGCAGCTTGTCATTAAGTATGCTACCTGGGAAATCTACAGTCAAACACTCCATAACTGCCTTTTTATATTCTTGGATTGGAAAGCCACACATTAAATATGGTTCTCAACTTTAAAAGCAGCACTTTCTAATGCAGACATTAAGTGCTCATGGTAAAAATGAAAATACAAACAAACCTCTTTCATGTTGGCCGAATCATCATCGTTCTTATTATCGTCAATAGCAATAGGAAAAATTTCTATCTCACCAGTGACCCTGCTGTTCTTTTTGAGGTACAGAAGTAGATATGAAATATAATTCCTGTCTTCAAGAAGTTTCTAGGCTGGGCACAGTGGCTCACACCTGTAACCCCAACACTTTGGCAGGCCAAGGTGGGCAGATTCACTTGAGGACAGGAGTTAGAGACCAGCCTGGTTAACATGGTGAAACCCTGTGTCTCCTAAAACAAAAATTAGCTGGGCGTGGTGGAGTGTCCCAGCTACTCAGGAGGCTGAGGAAGGAGAATTGCTTGAACCTGGGAAGTGGAGGTTGCAGTGAGCCAAGATTGCACCATTGACCTCCAGCCAGGGAATCACAGCAAGACTCCATATCCAAAAAAAAAAAAAAAAGAAAGAAAGAAAGAAATTAAGAAATTTCTGGACAGGAGAGAAAGTGAACCTGTCAACAGAAGTTTTAAAAGGTGTGAGCACTAACTGTAATTTCTCAGTGAAATCTTTTTTAGTTTGGGGAGAATTTTATTAAAATCATTGATCAGAGTCAGAAACAAAGTTTTTCAGTAAAATAACATGTCTGAGGGTATATCTCAGGCTACTGGGTGTATTTAGTTTCTGAACTACCACCCTGGTCAGCCATTTTAAAAATACCAACATTAGTGGTAGAGGTAAAGGACAGTGGTGAACTTTTAGTCTGTTTAAAGTCTGTTTATTACCCTAATCCCTCTTTTTCTATAGCTTCAGGTCCTAAAAAAGGTGACACCTTTCTTAAATCACCTTTCACCTTCCTAAGAAAGGGCACCTTTCAGATGGAACATTACGTTTGTCAACTTCTCTGCAATGTCTTGACCAAAAATTGAACACTCTGACTTTGTTTCCCATTTGTCCTTCTGTCTCCTGCATGGGAAATGAAGCTGTCTTTGCTGCCTCTGCTGAGGGCCCTTCTGAGTTGGCCAAGGGAGGTTGGAGGGATATACATCACATTACAACCTTCATACTGCCAAGTTCTAGTTAGTTTCAGCAATATATGTGAAAACCTCCAAAGCAAACACAGAGAGAGGAAATCAAAATTAAATTAATCCTCTCCAAGGATAAATAAAGTATGGATGTGTTCCTCTTGAGCTGACAGGGTAGAAATCGGAAAGACCCCTTTGCCTGGGCTTCAGTGATACCAATGTTCAGATTCCTGATTCTTCAGCCCAGAAAATAGAAGTGCTGTATAGAGCTATAAAAATCTAAGTTCCTTACCAGTGTCATATATGTAAGAAAGCATACCTCGATAGTTGAGATTTATGGACATCTTCAAGATGGTGTATGTGGGTTAGCCGTAGAAAGCTGTCCTGTGAAAACAGCTGTTGTCTTGAGAGGAATCAAAGTCTTTCTTTGATCATGGGATCATATCACAATTTGGCTGTCCCCACCTAAATCTCATCTTGAATTGTAGCTCCTATAATTCCCACGTATTGTGGGAGGGACCTGTTGGGAGATCATTGAATCAGGGGACTGGTTTCCCCCATACTGTTCTCGTGGTAGTGAGTAAATCTCGTGAGATCTGATGCTTTTCTAAGGGGTTTCCCTTTTCCCTTGGCGCTCTCATTCTGTCTTGTCTGCCACCATGTAAGACATACCTTCTGCCTTCCATCATGATTGTGAGACCTCCTCGGCCACGTGGAACTGGAGGTCCATTAAATCTCTTTTTCTACACAAATTACCCAGTCTCAGATACACCCTTATCAGCACTGTGAAAATGGACTAATACAAATGTCAAAGAACAAAAGTGCATTTGAATATCCACATTTCAGGCAGATACAAAAGGCTTTGACTTCTAGTCTTCATTTTTATGAATTATGAAAATTGGAGCAGAGGGGGAAACTCAGCTTTTCTGCAGACTCTCTGCCACCACACAGCTGAAAATCCCATTGTCTTTTTCAATTTTGATGATCACTTGAAATGATTCTGACTAGCGTCCTGACTCTAGCTTTTTGATCAACCTCTGCCAGGCCATTATAGACAAACTCCAGCTACCTACTCCTCTGCTTGGAGAAACTGAGTTATTTTTGACCAGCTTACTTGAAACTTGGTTATTTTTTCAACAATCCTCCCTGAAAGACAAGACTGAAGAGAAACGTCATTTGGTTTTACTCAGTGCTGATAAAATGCCCTCTATGTTGAAACCTAATTTAACAGTGAATGAGCTTTTATGAATCGTGCTTTTGCCTTCCAGCTGCAATGCTTCTGACATCCTTATTTCAGATGTGATTACAATCCTTAATTATGTTTTCTCCGTTTGTTTATTGACTAAGTTACATACCACACACCATTCTGGTGACTTTGCTGGGAGACTGTCTCTACATTAACTTATATTTGGGGAAATATTAGCAGCCATAATATACTTCATTGCTTTTTCCCCTCCCCCAGAATTGTGTCTCTCACACACTCAAATACAAATGCCAAAATGTATTTGTTGACTAAAGTTGTGGAAAATTACATTTTTCCTTAAAAAGAACAGTAAATGCTGGAGTACTCCCCCCCAAAAAAATCCACTGAAATATTCCCCTCAAGCATTGAATGACATTTTTAGGTGGTAACAGCCAACTGGCTCCCTGTTTGTGGTGAAGTCCTGGAGAACTTTGTACTAGTCCATATAGAATAAGTATTTGTCAATCACATCTAACAATTCAGCCATGAGAAAAAATGAGATAATGATAACACTAAGACATGAGTAAAAAATAGATATTTGTACCATTTATGGAATTGAGAGGCAAAGGAAGTAGGTTTATTTCCATTTCATAAACATTTGGCCAAGTTTCCTCATTAAATGATTGGAGGAGCAAAAGGTTAGATCACCAAAGTTAAGAGGTGACACAAGTTTTAATTGAGCTTTTGTCTATGAAACAAGTATCTACATTCAGAATTCAATGCAGTTTTTTTCCAGTGCTTTACATATTCACGTCTGCGAATCATTAAAACGACCGAAGGCAAGGCTGTTGCTACCTTACATGGTGTTTTCATGTACATTAAAAAGGCAGCTCTTCCCAAAGACATTTTATTTTCAGTTTTCAGTAAATTATTCTAAATATCATTTGTTAGAAAAATAAACCTCATTGGGAATTTTTTGGAAAAATTATTTTAGTATATAAGAAGGTGCTAAAGTTATTTTTATTTTATTTTGTTTTTTTTTTAGATGAAGTCTCACTCTGTCGCCCAGGTTGGAGTGCAGTGGTGCAATCTCGGCTCACTGCAAGCTCTGCCTCCTGGGTTTGCACCATTCTCCTGCCTCAGCCTCCCGAGTAGCTGGGACTACAGGCACCAGCCACCATGCTCGGCTAATTTTTTGTATTTTTTAGTAGAGATGGGGTTTCAGCATGTTAGCCAGGATTGTCTTGATCTCCTGACCTGGTGATCTGCCCGCCTCAGCCTCCCAAAGTGCTGGGATTACAGGCGTGAGCCACCGTGCCCAGCCCGAGAAGGTGCTAAAGTTATAATCAAAAACAGATGTCTTACATATAAGTTGAGCCCCTGAGATTTGGTGCACTTGTACAATGTGCAACCTGAACAACTATACTGGGCAGCTATTTCAGGGGAGAAATTATTCTAGGAGTTGTAAATTTATCTACTTTCACCTTCCTGACTTATAACCAAATAGAGAGGAAAGAACCAGTTTTAAATAAATGACATGGCCTTTTATCAGTTGGTTAAGTGTTTGGATGTCAGTAGCCTATTAATTAACATATCCATAGTAGGATTTTACAACTGTAAAGGTGAGATGTCAGCCAGAAATAGGCAGGTAATTGGCATTCCATAAATGTTTGCTGAAGCCCAGTTATGTCATGAGTGGGCTTTAATCTATGGCAATAACATGGCTCCAAATGTGTGAATTTCTGAGAAAAGTTTTAGGATGCTCTGCCAGTGTATTATGTTGTTCAATTTTATTTGTTGCTCATTAGCTACTTTGACATTGTGCTAAGTGCTTTCTCTCTTCGTAAATGGCCATGATAATTCCATGTGGGTTATGGTTTTAATTATTCTCACTGCCTAATGAGGAAAATGAAGTTTAGAGCAGGATGAAGACACTACTTCAAAGCCAACCTCTAAGTTCATGCCATTGATGAGCATGTAAATTACAAAATGAGGAGTAGCTTTTTAGTATGCCAGCAAGAATCAGGATGGAAAATATAATTATTAAAAGATACAAACAAATGAATGTGCATAGCGTTTAAGAACAGATATGTCAAGAAATGTACAGATCATGTGTAGAACATGACAAATCTGGTAGGTATATAAACTGCTATAACCTTTCTGGAGGACAATTTGACAGCTAGTGTCAAAAGCTTTATAAAAAGGCATACCTTCTAATTTTCAACCTCAATGTGAGGAATTCATCCAAAGGATGTAATTAGGTTAGCAAATATTTCCTTACACGTTTATTCACTTTAAAATTATGCTGATAATGTCAACAACACAATTGGAAATAACCTGTATACTCATCAGTAGGGGACTTTGTTAATAAAGAAAAGTATGTTTATGAGCAGCTTTAAAAATGATGTCATAGAAGAAACATTCTGTTGAAAAATGTTCTCAACATATTGAAAAGTATATGAAGAGCATAACTGAAAATGTGTGATTACAGATTTGTCAAATTAGATGTTTATTTATATTCTCACATGCATAGATTAGAGAAAAGACTAGAATGGTTTATATAAACCTGTTAGTAGTATTTACCAATGGGAGGGACAATCACGGGTGACCTGTTTTTCTATTCTGCTTTTAGGTATGTTTTCTATTTTTATAACAAAACTACTTTTATTTAGAAAAACTGTACTCTTAGTCAGATAAAAGAAGTTTCAAAAATATAGATTTAATATAGCCATTTATACTTTGATTAGATTTGAACCAAATATAAAGGTGGATTAATGCTGGTTTTGAATTTTTATCTATCTCATTTGTACATTTCCTTTTTGCCTTTGTTAGGAAATAGGAATGAGTCAAATAAGAACATAAGGAAATGGAATTTTATTTTTTGAAGAGTGGAACATAATTGGTGTTACCTAGACAAGATGACTTCTTACAAGGAATACGACATCTCTGTTTCATTTAGTTTAGATTCATGTAAACACAGCATGTCGTTCACCGGGATAACTCAGGTCTGCGTTACTCAGAATATGCTAATGGTTATAACACGCACCAGCAGTATCAGCCACTTAATATACTAAATGTTGATTGATCAATTGTATCATAGACCAAGGTGGTCAGTGGCAGGGTGGGGGACAGAAGAGAGGAGCGGAGCTCTGCTCCATTGTGTCACTTAGACATTGGGAACCCAGGCTTTATCCATCATAGGTGAACTTGTGGCCTGCAAAATTGCCACAAAATAAGAAAAGATACTGTTGAGGTTCCTTCGAGGGAATTGATTGCCAGGTGTGAATGGCCTCCCTCACCTCTGTTCATATTCCATTGGCCAGATCTCAATCATGTGAACTTACTAACCCTTCACTCCAAGAGAAGCTAGGAAATGTGGTCTTGGGGTGTATCTGGGAGGAAAACAGGTTGGGTGAACGTACAGCACTCATCACTACCACTTCCACCTAACATAACATCTTACAGAGACAAAAATAATTTTTGTCTTTATAAAGAATGGTATTTCAATATTTGATTTTATTTTGGCATATAAAGAAAATATTTTAAATTTTCTTTATTTCAGCTTTTAAGTTTTATTCTAAATCTCTTGTTTAATACTTTATTTTTATAGCACATTGTTCTAAAATCTTTACATCCAGGTAAAAAAGTCCAACTGTATTGATCAAGGAGTAATTGATGCCCAAATGATAACATGTTTCCTCAATAGAACTCCAGAGGGCTCTTGGTTAAGGGGAAAGCTGCTTGTAACGACACGTGTGTGCAGGCTGCATCTTAACTGATGGAATCAGCCTGTTGTCACATGGCTTCTGAAGTATTTATGTCTGATTGGAAACTCTTCAGCTTGTATCAGACGCTGGAAAAACACTTTATTGTCTGAAATTTTCTATTTGTTGAAGATGACAGTAAAAAAGTTGGAGCATGCAATCACCTGTTCTCATTTTTCACATACAGAGCTTTAGGTAATGTCTGGTCATAATAAATAAACTGTAGCCCTAATTATCCCCTGTAATGTTTACAAAAGCTAAGGGAAGGTGGTACATAGAATAAGAGAGCGAGATGAAAGCTGAAGGTGTGTTGCTTATTCATTTGAAACGGAGGGAGGATGTTTCCATTTCAAATACAGAATTAATTAATCAACCACGGCTTCAGGGCAACTAGAAGTAGTCTCTGGAGACCTAAAACTTGTCTTGTGTGTTTATTCAAGCCCTCAACTCCCAGGAAATTGTTTATTGTTATTTTTAATTAATCGGCTAAAAATGTGTGTTCAAAATGTTGTGAGTGTATTTAGATTCTCTTGGGTCATGTGACTTTATTTTAGGAATTTTGTGGGAAAGTGAGGCTGGGCTGTATGAGGGCTGAGCAGGGACCAGGACCTGTGGGGCCGTGCTCTCCATCACCCCTAGGAGGAGCTCTGCCACGATTTCTGCCTAAGTCCTCTTGATACACTGCATCTGGCCCTAGGTCCCATGAGTAAGTTCCCCGTTAAGGAGATATAAACTATGTATTCTGAGACACCATAAAGAGGGTGGAAATTTTAATGTATCTAGGAAGAAAGGAAATTTATTTCACAATAGATTTCTTCTTCAAAGCATATCTGTAAAAAGGCAGCCACAGCAATGACATGTAATGCTCCCTACCTCTCTACTCCAGGAGGAGGCATGGACTTTAAGAGAACTAAATAGTTTAGACCTCAGAAAATGACCCTTCTCTTCAATAATCCAAGTTAGAGCAAAAATTGTTCAGCACATAATATTACTGAAATCCTTCCCTTTAATGATATTTCTGCGGTTCATAGATGGGAAATGGAAGTTTACCACTTCTTTTACCTTCCTCTACATGTTTGGATTCCTTTCATGTCCTTAAATTTCCATTTCCTTGTATGAAAAATGAATATTATGTGTGGTGCCTCTCAAGGACCATGTATAGAGAGTAAAATTTAATCATACAAAGGCCTTTTAAAAAGTAAATTAAAATATTTTAATAATTTTCCCACATTGATTGAGATGATTATTTAGATAAATTTCAATATGATTTAAATTCTAATTTTAACATGCTCCCATTAGTCCATCTACCCACCCGCTTATCCATTTCTCCTTTAATCCACCCATTCATTTCTCAAACAGTAATTGCTGATATGGTCCTCATTAGTCATTTGTGCAAATTTATCAGGGTACATGAATGAATAAGCCTATGCACCTGCTCTCGATGAACTTAGAAATGATCTGGTAAAGGAGGAAAGTGAATATTCTAATATGATACATGACATGAGAAAGGTGTGTGCATGGTATCTAGGGAGGAGGTATGTGGTCCATCTACCTCTGTAGGGTATGGGGGACAATAGACTTGGATGATTTGGGTATTAAAGGGTAAATAGGAATATTTCAGGCAGAGAGCGAGACCGATTTTAGGAAAATGAAGCAGCAGTGGGAAAATGTGTTAGGTAGAATAATGGCCTCCAAGAACGTGCATGTCCTGCTTCCTAGAATGTTTGAATGTGTTATCTTACCAGGCAAAAGGGACTTTGCTGATGTGATTACAGATCTTGAGATACAGAGATTGACCTGGATTATTCAGGGAAATCCAGTATAATCATTGGTGTCCTTATAAGAGAGAAGGAGAAGGCTCAGAGTCAGAATCCAAGAAAGATATGTACAATGCAAAGAGTTGTCAAAGTTAGGGATAGGCTCATTGGAAAATGCTTTACTTCTGGCTTTAAAAATTGAGAAGGCGCTACAAATCAACAAATGCAAGTGGTCTCCAGAAGTGGAAAATGTAAAGGACATGGATTCTCTGCTAGAGCCTCCAGCAGGAGCGCAGTAGAAAGTTAGAGAAGATGAGAAGATACTTCTGCCCTCAGAAATCGTACCATGTAATGTCGAGTAATCATGTGCTAGTTAAAGCAGAAATAACCACTATATGTTGCTGGGGAGAAAATGTTTGAAATTCTTCACATATTCCATTCGTAGGACTAAGCGTTTCTCTGAATAAAGAGGGTTTTTTGTTTCTGCTTATGACATTTAGTAAGTCGAATCCCTGCTTATCTAAAATTTTACCTGATAGTAGTGTCCATCTACCTGATAGACAGAAGTATCTCTTTCACAGCAGAATTGCCTTTTTCTTGAGCATGAACAAATAGTGAAACTCATGAATGCAGTTGGGGAAATAATTTTTCCAAGTTCTTAATTATGTTCATAGTGTGAATATACACTGGGATGCAGTCTTTGAACGTGACATTAAGCACCTAAAATATACAAATGCATCTTACAGATGTTTTTGAATACAGGATTTGTATAGAGAGGGTATAATAAAGGACTTGGAAGCAACTGCAGTTACTGCAGTGGAATGGAAGTGATCTCAAGATTGTATGAGGGAGAAGAAAACCATAGGCAACACCCCAAAACCCACAGAGGAAACAGTTTTACCTGAAAGACATGGGGAGACTATTTCAGGTGAATGAATGGGACCTAGTATAGTTCAGATGTCAAAAAGAAATGTGTGTAGGAGGTGGTGGAATATTCCATCTATTTCTACAATGCTGGCAAAATATGAAGGCTGATGGGAGGCGGCAGGGAAAAGTGTAGGCTTTTTAAGACAGGCAGAACTGAGTTCAGGTCCCAGCTTTGCTACTTACCACGTGTATAACTTTATGCCACTTCCCTGAACCTTACTGTGCTTTAGTTGTCATCTGTAAAATGGGGTAACAATGCCTTCCTCACAGTGTTGTTAGTTACCAGGATTCAGTGAAAGAATAGATGTATAGAGCTTAGCAGTATGCCTGGCACATTGGAAGCTCTCAATAAACTTAGTTATTATTCTGAGTACCTACTGCATTACAACTTGGAATGTCTTGCTATGATCTCTTTTCAAATCTGCAGTCACCAACCTGGTCTTTGAATTAACTAGCTGAAAGCAGAGCAGATGCGCAAACATAGAACAACAGTCCCCGGAGTAGGGGAACAACTCCAGTAAGGCCCTGTTGCCCCTTTTACCATAGAACAGCGACCAGGTGTGTTTTTTCAGAGATGCCTTTATGAGAGGTTTGGACTTCAGGGCCTATGCACTTGATGTACCGAAACCTCCAGTGGATGCTAGTTCCAAATGCATCCAGTTAGCTGTCTGGATAACTCTGTTTGCTGTTCATTCAGTCACTCTCAGGCCTTTAAATCCTGGGCAGTTTCACCCAGACTTGCTGTCCTGCCCTTGATCTGTAGATGGGATCGACTTCATTGAGGTCCTTTAAGATCATAAAGGAATAAATTTATCTTTTTGTTTTGTTGTTCATTGTGCATTCAGATTTAGAAATCCCTGCATTTGGTAGAGCCCATTCCTTTACAGGATTAACTGTTGTTAGATTAATTTGACAGCACTTAAGTAATCTAGCATCACACTAAATAGGCTCCATATCAAACCAAGCAATGTCTTCCTGATCCCTCTATCTGAATCACCCCATCTTGTTTGGAAACCCTCTTATCTGAGTTAGGGACCTTATTCCCACTCTACTTGTGTTCCTTCTTATTCCGGAACCTTTCTCTGTATAGCCCTGAAAAAAATATAGTGACCTCTAGGGATATTATTTTAATTGCTGCATTTTATCCAAGACTTAAAACATACATAATTAGAAAGAAACCTCAATTTATATAATTTTCAATGTAATTTAGAAGGCGAAATGGACTGTTTTTGTTCCTGTATCTTTAGTTACTAGATTTTTAATAGCTTGGAAGTGCAGTGATGCTTGAAAATATAACTTTCTGGAAGGAAAATGTACCAGAAATTGTGACCTACTTAAGTTTCAATGGATTGGACCACTGAGCCAAGAAGTATGCTGACCACCCACAGGGGCTTCAAGCATGGTGCCGTGATTGTCAAACGCCTGGCCGAGGCTAGTTAGAATTAAGCGAAGACAGTCTATCTGGGCCAGAGAAATTCTAGAACCCGTCTTGTGGGTTTAGCGTCTATGTAATGTTTCAAGCAAACCCATCCCCATATCCTGAAGTCAAGGGCTGGCAGGTTGTGGATCCTACATGTTTAAGACCACTTTGTCTTCTCCCATAATAAAGTTTTATCCTGCTCCCATTAAAAAGCATTACAAGTGAAAACATTTGAGGGAATCACAACCCCAAGCCTTGCTGGATTAGAATAAGTGGTTATAATAACAACAAAACCCCTTTATAGGAAACCCTATATTTGGGGAATCGTCAGAAATCCACATGGCTGATTGTAATTCAAAAGCCCTGAGAATAACTACTACCTTTTCCTTTTCAGACATCTGAGCTTAACTCTTGGCATCCTGGTAGTAGTCTTATAGAATCCAAATTGTGGCAGCAGCGAAAGGCATTTGAGGTGGGAGCCTGTGTGAGCTCACTCCCTACTCAGAACCTGCCCCTGTTCCTTTCACACCTTTGTTCTCCATCAAAGAGGCCCATATGCACTCACTGTTCCCAATGAGTGCTAATTCTAAATGCAGTTAGTGCTCTGGGAGAAGAGAAGTGGATAATGATCATTTCATAGAACTGTAGGACCTTTTGCATTAGTTATAATAACAATAACTACCATTGTTCTCAACAGGTGTGGCACTGCCCTCAAGGCTGTGCGAATTCAGTGGGAAATAGGAAGGGATGCTAATGACGTGCAAGGCATAGAACAGTCTTGCACAGTGAGGACAGTGAGGAAATGCTTGTGTTCCACTTGACATTGCAGCTCTTTGGACATCCATGTAGATTTAAAAAATAAGATCAGCAGTGATTTAGGTCTCAGGTCTAGCACCCATGTCTATGTAAATAGGTATTTTTTTTGCACAGATTGAATATGTATTAAATTTTCCAAGAAGGAAACTAGCATGTGCATTGAGGGGTGATAGTAATAAGAATTGGAGCTTTTCCAGAAACTGTTCACCATCTCAGTCACATCATGGTGGCCATGTTGCTTGTGGTGTAACAGGCAGCAACTCTGCATGTGTGTGTCTGCATTTGCAGCTTCTGCCTTCAGAGCAAAGCATGCAACTAGCTATTGCGTCTTCCTGGATAGAAGAGTCTAACCAATTACATATTCAAATGTATAACATTTTAATATAATTTACTTTTCTTCTATTTCTCTTTTTTTACACAAGGCATTATATGATTTCTTTTGAAAACCCTTGATCAAGTGCTTACCATAGCTCCAGTACAAAGATAAGGGTATTATGATTAATTCCTAGTCACCATAGGTGGCATGTAGTAGTATCCCAGTGTATACATTGGAAGACTGAGGTTTGCTTGGTGAGCGTCAAAAACATTTCTGGATTTGGGAATTGGCATTCCTGCTTGTTTCGGTCTAGTAACTCAAACCATTCACTTAACCATCCGGTAACACAAATCATTCTCTTAACCATCCGGTAACTCCAACCATTCTGTTAACCATCTGGTAACTCCGACCATTCTCTTAACTGTCCAGTAACTCAAACCATGCTCTTGATCACTCCATGGTCGCCTCCAGTCAGGCCATGTGCTTGTCCCATTTGAAGAGTACCTAGTCTATATCCACGGGCTCAGCACTTGCCTCTAAATGCCCCGGTTGAGGAAACATGCATGGGAAACTTGGGCAATAGTGTTGTGTCCCCAAGGCTGAAGGTTTCTGACCATCAGCAAGACCAGAACATTCCTGGTTTCCTCTTGTAATAACATTCAAAGCCAGATGACAGTGGGGCTGACTCCGTAATCCAGTATGTTTATGTAGGCAATGCCTGAGAGTTTTGTTTAATGAAGTAGTAACAGGACTGACAAGGCTCAGGAAGATCACCACACAGAGGGGTGGGAGAGGAGGAACCCTCTAGAATCCATACTGGGTAATTGGTCCAGAAAGAAAGGTCCTTTCTATCCTCAACTGCCAAGGACAGAGCCAGTGAATCAGGCCTCGTCCTCCATCTCCCCAGAGTTGTGACGCCATGGGCAGGACATCACCGCCATCTGCTTCCCCTTGCCCTGGCACCTGGTGGGAACTCCAACGCTGCACATCATGGGCAATGCGATGGCTACTATTGCTGCTTGCTGAACTGGCCTGCATGTCATGCTGACATTGAGGAGTTTTCTTCCTTCTTGTTCCAACTCTTTTCTCTCTTCTACATATTATTATCTTTTGCTGCTTGTCATCAGTTTATTTTCAGTTTTGTTTTTTTTTTTTTTAGAAAAATGCACAAGGTAATGTTTTCCAGTGTGATAAAAGGAGAAAATGATAGGTGATTTCCACCTCCTTAGGTTATATAATAGGTCTTGATGCAGAGCTTCTTGGGACGTCCTAGTTCACTGTCTCTTAAGTATTTCATTAAGCATCTAAAACCAGTATCAATAGGATGACATGTAAAAATAGCTGCTACCTGTGGTGTACACATTATGTTTCAGGCACTGTGTTCCTCCTTTTATCTGCTCTTGACCTTGGGCAAGATACTTACCAACTGTGTGCCTCAGTTTCTTATCTATAAAATAGAAAAATAGTAATAGTGCCTCAAAAGGTAGGTCGCACTGGTTAACTAAGATAAACAAAAACACTTAGAATAATACCTAACACATAGTAAATGCTCATAAATTGAACTCGTAGAAGTAGTAGTGGTTGTCCAAGTAGATTAATCATAGTTGCTCACGACAGTCTTTTACAATTTTGCAGATGAGGAAACTGTCTAAAAGAATTTAAATGGCTGTCCCATTTAACTAATAACGAACATAACTGAATCCAGGTTTGTCCAAACCACGGGTTCTCAACCTTGGCATAACTGAAATTTTGATCTTCATAATTCTTTATGGTGGGGAGCTGTGCTGTGCATTGTAAGATGTTTTGCAGCGTCTTTGGCTTTTACCATCTACATGCCAATTGCACACCCCAAGTATAACAACCAAAAATATCTCCAGACATTGCCAAATATCCCCAGGGATGAGAGTTATGTGCAAAATTGTTTCTTGTTGAGAACCACTGGTGTAAACCAATAGTTTTCTGCCCTTTTTGCTATCCTCATTATGTAGGAGGATCCTTTTCTATATTTTTTTAAACAAATGAGCTAAGTAATGAGGCATTTCTTCATGTTAGAAAACAAACTTTTGCTTTCCAACTTTCAAAACTAAGCAATTACTTAAAATAATCAGCTTTATGAGTATAACCAAAATCTAATTCAATTAAAATAAATAATCCCCAGCTAGAAAACTGTCCCTTTGGTCAGTGATTAGAATAAATACACATTGTTCTTCAAAACTCTCCAGTTAACACTATAGATGTGAAAGCAGTCCTAAGGAAATATTTAGTTTTTAAATTCTATTCTTAGTTGACACATAGTAATTGTACATATTTGTGAGTTACAGTATGATGTTTCAGTACGTGTATACTTTGTGTAATGATCAGATCAGGGCAATTATATTCATCACCTCAACTATTTATCATTTCTTTGTGGTGAGAACGTTCAAAATACTCCATTGTAGCTATTATGAAATATGCAGTACATTATTGTTAACAGTAGAACCCCAGAACTTATTTCTTCTATCTTACTGTAATTCTCAATGTGGATGAACCTAGAAGAAATTATGTTAAGTGAAATAAGCCAAACACAAAAGGATAAATACTTAATGATCTTACCCATATGTGAAATCTGAAATAGTGGATCTCGTGGAAGCAGCAGGTAGAATGATGGTTCCCAGAGGCTGGGAATGCTGTGGGGATGGAGGGTGGGGACAGATTGGTTGATCAACAGATGCTGGATTCTTCAGTGTGTGAGCCACAGGGGGTTCAGTACTGCAGTAATTGTAGGAATGGATTTAGAGGTTAGAGGAAAATGAGTGGTTTTCTGTGCTTGGAGTGTTATCAGTGTTTGAGGATGTTGGAACTCTTCTTTAAGTTAAGGGAAAGGATGCCCTTTTCATCTTCATTTAAAATACTCAATTTGTACTTTGAAAAGTGGAATGTTTCCTGTATGTGACGTGGCTTCCCCATCCCTCTTAATGAGCTTTCCTATCTGGTGATGTCACCGTTTTCCTGCCACCCGGCCCCCAGGATGATAACCTAGAGTGACAACTGACTTCTGTGCTTGTCAGTATTGAGGCACTGGAGTGGACATCCCGCTTGATGGGCAGGTTTCCCCACCATCTTTCATCAGGACATCACATAACAGACACACCAAGGGTTGGCCCAGCATCACTGAGTGGTATTCCTTGCCTTTAAAGGGAACATCATGAATCAACTTGATGTTTCACGTAATTGCAACCAACAGTGAGAATGGGCCAATTTTCATATTCGGACCTTTGCATATAAAGCTCGAATTATTCCCATTCCAGTTGCTCCTCCAAGCCTTTGCTGTAAAGTGCAAACCTGCTGTCATTTGGCCCTTTCTCCTGCCCTCCCTCTCCTGTAGTAGGCAACCAGTGCAGTTGTTTTCTCTGGTGGGTTTTCCTGTTGCTTTGGAGGTTACTCAACCCAAGAGGATCCAGGTGCTGCTCAGTGTGCTTCTGGGGCTGACGTTTTCCTCTGATGCCTGTTTCCTTTTGCCCACTTTTCTTCTTTTGAGTGTACTTAAATTCCAAGCACTGTCACAGCAGGGGAGAAGAGCTCTTTGAGTCTAGCTATTATGATTTACCCCAGTGTTAAGATCGCTGACAGGTGTTGACTTGGCCTAATTCTCTTAGCCTGATTCGGGGAAATCTAAAGATTTCCTTATCATTTCATCATCTTCTGAGATGAAGTCAACTGAGAAAAGGGAAGTCTGGAAAGTCAATGGTACCTTTGAGGATGGAACCTATGCACAGGGACTCCCACATCGCTGGATTTGGATGGTAGAAGCACAGTTTAGATGAGAGGTGGCTGGTTTAGGTTTCTGATAAACAGCGATCGGATAAGACTGGTGTGTGGTGAGGCAGGACTTTGGTTCTGGGAGTGTGCCGTGGCTGAGCGTCTGCTGTGGATATGGCAGAGACTGTACCGGCCATGGTAGGGTGAGAGCCAGGGCTGGAGAATGGAAGTGAGAGCCTGAGCCCTTGGAGTAGGCTGCCTCGATTGGCATCTGGGGTCACTTCTCTTTTCTAATTGAAAGATCCTACCAGCTGTTGAATCCGTCTGTGCCTCAGTTTCCTGCTCTGTAAAATGGGAATAATAAGAGTATCTACTTCATAGAGATGGGAATTAACAGAGGTAATGCATTTAAATTACTTGGAATAGTGATTGGCACCCAATAATACTAAGTATTAGCCCTTGTTATTAACAAAACTACAAAATGGATACAAAAAATGGACCCTTCTAATCACATTGACTGCCCATTCTCCCCACTTAAACACTAACATCTGCAGCAGACGTTGGCCCATTCTGTATCTCCCTCTGTTGTCTTTTACAAGCTATTCATTGAATATCTTTGCTTGCCGCTCAGTTTTTCTCTCAGGTGAATGTCATGGCACTATTAAGCTTATTCTCCTGAATTAACTGGGAAAGCCAGTAAACTTTCCTATCCCCTTTCTTCTGAAGACAAAGTTTTTACCCCTGATCATAGAAACAGGGACTTCATCCAGGCCTGATCCGAAATGGCCATCAGGTTGCAAATAAAGGTGTTCCAAGGATCGTGCAAATGATCTCGGTGTCATAGCTCTTCTAGGGGTTGTGTTATTCTAGGGGTTGTGTTATTCGTACATAGGGCTAAAAATGTTATTTCTGCTGGAGTTGCTAAGCAGGTGGTGCCTGCATGAAGTCTGCTCTCAGCCATCCAAGCACATGAGGCTGAAAACAGATGTAAGAAGATACAAGGAATAAAGAAGGGAGAGGGTCGTGACTATGGTGAATGCTGGCTCCTCCTTCATTTCTGTCACTCACCACCCATCCTTCCTAGACTCATTCCCTTTCTGTTTAGTCCTGTTTGAATTGGGCCCTGAGCCTCTGAACCAGTTGGAATAATGCTGCTTCAACAAAACAATGAGTTCCATCAGGACCAGGGCAGTGATGGGATTTTACTCATTTCTATGATGCCTGTGCCTTGCCTACCGCCAAGCTTGGTCAGACGAACTGTGTGGTCTACATTTGGAGAAGTAGAGCTCCAAATGTCAGAGCTAGAACTGCCTTCTCATGGGGTCTTACTTTGGCAAGTGACTTGGGCCAAAAAGCATCTCCTTATGTCCTGTGAGCTGTCTGCCTGGAATTTGCAGAGCCTGGGCCACTGGAATGGGTGATGGTGGATGCCACCAGACACGGGACTTACAGACAGCCCAGAGCCCTCTGGATACTGCCCCCTTCTCTTATTCCCACAGGCACAAGCTCCCCCTGGTGCCTGGGAGGACTCTTTTCTTTTGGAAATATTGGACAGGATCCATATTCCCTTATTCCCTTGCTTCCTTTTAACTTGCTTTTAAAAAGTGGCTTCCCTGTGATACAGGAGGTGGGCAGGGAAGTGCTGTGTAGAGAAGGGCGGGGTCTCTGGCTCCACCCCCACGCCTGTGCCCATAGACCTAAGTGAGAATAGGCACTCCTGTTTTCGTGCCCAAATGTCGCATTTTCCAAGACCACTCTGGCCCGCCATGCCCCCCATCCTGTGCCAGTAAAAACCCCAAGACCCTAGCGAGCACACACACAAGCAGCTGGACGTCAAGAGGAACACACTGGCAGAAGAACACACCGACAGATATCGGCAGGCCATCAGTGGTGGAATGACGCAGACACTGAGGGAAATTTGGCAGAGGGTGGTCGGAGAAGAGCCTGGCCACTGAGCAGCCCGACTCCAGGGGAAGACCACCTTCCCACTCCATCCCCCTTCTGGCTCCCCATCCATCCGCTGAGTGCTACTTCCACCATTCAATTAAACCTTGCACTCATTTTCCAAGCCCACATGTGATCCAATTTTTCCAGAACACTAGGGCAAGAACCCAGTATACCGAAAGCCCTCTGTCCTTACAATAAGGCAGAGAGTTTAATTGAACTGATTAACACAAGCCGCCTGGGGATGGCTAAGCTGAAAGAACACACTGTAACACGTGCCCACTGGGCTTTGGGAGCTGTAAACACTCAACCCTAGACGCTGCTGTGGGGTCGGGGTCCATACTCCCCATGACATGCCCGTCTGCTGCTCCCTCTAGGGGTCTGAGTAATGGTGCACCAAAGACACGGAGCCACACCCTTGTTGCATGCCCTGCAAAGGGATAAGGGGAAACTCCTCCCGTTTCACCTGTGCATAAGTATAGGTCTTCTTTTGACTTTTCATAAACTTACATTCCTTTATTTTGTCTTAGCCTTGTCATAACTAGCCAAGCAGGTGGGGCAGTTAACACCAGTGTTAATACAGATGCTGAGCAAAAAGGGTCAAATGCCTGGGCTTCCTTTGTCCCTAGCCTGACACAGGCTTGAAGGTAATAACAATGCTGAGATGTGAGTGGCCTAAGAAGACAAGATGCATGTAAGTATCCTCTGTACCTTATAAATAGATTTTACTAGAAAGTGTTTTAATCCTTTAACTAGACCTTGGAAGTCAGCTTCCAGGAGCACAAAACAGATCATCTTTTCCCAAATAGCTACAGGCTGCCCTCGAGGAATAGCTCTAGGACACAGGAATGTAAGCCAAGCGTCCTCTGTCATTTTGACACCTTTATTAATGTGCCATGGTAGGAAATGAAATAACCTATTCATACGTGCTTTAGCTAAGCCTGGAATATACATTTTTAAGGCAGGAGCTGGGGAGGAGGTTGAGTGGAAAAAACCAAAAAGCTAAAGGGAACAAAAAAAAGATTCTGGATGGACTTTGCGACCATAAATGGTAAAACTAACCCTGTTCCACTGCCAGCTAGAAGAACAGCCGAGTAAGGTTTTGATTTACAGGAACAGCTCAGCAAGGGCCTTGTAGAGAGCTTCATGCCTGCTATAAAAATGTGATTAGCTATAAAACAGAGAGCTTTAACAAGAGCATTTAAGCATAGGCAACAGACCTGCTCAAAAATAAACAAAAACAGATATTGCTGCTTGCGTGTCTAACCCAACTCCATAAAGATCAGGATTTAGGAGAATTTTTTTAGGCTTGTGATATAATTAATAACTTTTTACTTTTAGAGTCAAAAGAAAGGAAAAGGAAAGATGACCTTGAACTTTGCAAATGACTTCAGTCTGCCTCTCCTCTAAGGCTCTCTCTTCAGCTTGCACAGTTCTAAAGCATGAATAGGAATCCTCCCCCAAAACAGCTCCCTGTGTCAGACCCTCCCTGGACACCCAGGATGGAAGGAAATAGAAGCCAGCAGGCGTCCAGGGCCTCAGGAGGGGAAAGTGTTTAAAGCTCCAAGTCTCCCAGCCCCCTGCCCTTGGCAGTCCCTCACTGCTTGCTCTGTGACAAGTCTGCAGTAATAGCCCTGCACTGGGAAGGTCTGTGGCCAGAGCCTCACTCAGTTCCCATCGACAGTTCTTTTGAAAACACGTGCCCCTTCTAAGTTAGTCTGAAGAGGTCCATTGGCTAGATATGGAAAAAGGAACTAAAATGCTGCACATCTGTTCATCACCGGGGTAATTTCTTAGTGGTTAGTCACAATAGCCGTGATCTATGGATTTCTCCCTGTGTGTCAGTCACCATGTAGAAGACTTTATACGGATTGTCTCTGTGTCTCCCAACAGACTCTCTGAAGTAGGCTTTATTATCTCCATTTTATAGTGGGGACAGAGCATACCCAGAAAGATTATCACACAATACATGAAAGTTAGAGCTGGAATTCAACCATGGCCTGTCTGAATCCAGAGATCAAGCTCTTAACCCTTATGCCAAGAAAGGGGTTGTACTGAAAAAACACCCAGGTTTCAGAGCTGAGTTCTCCTGTTTCTGGCTGCAGTTGCTTTCTCTGTTCTGTGAAATACCAGGTGTACTTTATTCCTTTGCTTAGGCCTGATGCAGTTGCAGGGAAGAATTTTCAAACAATGTGTATCTTTGCAGAAGAGGCGTGCCCACTGAGTCTGCAGGCCAAACATGAGGTTCCTTTTGCTACTTTTTGTCACTTCTTTTCCTTTGTGTCTTTCTTGCTTATCCTTGTCCTGCTGAATACATTTGGCCAAAAGCTCTTCCTTTCTGGGAGTGAAACAGTGCTTTACTGGAATACATATGGCATGGTGTGGTTAACTGCAATTTCACAGTCTCCTCTCATTTCAGAAAGCAATAGTACATTTAGCCACCCAGAAATTAAGTAAACACCATTTAGGATTTCTTAAATGTAAAACAACATTGTCATGCTTTAAAGTTGTCTTTCTAAATGTCCATCTTCTCACCCTCATATTACACCTTGGCTTCAGGGAAAGGGAGAGGATTAGTTTGAATTGGAAGGGTTTCTAGACGTATCCTAGTATTTAAAATAAATAGAACTGGAATGTAACCTGTTTTTTAAATTTTTTAATGTCTTCTTGTGCTGTAAGCTGAACCTCGACCTAAATTCTTGTTAATTAAGACTTTATCCTGTGTGTGCCTTTGTGTAAAAATGAATTCTCCCGTTATAATCATCCCACCCAACCTTCCCCAGCTTCCTTGCACTATTGCTTATGGTAAGTTTTTCTCACTATTGGAGGTTTAAATGGAGCCTCGTATTAAATAAATGCTGAATCTATTTTAATAATGCTGCTTTATAACTCGGGCAGACTTTTCTTTCCAAAACAGTTTCAGTGCTGATTTTCATTGGGATGCGATCCAGATTAATTCCAAGGTAGGCATTGAGAACCTGTGGAACAGCGTCTTCTCCCTGGAACCTCATCATTCTTTCACAGTTACTTACGGGGAAACGCCAGTTCAGTTTAGGGGTATCTTCTGTGCAGGCCTTTCCTCACCCCCTGAGTGGTGTACATGCCCCTCCTCACCCTTTCCTTTAGTGTCTTTGTGTCTTTATCCTCACAAGTTCATCTTCATCATGTAAAGGTTTGCTTAAGTAGTTTTATATCCCCATTGTTTAGCACAAAGTAGGTGATCAATAAATGAGGCTGTGGAGTGAGTGAGGGCTTTTACAAAAAAGCAGAGTATGCAGGTAACCTAACACCAAATAGATTATGGGAGGTTCTGATATTTGCAGGTACCATGTTATCAAGGCTTTTGCACGTGTAAAATTGCATCCTTTTGGAGACCAGAGTGATTTCTAGGGGAGTTTGGTGTTTTTGTTGGGCCTTAAGGAATAGATTCTCTCTGGTTGGGTGAAGATTTTCCAAGAAAGCATTCCAGGACTAAGGGATTATAAAATTGCAAGGTCTAGAAAGTCTAAAAGCACAAAATTTATAATCGAGAATACAGCGTGGTGGAAGACAGAGACTCATATAGGAAGAGTGAGAGAAAGACACATTTTGGGGACACATTTTGAAGGATCTAAATGTCTGACCAAAAATTATGTTTAATTTTGAAGGCAACTAGAGAGCATATGTAGAGTTTTGAGCCAAAGCATGATAAGATTGAATAAGTGCTATGAGATTAATATGACCATAGTGTGTAGGGATAATACATTGAATGGACAGAGAGACTATTTCTACATTCTAGATTCAAGGAGACAAATTGGGAGTGGAAGGAGTGAGAACAGAATGATGGAGGTGACAAAGACATTTTTCTGAAGAGTTGACAGACCGTCTGCACACACGGCTTCATTGAGCTATCACAGGAACTCATTTGCTTCTCTCTTTTGGATATTTAAAAAATTTGTCTGAAAAGCAAAATTGTGAGATTTTGTCTTTTTCTTTTGCCTTGACTCTGCTTAAACATGAGCAAATAAACTGACTTTCCACTTTAATGCCGATGCTCTTTTGAATTTTGCCAAAACCAACCAGTATCCTAGAGCTAAGAGCTAAAGAAATGTTATTTTCCAAAATCAGTGAATGCTTCCAACTTGTTATTACAGTAGGATAGAAATATTCCTAGTGAGACCCACCTACTCACTCATTTTGTAGAGGGAAATTTGGTGATGATTCACAATCCTTATAATAATGTAGCAAGTTGCAATGTGCAATGGAAAGCACATTTTTTTTCTGATTTTTTAATGCATCTTCCAGAGGTTGGGGCACAGGGATTATGAACATAAGTCAGGGGAAGAGGGATAGAGGAGTTATTTTAGAAAAATCTACAAGAAAAAACCAACCAGATAATCTGTAATCTTTTAAAAAATAACTGATGGCTGTACAGGATTTTTATGAAAGCATAATAACTTCCAGAACATAGGCGAATCGGTACACATTCCAACCCAGTAGCCACCACCTAATGTAAGTCACGTGTCTTTAACCCTGAGTTTACTAAGTTGCATACAAATTGAGCATATGCACGTGGGCATTGGAGGGGCATGTTGACAAAAATTTCATTACTTTAAGGAGTCCTGATACCGAAAAAGAAGAAAAATCTCAGAACTAGAGTAATGATGCCCAAGAGCTCATCTAAAGACCTTTTATTTTGACCACTCAATAGTGAAATGAACTAGATAGGGGTGGTGTGGTATATCTATTTTTGTAATATAGAACACTGTATTTTCTTCCTAGTTTTTAATTTAAAACAGTGATGATTGATACTAGTTGACAGTCTTAGGTTGTCTCCAATTTAAAAAGAATTCTGTCTTTTCTCTGTTTCTTTTTCTCTTTTTGTAAGAGCCACAGAGCTCAAGTGTATTCTACAGTGACTTACAATTAGCATTATTGAGTCCAGTTGCTTAAAAAAGAATTTGGACTATAAGTGTAGAACAATTTTCCATAACAAAGGTTAAAATCAAAGGATAGCTTAAATGACGCTTAATTAACTCCAAATCAAATTAATCAGGAAACCTATTCTTTTAGACAAGATTTGCAAACTAATTATAAGTGCTGGTGTAGCCTAGACGTCTCTTAGCTATGCAGATGCTCATTCCCTGCCTGCCATAGACCCTGAGACACTAGGTTATAGATGCAACTCAGGAACTTGTCTTTCTTTTTTCTTTTCTTTCTTTTCTTTTCTTTCTTAAGCACCCCCCAATTCTTTGTGAGGTAGGTGTCTTCGGAGCACATTTTGATCATCACACAACAAGAAGGTAACTGTGGTACTTCAGGTGAGAAGAGAATCAGCATTCAGGTCTGTGTGAGGTTTTGGAACAGTCCTCCAGTGCAGGGGTCCCTAACTCCCTGGCCATGGACCTGTATTGGTCTGTGGCCTGTTAGAAACTGGGCCACACAGCAGGAGTTGAGTGGCAGGTGAGTAAGCGAAGATTCATCTGTATTTACAGCCTTCCCCCATCACTCTCATTACCACCTGAGCTCTGCCTCCTGTCAGATCAGTGGTGGCATTAGAGTCTCATAGAAGTGCAAATCCTACTGTGAGCTGCACATGTGAAGGATCTAGGTTGCACACTCCTTATGAGATTCTAATGCCTTGTAATCTATCACTGTCTCTCATCATCCCCAGATGGGATGTCTAGTTACAGGAAAACAAGCTCAGGATTCTCACTGATTCTACATTATGGTGAGCTGTATAATTATTTTATTATATATTACAATGTAATAATAATAGAAATAAAGTGTGCAATAAATGCGCTTGAATCAACCTGAAACCATCCCCATAACCCAGCCCCGCTGGTTCTCTGGAAAAACTGTCTCCCACAAAAGCAGTCCCTGGCACCAAAACGTTTGGGGACTGCTGCTCTAGTGGAAGGTACACAGCCCAGGTTCAAGGTCTGGTTCTACCATTCACTCCATGAATCTTGTTTCCTGTTGTATTATAATTGGAGAGTATGTTCGCTTTCTGGGGGCTACCGAAACAAAGTACCATAAATTGGGTGACTTAAAACAAAATAAATGTATTATCTCACTGTTCTGGAGGCTAGAAGTTCAGCATTAAAATGAGCACAGGGCCAAGGTCCCTCTGAGACTGTGGGTAGCGACCTTCCCTGCCTCTTCCTAGCTTTTAGCTTCTAGTGGTGACTGTCAACCCTCTGCATTCCCAGGTTGCAGCTGCATCGCTCCAGCATCTTCCTTTGCCATCCCGTTGTGCTCCTTCTGTGTGCTCCACTCCTCTTTCTATAAGAGAACCTGTCGTATTGGATTAGGCCCACCCTATCCCAACATTACCTAACACTTACTTAAATAATCACATCAGCAGCAACCCTATTTCAAGTGGGGGGGGTCACCTTCTGAGGTTCTTTTTGAAAGACACAAACCCATAATACAGAAAGAAGGAGTATGTGCCTAGAACAGGTTAGGGGTTCCCAAATCAGAGTCAGAAACTGATCCAAGCAGACTCTCTAAAGGTCTCTTAGGAAACACACTACAATTACAGGTTTCACCAACCTGACCATCAGATCCTGACTCAGTAGGTAGGAGATTGTGCCTTAGAATGTGTATTATCCTTCTGTAGGAAATCCCCACTCTGAGTAACCCTGCCAGATCACACCCCTAATTGATGTTTTGCTGAATGTATTGCGTAAAAGATAAGTTACAACTACATAGAATGTATGCAATAATCACGTATAACTACATGTATTATACTGTCTTCACAATGCACTTCGGCCATATGTTCATCTGTTTTGGCAGGATTGGGGACGTGAGGTTCTCAACTTACGCTTGCTTAACTCATAGCCCGTGCTTTTAAGGAAAACTAAAGCTCATTCTAAGAATTGTCTTTATAAAATTAAAGGTGTTGTTGATGTTTGATTTTTCCACCATTTTAATTATCAGAAAGATGATGAAAATTGGGTTGTTCCCTCCCATTATGACTGATTTCCTCTCATTAATAGAGACAAAGGCTCTTCTTGAAGTGGAACTAAAATGTAAACATGAGTTCACCCTGGTCTCTAAAGACTTCAAGAGGCCATGCATTTGATCAAAATGACATGTTCTAAATCCTCCTTTCATGATAGAACACAGATAAAATACAGATAGACTGAAGCCAAAAGCGTTCCTTGCTGCAGACACACTCAATAATACGTACATTGTTAATCCCTGGCTGTTTCAAAGTAATTGTAGGCTTCTGCATGGAACCAATTTTCTGATTTTTGGAGACTAAGATAATTCAAATTGCATGTCCTTAACTATGATAATAAGTGGAGTCTGCCAGTGGTTGCTTGTGTGAGCCGGTCATGCTGGAGGAAAGAATTGGGCCTTCGTGTGTCTTATAAACTATAGTTTTCTCTTTAGCCTTTTCCTCAGCAAATGGAGTCATGCCAATCTAAGTATTTAGAAGTGTCTCACAGAATCACTGAGTTGCCGATAGAGTGGAGTTAATAATTTTTATTACATAATTGTTGTTTCAAATGTCACATTTTCAGTAAGCAAACTTGGTTGATACTTTTTGGATAATTTATGGTCAATTCTTACTTTTCTTTGAGTATTTTTAGTTACAATTATGTTCCAATGGGACTTTCTTTTTTTCTACAGTGTCATTGTTACTGATCTGCATTTAGTTTGCCATGTACTCTGCAGTATATTTGTCTTCCCTGGTGAGGTTGTATATAAAGTGAGGTATAGATTTTTGATATTCTTTTTTTTTTTTTTTTTTTGAGACGGAGTCTCCCTCTGTCGCCCAGGCTGGAGTGCAGTGGCCGGATCTCAGCTCACTGCAAGCTCCGCCTCCCGGGTTTACGCCATTCTCCTGCCTCAACCTCCCGTGTAGCTGGGACTACAGGCGCCTGCCACCACGCCCGGCTAGTTTTTTGTATTTTTTAGTAGAGACGGGGTTTCACCACGTTAGCCAGGATGGTCTCGATCTCCTGACCTTGTGATCCGCCCGTCTCGGCCTCCCAAAGCACTTTATGACTAACACACTGGAAACTGAAAAAAAAGGCTTGAGCCACCGCACCCGGCCGATTTTTGATATTCTTAAGTCGAGTACCTAAAATATTTTGCCTCAAATTATTTCAGAAAAAGTGTTTTTTTTTTTTTTAATTTAAAAAATCTGAATTAGCCAAATGCTTTAATCAGTTCTTATATGCATATTGTGTGTTGCTGAGAATTGAGGAAGGGTGATTCAATGCAGAAGACATTTGTGAATTTTTTGAGTCAGGTTGGAGGCAGAATTAGAGAAAATTTTCTATTGATATTTTTGGTTTTTCCACTCACCACTGAACTCATGATTTCCAGGTTTCTAGGAGTCACGTAGCTCTTGAAAGACCGACTACTCTCTGTGTCTCTGGGTCAAAAGTTATCAAAAAGAAGCAAGAAAATCTAAGCCAAAATAACACTTCAAATAGTCCAACGGCTATTTATGGCTTTTCACATAAATATTTAGACCTTCATTAGAAAACATTAGATTTAAGCAAAGAGTAGTATATGCAGGTCAGTCTCAGAATTTACCAGCTGTTCATCAGCATTAAGTCATTGAGGTTTCTCCCTTTTGTTGAGGTGGTTTCTTTTTGGCCAGAGAGCATCATCATTGTCATGCTTCAGTTCTTTTATTTGTGTACTAATTAATTAATTAATACTTAAATATTTATTGGACATTTACTGGATGCATATACTGGGGATTAAATACCTTAAGAGAACCTCTCAGTTGAATTGAAGAGATAGACATATAAAAAAAAATTCCAACATGGAAACATGATAAATCTTGGAATGGAATGTAACAGAAAAACAAAATGCAATAAAAAATGCATGAAGAAGAACATAACATGAAATTCAGGATAGTAAGACACTCTTCATGGAATGAGGTCTTTTATCTGTAATTGTAAAGATAAAGTGCTCTTGATCTTCATAAATCTTCACTAATTTATTTTCCAAATTATTTATGAAGTATTAACAAAGTATTGGCCACTGTGCTAAAGATGACTGTGAAGTACATGATTCTTGCCTTAAAGACTGCCGGATTAAGACGAAGACAGCTAAGTGAATGAAGAAACATGGCTCTAGCCGGGTACGGTGGCCCACGCCTGTAATCCAGCACTTTGGAAGACCGAGGCGGGCAGATCACCTGCGGTCAGGAATTCCAGACCAGAATGGCCAACATGGTGAAACCCCCTCTCTACTAAAAATACAAAAATTAGCCAGGCGTGCTGGCAGGTTCTTGTAATCCCAGCTACTCGGGAGGCTGAGGCAGGAGAATCGCTTGAACCCGGGAAGCGGAGCTTGCAGTGAGCCCAGATTGCGCCACTGCACTCCAGCCTGGAGACAGAGTGAGATTCCGTCTCAAAAAAAAAATAATAATAATAAAAATAAAAATAAAAAAATAAAAAAAAGGATCACAGCTCTGTGAAAGTGCTGACTCAGAACTGAAGGCTGTCATGGCTCATACAGGAAGTATTGCTTGAAAAGTAAAGTGAGACTTTTTGGTTTGCAAAGACCCAGCCCACTCAAATGAGCTCAAATAAAAATGGCGGCATTGAAAGACAACGAAGTTGTCACACAAACGTAATGGAGCCGGCGTTGAGTCTCTGGGAGAACTAGCGGTCAGGAGCCACACGGTGTTTGCCTCTTTCTGGATCTGTAAGTGGTCTCATTCTGCTTCTTTCTGCATATGCTTTTTTCTATACTGAGTCACCGGTATTTTATTGAACAATATATTTTTTTCAATAGGTTCCTTGTTATCATCTCCTTTTTTAAAAAAATAAAATTACCTAAAGTCTTCAAGATTGCACTTTATGACTAACACACTGGAAATTGTTGACATTTCCAGTTGACTCTTCTCTGTAGATCAAAATATTTTTAATTGAGAAAATACCTTCTACAGTTACTTACATAAATGCTAAATTTGGAGTAAATACTGCTAAATAGAGCTTACTGATTCTACTTTTAGTATTGAAATACATAACTTGTTCAGCCTGAGTATTTTTACATTCTATTTACAATGTTATATTTGTAAACTGAGGTTACAATGGGCGTTCAAAATAGTGTTACATATTTCACCCCCAACAGAATGAATTTCCAAAAGTTTGCTTTGATTCTATGATGCACATGAAGAAAACCAAATTTTTCTGCAATTAACTTTATTTTTTATTTGAAATGTCTGGTAATACTGAAATAAAATTAAGGTCATTTAATCATGTGTGAAATTCTGCTAATGAAGCACAAATATTGACAGTTACTGCTTCACTTTTTAATGCATGCATAAAACAACTTGGAACCAAAAGTAAACAAAATTAATTTAGCAAAACACTGATTGATCTAGGTGAAAAGTTATTAACTTTTGATAGAAGATATTAATTATTTTTAAACAGATTATGTGTCCTGTGAATTTCATGAAGTCAGAAAAGTTTTGAGAGAGTGAAGGCCGGAAGCTAGATGATAAGTAAGTGCTAATTCTGAAGGGTGTGACATCTCTGATTCAAAATGGAGTGTTAAAATTTTACTTTTTAAAATAAAATTATAATGTCCAATTCAGTCTCCTAAGTAATAATGACCTTACTTTAGCTGAAAAAGCACATAGCATTAATGAAGACATAAAATAATAAATACAATTATATTTTCCCAGAATGTAAAGATACGGTCAACGTATGTCATGCAGAGCATCTAGGCAGGGTCACACTCAGCAGTGGCAGGTCCTTGTTTCTCAGCTGCGTCCTTAGCAGAGGGCTGGTAATTGCACGGAGACTGACTCTTCCCTGTTCTCTGTCCTCCAGTGGCCTGGGTTTCTGCTCCTTCTGCTCCTCCCAGTGGTTCAGGGTCAGTAGCAAGATGTGAAGGGAGAGTGCTGAGGAGGAGGAGGGTAGAGGAAGTTGAGAAAGACAGCAGCTTTAGATGAGTGCAGAGGCCAGTCTTCAAGTCACCAAATTTAAATGTTGCTTTTGCTGCTCATTAACATGTTGGGAAATCCTTGACTCTTTCAGGATTCCAGTTCCCTCATCTATTAATAAAATGAGAAATTGCCACAAAGACCTCCCTGCCTTGGAAATTCAAAGACTATAGGCTCTATAATTCAATGATAGAGCTTTTTTTTATGAGGGGTGTTAGTTACTAAAAGTGTAGTCTATTTATTTTGAGCTTTGAGTATAGGAAAACTTGTTGAGGTAAAAATATTCTCATCCAAGATTATTCAGGTAGAACTTTACCATTCAATGTAGGGATTCTGAAAGATAATTACAGAGAAGCACTATGATGCAGAGTTCCATGTGGTGATGTCAAATCCAATAATTCAATTAAAATCCTATACAAATTTCCCATCTCCTATTAGCAGGGTCCAAGTCAGGAGATACTGCATTTCTTCTGTTTCATTCTTTTGTTAGAGTTAAATACTACTGCATACTAGGGTGGATGTTTTTATTTATTTTTAAAACCCAGAATGCTCTTTGTCATTTGACAGTGCAGCATACTAAACTACTTAAAATACTTTGTGAGTGAAATCACATGCGTGAAATGTGGTTTAAGTTACTAGAGCCCTTGAAGGGCAGCACTTGGGTTTAGTTGGCCTCTTCCGTTTTACCTAATTTCTCAATCCCACCTATTCTTTTTCCTCACTTTCGTAAATCCCAGTAATTATCTTAGGCATAAAGCAGATTTCTATGCATAGATAGTTGATTTAGATTGGTAAAATGGGCTAGGTAAAAAAATATATATACTTAGGCAATTTTTATCTGGTTTAAATGGCTTGAAAGAACCATGGTACTCAGACCTTCAAAGATGCCCTGTCTTCTGATTTTGCATTCTCACAATTCTCTATGATTTAAAGGAGCAATGCAGTGAATTTTTATAAGCACAAAACTTCCCAATTTTATGTTCTGACATCATAGGTATGTATAGACAGCCTTGGTGTTAGAGGCTTAGCACTGTGATGTACACATGTAAGTTCACAAAGGAATGAGAGTTTACAAGGGCCGGGATTTCTCTTTGTTTACTGTTATATCCTTTTTGTCTACAACAGTGCTTGTCACATAAGCTTGCTAAATAGATTAAGTAATGAATGTGAGGGTATTCCATACTCTCATGAGGACGAGAATCCCACCTGTTTTGTACAACTGTGTCTGCAATCCCTAGAAAAGTGTTTGCCTCCCATTTGTTGAGTGAGTGAATGTACTTCAGGACTTGGTTCTTGCCATTGAAGAGCTTGAATATGGTTTGGAAGACAGATTGGCGAAATATTGAAGAGCAGTAGCAGTTTGGGATTGTAATGAAAAATTACCACTAGAAAGTCATAGTCTGATTGTCAAAGTAATGATATAAACAATTGTTCTAGATGTTCAAAGTAGGAAAATAATGTACAACATAAATCATCCCCCACATTTTGACATTGTTGGATATTGATTGATTGCTCAATTGATGGATTGAATGGATCTTTGAGTGCCTCTACATTCCAGGCAATATATTGGTGGGGAGTCAATAGTAAGATAGTTGTATTTCCTGCCCAAACTGAACTCATAATCTAATGGGTTCAATTGATAATCTTGTTTTTTAACAATAAAAAAAAATGTTTATTTTTGAAGGGAAAAAATGGAACATTGAAATAAAGAATAACAGGGTATTATACTAGAAAGGGTGACTTCTAAGGATATAACTATTAAGCTCTGTGAAGAATATTCTAGGTAGAGAAAGAGGTATGCAAAGGCCTGGAGGCCCTAAGGCAGTAAGGAATGCAGTCATGAGACCTCTTCTACCTGAGTGTGAATAAGGAGGTAGGTTCTGAAGGATTTTAATCAAGGGGGGTGATACAGTTTGCATATTTGTCTCTGCCTAAATCTTATGTTGAATTGTATTCCTCAGTGCTGGAGGTGGGGCCTAGGGGGAGGTGTTTGCATCATGGGGGCTGATCCTTCATAGCTTGATGTTGCCTTGATAATAGTGAGTTTTCAAAAACTATGATTATTTAAAAGTGTGTGGCACCCCTCCCACCACCAACTCTCTTGCTCCTGCTTTTGTCATGTGATGTGCCTGCTCCCCCTTTGCTTTCTACCATGATTCTCTACCATGGCCTCAGAGAAGCTCCCTGAGGCCTCCCCAGAAGCTGAGCGATGTGGGTGCTTTGCTTCCTGCAGAGCCTGCAGAACCATGAGCCAACTAAACCTCGTTTCCTTGTCAATGACACAGTCTCAGATATTCCGTTTTTAACAACGCAAGCTAATACAGATGAGATGGGATACCATGTGTAGAGAAAGCAAGAACGGAAGTAGTTCAGTTTGTTTTAATAGTTCATCAAAGGAATGATGGAGAACGTAACTAAGGTGGTAGCAGTGAAGAAGGCCAGTTATGGGAAGATTTGTAAAATGAAAGCATTTGCTGTTGGAGAAAACCAAAAAACAAAAGAACAACAACTAAACCTGGAAGTGGGTTAAAAGTGGGAATACAGGATTTTCCCTAAGTGTCTGATAGAAATAATGGGTGGATAGTACTGCTTTTTACCAAAGTGGAAAATGGCATTGGGAAGAGACAAATCTGGGGTGGAGAAGCGTGGATGCTGTGGTGGGCAGGTTGTCTTTGAGATGTCTTCCCGACAAACTCAGAGATGCCAGGTAAGACTAGGGAACTGAATGTGTAAAAGTACATGTCAGAGAAAAGGGCCTGACTAATGATATAAATGTGAAAGTCCTCAGTATGTTGATGGACAGCAGTGGAGAGTCAGCCGGCCATATTAAAATTTAAGCCTTCACTTTACAGAACGCCTATCTGGAACTGTGAGTAAATTCTTCTTTAAGGTATATATTTAACATTGGGACAAGGATATCATCTGTTAGTTAATATTTTGCTACATTAAAAAAATATGTCAAGGTAGCGTTTCCTTTTTTTTTTTTTTTGAAAAGTGAAAGCAAGTTTATTAAGAAAGTAAAGGAATAAAAGAATGGTTACTCCATAGACAGAACAGCCCTGAGGGCTGCTGGTTGCCCGTTTTTAAGGTAGTGTTTCTAGACTACCCATATACTCGATTCTTCTGTGCACACATCTTGTTACAGGTATCTCTCATTTTCAGTAAAGAAACTATATAGTTAGAAAAATCTAAAGACCCCCAATTTTTAAACTGAACATAATCAGGATAAGCACATTACATATTTATGATACCTCACCTGGCCAGGGCTTTTGTGATTTGGCTCTATTTCTGTACCAAGGCATCTGAGACACAGAGAGATGACAGATGTTTGCATCTGCCTGGTTGAAGCCAGGAACTTTGTGAGGAATAAGAAACTCAAAACCTCTTTGGAATCAGAGGAGGAGCAGAAGCCTGGAAGGCAGTGTACATACAAAACATATTAATTAAGCACCTACTCTGAACGTCCTGCAGACGATAGGAGGGCAAGGTGCAGACCACAGGGAGGCTTTTCCATCTGATTCTGGGCATAACCTCCTGATCCAGCCTGTGTGTATGCTCCAAATCATTTCAAAGTTTCTTGCAGCATCTGGGTGTTCTCCAGTATTCATTGGAGATCCTGCTTGGCCACATGAGAATATACAAGTAGCCAAAGCTAGGATGGAGATTTGTTCCTCTCTGTATCTGCAGTCGTCCCACCACCCTGTATCTTTTGTCTCCTTCACCTCTTCTCCCATTTACCTTTATTTTCTATCCCACCTTTATAAAAACATCTCTCTTTCCTCCTCAATGCTTTATCTTGCTCTCTTCTTAAAGTGACTGACAGCTATTTTTATTTGTATTTCTATGCCAGGCATTGATGATGTATTTTCCGCTTCTCTTCTTACCATTTCTCCTTCAGCCCTAGATCTTTTTATGCCAGGGCTAGGTTGGTATCCAATCATGGATAGTATCTGGCTACCTTGATTTTTATACAAAAAACATAGATCTGATTTCCGAAGATGAGTCACAGGGCCATCCATCCTTTCCCAACATTGTCTGCTCACTGCATTGGCAAATCAAGTAGCCCATCTTTAGAGATGGAAAGGAATTGGGTCTCTCACTGGATTCCCATTTCTCAGTGAATGGGACAGAGAGGCACAAAACTGTAAAACAAGAAGGTTTGTTTCCAGATGAAAACCAAATGTATGGAACCTCATTGTAGTGCCTGGTCCACTTTCTGCCTATATGTCTTAGCAGGTGTAAAGGGGTACCCTTACCTAATTTTCCCTACTAATCCACTCCCAAGTTCCTTTACCCAAAAAATTTGTGATCCAAACAAACTTTTAGTTACCGTAGCTAGAAATATAACCTCTGGCATGCAAGAAGCTGAACTTGAGTGCCAGCACTTCATTGCTGATGCCAAACACCACATTGCCTGGCATCCTAGTGTTGAAGAATTCTCTTTGCTGGTTGATTTTTGCTTCAGGGAATGAATAATCAACTCTCAGATCTCTTAACCATTTGTAAATCTCTGAGACATTATCCTCAGAGGAAAAAATTCCTTTTTTTCATTTTTCATTTAAGGGAACTTAAGCCAATAATCCAAAGTGCTTTTATTCTCAGTTCTATTTGCTTGAATGATCCAAGTTGTGTCTTTTTCTTTGGGGTTCTGTTTGTTTTCAAACCAGAAGAGCATGTTAAGTAAAGTTTGTGGAATAACAAAAGTGCTCAGTGCTTGGTAATACACTGTTGGAATATTTGAATACAGCTAAATTTGCAGCAATGAGGTGATGTACTTTAGGGTGTTTGGCAAGGGATACAGCTTAGGAATTGTCCCAGAAAATGTTTTTTCTCATAGCTGGTCATTGACTTAAATGAGGAGTGTCCTGGAATCATACTTGCATGACATTGTTGGGTCTCTGAACACCGTTTAGTTCCTTTGCGTTGAATGATCAAGAGTGGGTTCCACTGAGAGCACATTCTTCACTGAAAGCAGGAGCACCTGCTTTCAGTTAAGATACTGGGACCAAGGAGGGACAAGTACTGTGGACGCATAAGACCTGGGCTCTGCTCACAAGGAACATACAGTCTAGTTGAGAAGTTAAGACATTACACTGTGGCCACTAAAAATGCAAATCCTGACTGGGTGTGGTGGTTCACGCCTGTAATCCCAGCAGTTTGGGAGGCGGAGGCAGTTGGATCACCTGAGGTCAGGAGTTTGAGACCAGCCTGGCCAACATGGTGAAAACCTGTCTCTACTAAAAATACAAAAATTAGCTGGGTGTGGTGGGGCATGCCTGTAATCCCAGTTACTAGGGAGGCTGAGACAGGAGAATTGCTTGAACCCGGGAGGTGGAGGTTGCAGTGAGCTGAGATTGTGCCACTACACTCCACCCTGGGTGATAGAGCAAGACTCCGTCTCAAAAAAAGAAAAAAAAAAAGCAAATCCTGTTTGCCCCACCTTCAAATACAGATAGAATCAGGCCACTTGTTATTATGTCTGTGGCTATTACTCTTGTCTTAGATAACATTATCACTCATCTTGATTATTGCTATAACCTTCTGTCTTAGTTTGTTTATGCTGTGGTAACGAAATACCTGAGACTAGGACATTTATAAAGAACAGAAATTTATTTCCTCACCATTCTGGAGGCTGGGAAGTCCAAGATCAAGGTGCTGGCAGTTTTGGTGTCTGCTGAGAGCTTATTCTTCATACAGCATCTTCTTTCTGTGTCTTCAGATAATGGAAGAGTTGGGAAGGTAAAAGGGGCCTAATTCCCTGGAGCCCTTTTGTAAGAACACTAATTCTATTCATGAAAGCAGAGCCTGTATGACTTCATCACCTCCTAAAGCCTCCACCTTTAAAACTATCACACCGGGTCTTAGGTTCCAACATATAAATTTTGATGGAACAAATACATTCTACTTTAAGATCTCCTAATTGCTGTGCCTGGTACTTCCACTCTTGTCTCTTTTAGCCTTTTCTCAACATAGCAAGCAGGAAGATCTAGTTAAAAGTAAGTCAGGTCATATTAGTCCTCTGCTGCCAAAAGCCCCTGGGGGCTCCCTGATGCCTCAGAGTAGAGGCAATGTTCTTGCAATACAGATAAGGTTCTACATATGGCTGAGCCACACACACCCTCATTGACTCTCTTCTGTCAATGTCTGCCACATGTTCTCTTGCACACTCTGCTCCTTCCACTGTCATCTCCTTGCTCTTCCTGGAGTACACCAGAAACGTGACCACCTCAAGGCCTCTGCATTTGCTGCTACATCTGTGTGCAATGCTCTTTCCCTCAGATGACTTACTCATACATTTAGGTCTTTTCTCACAGTGAGACCTTCCAAGGCCACATTATCTTAAGTTAGACTCATACATGCACTTGCACAGAAAAACACACTCTTGCTTACTTTAATTTTTTTCATATAGCTATCACTGTATGATGCCATAATATTTTGATTAATGTCTCCCTCTTCCCCAGTAGGAGGTAAGCTCCATGAATGCATGCATTTTGTTTTGTGTGCCATATCTTTAATACCTAGAATAGTACCTGGCCCATAGTGGGTGGCTAATAAGTATCAAATGATTATTTTTTATTATTTTAAGTAAGAGGTGGTTTTCTAGGGCTGCCATAACAAGGTACCATGGGGCCAGATGCGGTGGCTCACGCCTGTAATCCCAACATTTTGGGAGGCCAAGGCAGGTGGATCACCTGAGGTCAGGAGTTCGAGACCAGCCTGGCCAAGATGGTGAAACCCCGTCTCTACCAAAAAATACAAAAATTAGCTGGATGCAGTGGCAGGTGCCTGTAATCCCACCTACTTGGGAGGCTGAGGCAGGTGTATCACTTGAACCAGGGGGTGGAGGTTGCAGTGAGCTGAGATCGCATCGCTGCACTCCAACCTGGGTGACAGAGTAAGACTCCGTCTCAAAACAACAACAACAAAAAAGGAAAACAAAAAACAGAAAAAACACACAAAGTACCACAAACTGGGTAGCTTAAAACAAAGAAATTTATCAGACAGCTCTGGAAGCTTGAAGCCCAAAATCAGGGTATCTGTAGAGCTTCTCTCTCTCTCTGTCTCTCTCTCTCTCTCTCTCACTCAAACCTGTAGGGGAGTGATATGGTTTGGCTGTGTCCCCACCCAAATCTCATCCTGAATTGTAATTCCCATGATTCCCACTTTGTCATGGGAGGAATCCGATGGAAGATACTTGAATTACTTGGGTGGGTCTTTCTCAAGAAGTGCTGTTCACTTGATATTGAATAAGTTTCACGAGATCTGATGGTTTTTTTTAAAAAAAACGGGATTTTTCCTACACAAGCGTCGTCTTTTGTCTGCTGCCATGTGAGACATGCCTTTCACCTTCTGCCATGATTGTGTGGCCTTCCTAGCCGCATGGAACTGTAAGTCCATTAAACTTATTTCTTTTGTAAATTGTCCAGTCTCCATTATGTCTTTATCAGCAGCATGAGAATGGACTAATACAGGGAGAATCCTTACTTGCCTCATCCAGCTTCTAGTAGCTCTGGGCATTCCTGGCCTGCAGCTGCAACTCTTCAAGCTCAGCCTCCATGATTGCATGGCATTCTGTCATTTGTACGTGACTTCATATTGTGTGAAGAAATGAAGATACCTCCATGTGTCCATGTCTTGTTATATGCACATAAGTCATGTTGGATCAAGAGGTCACTTTCATCCAGTAAAACTTCATCTTAACGAATTCATTTATTACAACCCTATTTCTGAATAAGGTCACATTCTGAGATTCTGGGAGTTAGCACTTCAACATAACTTTATGGGGGATACAATTCAATCCATAACAGGTGGTCAAGGCCTGAATTAAGTGGAGATTATGGCATTAAGAACATTGAAGGCTAATAGTTGGCATGAGAATCTGAACGAAGAATGAATGGGATCCCTGTAATGGGGGTTTGGGGCATAATCCCAAAAGACACCATCCTGAATACCATAATCCTTAATGTGAAGATGCTGAAAGATTGAAATCCCTAAAGTATAAAATCCCCAAAATTACAATCTCAAATAATCAAATTTCCAAAAATATAATTATTTTTAAAAGGAGAGTTGAGAAAGATAAAAATATGATAGAATATAGGCAGTAATGACATACATATTTTTCAAGCACAAAACAGGTATATTAACAGTAGTAATACAGGTACAACATTTTTGAGCAGCGAACCATATTCAAAAAGAAATAGCTTATATAAATGCACTCATCTGAAATACCATTATGAACACTCCAAGTCTTTTGATCAAAAACCTTGATGGGTCACCACTGCATCACCACAGCACATGCAGTCACCCGGAGAGCCCAGAGCTTGTGTTATCTTTCGCAGAAGCAGATATACAGAGGGGATATCTTTTCATCTACTGAAAAAGTTTCAATGTTTTTATGTACATGCACAATGCTTACATACAAAGTCAATACTGTGATAATGCACTTTCCTGGAGTCAAATTTGCAAAATATGCATAAAGTGAATTAGAACTCTTTAAAAGTCTTTATAGAATTTATATCTCCAGTATTGGAAAAGATTAAATACCTAGCATAGCAAATTGCAAAAAATGATGCTGACAATTTAAAATAGTGAAACAAAACAAAACAAAACAAAACAAAACCTAAAACAACAGCAGCAACACCCAAAGAAACTAAAAAACCAGACATATGAAAAGATGTGTTATAGATTATGGGCAATTGCACAGAAGTAGTCCTAAAAAGCTGGTTGATTTTCACTGTCATTAACTATATTTTGAAGTGTTACATCAAAATATTATCAGTCTGTTATTGGAAGGCAGGAAAGGCAATATGTGATCCATATTTTTCTTAGTAAGAGCTCCAATTTATATTTTCTTTTCTCAAAATTTAGAAGAAAAATTCTGTGGAGCCTAGAGATTACGTAATGCTAGCTACTGGCAATAAAATTAAAAATAAAAAAAGAAAAGGAAATAAAGAAAGGAAAAAAGGAAGGAAGGAGGACAGAGAGGAAGTCTAATATTGAGGGTGGCATTGCTGTCTGGAAACATGGGATGGGTGGAAGGACAGGTATTTCCTTTATGTATCAACTTGTCTCCCTTTCTCCTCTAAAACTTGACCAGACTAATAGCCCAGCAATAGAGCTGTGGTCCAGCCTCTACTCAGACCAAAAAACTATAGCATGTATAAGTTGTCTAAATGCTGTGGTCTAGAATTTGAGGCCGCCCACATCTGTCACCTTCCCTTACATACCTTGTGACCCATCTACCTTGTAGGACTTGCTCCTCCCTTAGGTATCCTTGTGGATTCCCAACGCATATGCCCCTTGTATTAGTCTGTTCTCTTGCTTCTGATAAAGACGTACCTGAGACTGGGTAATTTATGAAGAAAAAGAGGTTTAAGGGACTTACAGTTCCATTTGGCTGGGGAGGCTTCACAATCATGGCAGAAAGTGAAAGGTACGTCTTACATGGTGGCAGGCAAGAGAGAATGAGAATCAAATGAAAGGGAAACACTTTATGAAATCATCAGATCTCGTGAAACTTATTCACTACCACAAGAACAGTATGGGGGAACCACCCCCATGATTCAGCTATCTCCCACTAGGTCCCTCCCACAACGTGGGAATTATCAGAGCTACAATTCAAGATGAGATTTGGGTGGGGACACAGCCAAACCATATCATCCCTTCTTATGCTTCTCCTTTGACCCCCTCTCAAATGTAGCTATTACCTTTATTGCTGTCTTCCAAATCTAACTCCCCTATCATCAAAACACAAACAACAACTTTACCCTTACCTTTTTGATGGCATTTATGATACCTGTCTTATAGGTTTATATTGGTAAAGGTCTTATCTCCTATATATTAGAGAGATAAACATGTCAGTAGCATGATTTTTTGTTAGTAAAGCTTTTAGATGATTGCAGATTTAAATCTTAATAAAATCTTTGGGTTTCTGAGTCAAAGAATGTGAAATTTCAAATACAAGAAATTAATGTTTCTCAATTGTCTTCTGGGACAGTAGTGTGCAATAATGAAAACAGGTTAAGATTCAGAGGGTAGGGTTGGAGAAATAATTAGGAAATGTGGAGAAAAATTGGTGGATGATAAAAAATCTCTATCATATTACACTTAGCTGTACTTGATTTTGTTCTTTAAATACCGACACTGTCCTTGGAAAATAAATTATTTCACATATTGTGGAAGGCTGAATAATGTGCCCCCCAAATAGCTCTGTCCTAATTCCTAGAGTCTGTGACTATGTTAAGTTACATGGCAAAAGGGACTTTGCAGATGTGATTAAGTTATGGACCTTGAGATGGGGAGAATATTCTAGATTGTTTGGGTGGACCCAATATGATATGGTTTGGATGTGTTTCCCGGCCCAAATCTCCTGTCGAATTGTAATCCCCAGTGTTAGAGGAGGGGTCTGGTGGGAGGTGAGTGGATCATGGGGGCGAATTTTCCTCTTGCTGTTCTCCTAATAGTAAGTGAGCTCTCATGAGACCTTGTTGTTTAAAAGTGTGTGGCACCTTCCCCTTTTCTCTCTTTCTCCTTCTCTGGCCATGTAAGATGTGCCTGCTTCCCCTTTGCCTTCTTCCATGACTGTGAGATTCCTGAGGCCTCCCCAGCCGTGCTTCCAGTACAGCCTGCAGCAGCGTGATCCAATGAAACCTCTTTTCTTTATAAATTAGCCAGTCTCAGGTAGTTCTTTATAGCACTATGAGAACAGACTACACAATGTAATGTGGAGTATACAATGTGGAATACACAGTGTACAATATGGCATACACAAGGTAATCACAAGGGTCCTTATAAGAGAGAGGCAGGAGGGTTGGAGTCATAGAAGAAGATGTAATGATAAAAGAAGGCATCCTGATGACAGAAGTAGAGAGAGAGAGAGATTGGAGGTGCTGGCTTTGAAGATGGAACAGGGGCCACAAGCCAAAGAATGCAGGTGGCCTCTAGAAGCTGGAAAATACAGCACACAGATTCTCCCCTGAGCCTCCAGAGGTAGCACAGCCCTCCAACACCGTGATTTTGGATTTTCGCTGGAGCCTCCAGAGGTAGCACAGTCCTGCCAACACCTTGATTTTAGGATCTCTGACCTCCAAAACTGTCAGAAAATAAATCTGTGTTGTTTTAAGTTATATAATTTGTGGCAGTGTATTACAGTGTCAATAGGAAACTAATACATATATTTTACAGGAAGAGGAATTAAGGCTCTGACAATTAAAAGTAGAGACCAGAGCTGGCGCGGTGGCTCATGCCTGTAATCCCAGCACTTTGGGAGGCCGAGGCAGGCAGATCACAAGGTCAGGAGATCAAGACCATCCTGGCCAACATGGTGAAACCCCGTCTCTACTAAAAATACAGAGATTAGCTGGGCGTGGTGGCATGTGCCTGTAATCCCAGCTACTCAGGAGGCTGAGGCAGGAGAATCGCTTGAACCAGGGAGTCGGAGGTTGCAGTGGGCCAAGATCGCACCACTGCACTCCAGGATGGTGACAGAGCGAGACTCCATCTCAAAAAAAAAAAAAAAGCAGAGACCAAGGATTGGCACCCCTTTCTGTCTAGGACCAGACAGTGAATATGTTAGGCTTTGTGGATCATGTGATCTCTGTCACCATTACTCAATTCTGCCATAGACAATACCAAAATAAATAGGTTTGGCTGTGTTTCAATAAAATTTTATTTGCAAAAATAGGCAGTAGACTGGATTCATCCTTCAGGCTATAGTTTGCTGACACATAGTATAAACCAGTGCCTCATCAACATTTATGTCTTAATTTGTGCTTCATCATAGCCTGGAATCTGATTCCTATCTAAGCATGCCACATGCCCACCAAACTAGAAACAGAACAATAGAATGGCCTATGGTTGATTCTCCAGCCAGAAACCTTAAGATTTTTACCTGTAAACATCAAGCCCATAATTAACACTACAGATATGTTTAATGCATCAGTATTTGCACATTTGCAAAAGCTGTGTCCTGAAAGTGTAAATGGTAGTGCTAAATAACATTGGCTTGATTTGGTCCAGAGAAAACCCTACTGTATTTTCATAAAGCTGTCAGTGTTTTTAATGCTAAGGGTATGTACTTCTCATAAAAGTGTATTCCATCAAACAATGTCTACAGAGGATTAAACTGGACTATAAAACCATGTTTTTGTGTACAGCTTTCAGGATTGCTAATGCTCTTTTGTTTATCCTTGTTCCCTGGGGCATCTCTCTTGAAATGAAGATTTGCTTAGCAGATGAGATGCTGTACAGACAATGTGATTTTTAGCCAAAGAAATCTCTGTATGTTTGCAGGGATTCTTCCTCAGCTCTCTGTCATACTTGCCTTTGTTTTGTGTATCCGACCCCTAACATCTGTATGAATGTGGCAAGTTTACCTTGCCTGCTTATACCTGGCTTGCCAAACACAATTCTGCCCTCATCATTTTTTATAACAAGATTAAGTAACATTGCTGCCCCCCGTGTCTCAGCTGACTTTCTCCTTGGTACTCCTGGCCTATTACGTTGCCCTTGAGCCTTCAAGACCAGACTCAGTTCTGCCTCCTCTGTGGTCAAGCCTTTCTCACCAGTCTTCCTCTGCAACTTCTCCTGACATCCTCCTGGTCTATATGTGGGCTAGTTAATTAAAGCCACACCAAGTTCTAGCATTCACATGATTTTTGCATGCATCGTGTTAAATTATAGATCCTTATATTCAGAAGCTGCATTCCAATTTGTCTGCAATTCATAATATTTAAGCATAATATTCAGTAAATGTTTGCTGGCTTATTGATTGTTGATTTCATTATTTGTGTCCTTTTTGGATTTGAAGTTTGGGTATGTGACAGTATATTAAGAAATATCTTAGTGGAATATAGAATGGAATCATTATGTTTATTTTATACTCTAAGGTAAAGCAACTGTTCGCTCCCTCCTTAATATTTTAGAAAAAGCAGTCTAGTCTTCTTTCCAAATTTGCTTAGTGGTTATAATTTATGTTAAAAAAATCCTACTTGATGACATTTAATTAAGATCTTAGAAGCAAAGAATAATTAGGATGTATTCCTGCATATTTTCAGCGTTGGTATGACTTTACCTAAACCATTCCAGATGATTAAAGATCTTGCTATCTTCAAAGACTTACAGAGAAAGCAAATCCAGAGTCTCCTGATGGGGTTTGATTTTATTTAAAAGTATTTGCCAGGGAAGGTCGTATGCATTTGCCAGGCCTCAGTGAGTCATAGCACTTGATCCAGAGAGGTGTGTTTGGAATGTTCCTGGGTCCTTGAGACCCCCGCCGCTCATATTGCGATGTCTCCGAGGTATGATATCCACATTGTCAGTCTGGTTTGGCAGTGCATGCTTCCATCAGCCAAGCAGGTTTCAAAAGGAGAACTGCTCTGAGACTCCGCCCAAAACAGTTTGAAAGGTGTTCGGTTAAGAGAAATAAGCATCAGCCACTTAAACCACTCATGTTTGAAATTGTCTGTCTGCACCCACTCCACTGGAAGTTACCAGAATTTATCAGTGAAGCAGATATTCTGATGCCCATAGGTATTGAAGACCAGGGATCAGGACATTTGAATAATAAGAAACTGCACTAAAAGTTCTTGATTGGCCCCTTGCATATTATAATGTTTGGATGAGTAAGAAAAACTGAGCAAAAAGTTGGGAGCAAATGATTATATAAAAATAGACACAAAATATTGCTGTGTTGTATACTGGCCAAAGATACATAATCTGAATCTAAGTGTGAGAAAACACACAACTTCAGATGGGGGAACTTTATGCAAAATAATTGCCCTGAGCTCTTAAAAAATGCCAATGTCATGAAAGATAGAAGAGCCTGGGGAAATGTTCTAGAATAAAGGATCTTTGATCAGATTCTGGATACAAATATAAAATAAAGCAAAAATTCCCAGCTTTATCGATAATTATTGAGTCAGTAGATAATATTTAAACATGGATTCTATGTTAATGTTGAATTATTATATGTTAGTGTCGAATTATTAACTTTTCTACATGTAATAATTGTATTGATGGGATGTGGGATAATATCCTTCATAGAAGGTACATGCTGAAGTATTACAGGGACTCAGAGTCAGTTACAAGATCTACAAATGGCTCTCAAGTAATTCAGAATAAGAAAATGTATATATGTTCCATATACTTACCTGTGCACATACAGCCGTGTATATATGTAAGTGAGGAGAGAGAGAGAGAGAATGTGGTTAAATGTTACACAATTGGTAAATCTTGATATATAGGTGTTTATTGTACTCTTGCATTATTTTTTGTAGGTTTGACATTTTTCAGAATAAAAAGTTGAGGAGAAAATGACAAATTCCAAGGGGTATTTCCCTTTATCTTTCTTTAGATATTAGTCAAAGTTCAGCTAAACAGAAGTGGAAAATCCCCAAGCTACTAAAATAAATATGCTGCTCTAATCTTTTATAAGATTTGGATATCTTAGTACTTATAGACAAGGGCAACTGTAGACTCACTAAATAAATATGTCTTCATCAATATTTGACCCTTGTAGGGGTACCTCTGCCTGTTACATAAGCAAGAAAGTAAAATAGCATCACTAGACATGCAGACATCATGATAATCACAAGTTTTTGATTTGGAAATGTTTCCCAACTTGGGAGTTATTGCTTTCAGCTGTGATAATAACAGGCTTTTCCGCTAAGAAAAAAATACGTGGTATTTAAAATAAATATCATCAGTACAATTCTGCAGTGTTGAAAAAACATAAATGACCTTTTTTCTTTTTTTTAAACATTAAAATCTCCTGGAGCTTCCAGGAGACAGAATTTGTTGTGTTCAGGGAGAATGAATTTCAACTAAGAGGTGACTGTTTACAAAACACCTTCACCATCATTTAAGTGGTGCCGAAACCCCCTTTTATTTGTGGCCTTTGCCCAAAGATAAGCCCAGACTCTTCTCCAAGTATGTTGGCTACACTTTCTCATTGCAATCTGGGATCTGCCTGTTGAACACAATTCACAGTGGAATTATAAACTCAGGGGTGTCACTATTTGCATCCTAGGAACTGACTCAAACCTGTGTACTACCAAACTCACAGTACAGTTACAGGTATCGGGAGGCCGATTTTAAAAGAATTCACACATTTCTTCAGGGAATAGCAAAACGTTTGAAGGCAGCTTCCTGGTGGGATTTTACACCCTCGTTTTTTTTTCCTTATGAAAAAAATAGTAGCAAGTTCAGGCCTTGTTCCTGAGACGTCTCTGTCTTAACATGGCAAATCCTTTGCCCAGAAGATTAAGTAATTTTTCTCCTGTTGTTCTATATCCTAATTCCATTTTTTTCTTTTTCTTTCACTGACGTATTTATCAAGAACTGCAGTGAGTATCATTTAATGAGTATCTCTGATGTTTCTGATATCATGCTAAGTGACCTATATATAAAACATTATTTGATACAAACAAGGTAGCCTATAAGACAGTTATCATCTTATTTTACAAAGAAGGGAAATTTTACAGGTAAATTAGCGGGTGATTGCCAGTCTGGGAATAAAGTCTTGCTCCTGATACTACAATATACAAAGGGCAATTAGTTTTCTTTATTCTATCATCCATTTAAGAATTGTGACAGATAGCATACAGAAAACAATCAAATAGATGGAAACAAATTCCTGTGAGAGTGGCAATGTTACTACTTTTCTCAAGCAGCTGGTTGGTTCTTTTATGAGCGTGTTTATCTTTCTAAATCTTGACAAGGTTGGGCACTTGCTTGTCAATTAAAATCTGTATGGCTGACTAAAGGAAACATCAGACATTCTGTAGGAATCATTAAGGTCAAGGTAGCTTGCCATGATTTAGGCCTAAGATCAATAAAACATTCAGCTGAGTTCTCAAAGAGTGACCTTGGAAAGAAGAGAGAACAACCATGAGAGAGATTTGGAAGTCATAAGGCCGATTAGCTGATAGCCATTCACTGACTAGTAGAGACTTGCCAGAAGAGAAGTCTGCATGTTCCCTATCAGTAGGTACTGCATCCTGTTGGTTCAACAAGATCACCAGTTCTGTGCCAGCCATTGGACTGTGAGCAGAAGTCATTCAAAGGAATGGCCACAATTGCCTGCATGTCTAAATTTGCAATCTTGGTTGAATTGCTGTGCATAAAATAGGATGTTAGCAATAAACCATAATACTGACAAACAGTAAACCAGTCATTCATTAGCAATCATGACTATTAGCTTTATCTTCTGAGCATAGTAGTAATGAGCCCACATTATGGATGCCCCGGGACATTTTCCTTGCAGTCTTCTTGTGGGTTTTTCTCTGAAAACATTATTCAAGGATCAGGTGGAAGATGATAGTGGAAAGGACTGAGGGTAAATTATATAACCAATTAGAAACTTCCACACTGTCAACTTTCAGCTTTGATTGTATTTATCTTGGATGACTGAGTAAATTACTTGGCTTTTCTCCATTCTTAAAATGTCATATAAAACCATATTGTGCCTGATTACATGATTCAGTTCTATTGTAAGCCCTTAGAAGCATGCATAGTGGTTGTAAATATCATTTAATAACTTATTAAAACTTTATGTGTTTAAATTGTATCTAATTTTGCATTTATACCTAGCTAATTTTATTTCTGTTCCCATTTATGAACTTGAGCAATACTCACCATCTGAAATATGTTGGCCAACAGTTATTTCTTCTAATATGTGGGCCATAACATGTGGGTAACAGCTTTGTAACAATGACATCTTCGGCTACCATGTGTATTAGACTGTTTCCTTTCAAACTGGTTTACTGAAAAGAATATACTATTACGATAAATATTATCATTATTAGAGTATATTATTATTATTATATTGTATTAGAACATACGGCATATTATATAACAAACTGGGTGTTTTGGGAGTGCAAATTATTTGTTAAATAAAGGTAACAATGGGTTACGAGAGAAATATGTTTGAAAGTGATAATTTTTAAATATAGTAATGTTTCTTCTATGAGGTTATATTCAGTACAACTTACTCTGCACAATAGTGATGTTTGACTTTAATTCTGGAATATTCTACTCTTTAAAAAGATCACATCTTAAATTTCAATTATGCAATTTTGCTCTTGTAATAGAATATGTACAAAAGTTGTAAATACTTGATAAAGAATATACGTATAAGGTATAATGCTCATCTGTATACATCTTTAAAGCTCAATATTTTATTTCAGTATAGGGACCAGGCAAATTTTCATTTTATTTCTAGCTTATAGACCATTTCTTGGATTTTCAAAGTTTTTTTGTGTGTAAAACCTATGCTATCAAGCAAAACAATCCCTTTCTAAATTCCTTTAGGCCTTTGATTTACAGAGATCTGTGAATATTAAATCCATGAAGGACTTAGTCTCAAGGTTGCAGAGTTAATGAGATCTCAAGGTTACATCACCCATAATATGTGGGAAGTGCCCTGCTAAAAATCACAGCAAACAAGGTTTCAAACACTAAGGAAAATTTTAGTCTTTGTGAGGCATATCTTCTTATTTGTATTTCAAATGAAGTTATTCATATTCTTTCTTTCTCCCTCCTTCCCTTCCCTTTTCTCCTCTCTCTGCATCATCCTTGATTCTCTATTAGTTTATCCCCAAGATGATAAAAATAGAAGTACTCCTGAACTTACAAGAGAGGTAATCTTTTTTAACTTTTGAAATTATGCCCTTCCTACTATGCCATTTCTCAGCTCTCCTTTATAGTTTAACTTCTCAAAATATTTTCTTTTCATATTGCCTCTATTTCCTCTCATTTTTAGTGTCTGGTTTTTTAGTTGTTAGCCTTGCTGTGATATTTTCCCAGGCATATTTCTCAGCCCAGATAAGAATCCTTTTCTTGCTTTATTGCTTTCTTGCTTTCTTTCCCTCCC
>NW_012104754.1:304296-304860 GCF_000951045.1 Mandrillus leucophaeus | reverse complement strand
ATCTCTGGGACACATTTAAAGCAGTGTGTAGAGGGAAATTTATAGCACTAAATGCCCATAAGAGAAAACAGGAAAGATCTAAAATTGACACCCTAACATCACAATTAAAAGAACTAGAGAAGTGAGAGCAAACACTTTCAAAAGCTAGCAGAAGGCAAGAAATAACTAAGATCAGAGCAGAACTGAAGGAGATAAAGACACAAAAACCCTTAAAAAATCAACGAATCCAGGAGCTGGTTTTTTTTTTCCAAAAGATCAGCAAAATTGATAGACCACTAGAAATACTAATAAAGAAGAAAAGAGAGAAGAATCAAATAGACGTAATAAAGAATGAAAAAGGGGATATCACCACTGACCCCACAGAAATACAAACTACCATCGGAGAATACTATAAACACTTCTATGCAAATAAACTGGAAAACTCAGAAGAAATGGATAAATTCCTGGACACATACACTCTCCCAAGACAAAACCAGAAAGAAGTTGAATCCCTGAATAGACCAATAACAGGCTCTGAAATTGAGGCAATAATTAATAGCCTACCAACCAAAAAAAGTCCAGGAC
>NW_012104754.1:301180-304246 GCF_000951045.1 Mandrillus leucophaeus | reverse complement strand
TCCCCTCCCTTTCCTTCCCTTTTCTGATGGAGTCTCACCACCCAGGCTGGAGTACAGTGGCACAATCTCAGCTCACTGCAACCTCTGCCTCCCAGGCTCAAGCGATTCTCCTGCCTCAGCCTCCTGAGTAGCTGGGACTACGGTCACCTACCACCACACCTGGCTAATTTTTCTGTTTGTAGCAGAGACGGGGTTTCATCATATTGGCCAGGATGGTCTAGAACTCCTGACCTTGTGATCCACCTGCCTCAGGCTCTTAAAGTGCTGGGATTACAGGTGTGAGCCATCGTGCCTGGCCAAGAATACTTTTAAGTAGGATTGCATTATGTACTAATTTTTTAAACTAGCCAATCATTCAAAAATATACTGTAAAATTATTGATACAAAAATAGCAAGTACTGTCTAAGAATTCATAACCACCCAGAAGGCCAGGTTTGAATTTAGAATTCTACGATTCGTGGAAGCTCACTCATTCCTGTCTGACCACTTATATTGTCCTATACTAACAGGAAACTTGCACATATATACCTGGACATAATATCAGCCTGCATGTCCAGGCTGCACCCTCCAGCCACCACAAGTAGTTAACCTTGGCTTGGTACACACAGTAATTGCATAGTTTGGCTGTTTTGGCAGGGCATTCCAGGGTTCCTGAGATCTAAGTGTGAGTTGGAATAAAGTGCAGTGGAACACATCCCCTTGGCCAGCTCATTTCCTGCTTATATGCACTAGCAGAAATTCACAGAAATGTTTATACCAGCATTTGTAAGCAGAAAACAGGCTGAGCGCTATTGTTCATGTCTGTAATCCCAGCCCTTTGGGAGGCCGAGGCGGGTGGATCACCTGAGGTCAGGAGTTCAAGAGCAGCCTGGCCAACGTGGTGAAACCCCATATCTACCGAAAATACAAAAATTAGCTCAGCGTGGTGGTGCACGCCTGTAGTCCCAGCTACTCTGAAGGCTGAGGCAGGAGAATCACTTGAACCTGGGAGGTGGAGGTTGCAGTGAGCCGAGATCATGCCACCACAATTCAGCCTGGTGACAGAGCAAGACTCCATCTCAAAAAAAAAAAGAGAAAACAACCTGGAAAAAAATCTCAGTTGGTTTTTGACAAGGAAATGGATAATTCATGTTACACAATCACATACTATAAAGTAATGAAAAGACGTATGCACACATTATAAATATTTTATAAAATATTATGGTAAATTGTATGTAACTGAATATCACATAATGCTTTTACTGATTTTTGGTGAGTTTTGTATGAGTGGCCAAGCTGTGGAATTATGATTTAGTGTAGGGTGAATATTAGATAATATTTTTGTTTATGTTAATAATTAATGCAAAAGTGAAACAACAGAGATGTGTTGGAAATTCACTGTTTGTCAGAGACATTAGTAACTACTGTACTTTGTTCAATGAGATAATAACTTTTGAGGGGGTGGGTTCCAAGGTGGCCGAATAGGAACAGCTCCAGCCCCCAGCTCCCAGTGTGAGCGACACAGAAGATGGGTGATTTCTGCATTTCCAACTGAGGAACCGGGTTCATCTCACTGGAACGTGTAGGACAGTGGGTGCAAGAAAGTGGGTGCAGCCCAACATGGAAAAGCCAAAGCAAGGCTAGGCATCGCCCCTCCTGGGAAGTGCAAGGGGGAAGGGAATTCCCTTTCCTAGCCTAGGGAAACCGTGATACAAAACACCTGGAAAATCTGGTCACTCCCACCCTAATACTACACTTTACCAAGTGTCTTAGCGAACGGCACACCAGGAGATCATATCCCATGCCCGGCTCGGAGAGTCCCATGCCCATGGAGCCTCCCTCATTGCTAGCACAGCAGTCTGAGATCTAACTGCAAGGCAGCAGCTAGGCTGGGGGAGGGGCGCCCACCATTGCTGAGGCTTAAGTAGGTAAACAAAGCAGCCTGGAAGCTCGAACTGGGTGGAGCCCACTGCAGCTCAAGGAGGCCTGCCTGCCTCTGTAGATTCCACCTCTGGGGACAGGGCATAGCCAAACAAAAGGCAGCAGAAACCTCTGCAGATGTAAATGTCCCTGTGTGACAGCTTTGAAGAGAGTAGTGGTTTTTCCAGCACGGAGTTTGAGAGCTGAGACCAGACAGTCTGCTCAAGTGGGTCCCTGACCCCAGAGTAGCCTAACTGGGAGACATCCCCCACTAGGGGCAGACTACCACCTCATACTTCACACAATCAAGTACACCTCTGAGATGAAGCTTCCAGAGGAACGATCAGACAGCAACATTTGCTGTTCAGCAATATTCACTCTTCTGCAGCCTCCGCTGCTGATACCCAGGCAAATAGGGTCTGGAGTGGACCTCGAGCAAACTTCAACAGGCCTGCAGCTGAGGGTCCTGACTGTTAGAAGGAAAACTAACAAACAGAAAGGACATCCATACCAAAACCCCATCTGTACGTCACCATCATCAAAAACCAAAGGTAGATAAAACCACAAAGGTGGGGAAAAAGCAGTACAGAAAAGCTGGAAACTCTAAAAATCAGAGTGCCTCTCCCACTCCAAAGGAATGCAGCTCCTTGCCAGCAATGGAACAAAGCTGGATGGAGAATGACTTTGATGAGCTGAGAGAACAAGACTTCAGATGATCAAACTTCTCCAAGCTAAAGGAGGAGTTACGAACCCAGCGCAAAGAAACTAAAAACCTTGAAAAAAGATTTGACGAATGACTAACTAGAATAACCAATGCAGACAAGTCCTTAAACGACCTGATAGAGATGAAAACCATGACACAAGAACTACGTGACAAATGCACAAGCTTTAGTAACTGATTCGATCAACTGGAAGAAAGAGTATCAGTGATTGAAGATTAAATGAATGAAATGAAGTGAGAAGAGAAGTTTAGATAAAAAAGAGTAAAAAGAAATAAACAAAACCTCCAAGAAATATGGGACTATGTGAAAAGACCAAATCTATGCCTGATTGGTGTACCTGAAAGTGACGGGGAGAATGGAACCAAGTTGGAAAACACTCTGCAGGTTATTATCCAGGAGAACTTCCCCAACCTAGCAAGGCAGGCCAACATTCAAATTCAGGAAA
>NW_012104754.1:250202-298717 GCF_000951045.1 Mandrillus leucophaeus | reverse complement strand
AAAATACTGGCAAACCGAATCCAGCAGCACATCAAAAAGCTTATCCGCCGTGATCAAGTAGACTTCATCCCTGGGATGAAAGGCTGTTTAATGTACAAAAATCAATAAACATAATCCAGCGTATAAACAGAACCAAAGACAAAAACCACATGATTATCTCAATCAGTGCAGAAAAGGCCTTTGACAAAATTCAACAGCCCTTCATGCTAAAAACTCTTAATAAATTCGGTATTGATGGAACGTATGTCAAAGTAATAAGAGCTATTTATGACAGATCCACAGCCAATATCATACTGAATGGGCAAAAACTGGAAGCATTGCCTTTGAAAACTGGCACAAGACAGGGATGCCCTCTCTCACCACTCGTATTCAACATAGTGTTAGAAGTTCTGGCCAGGGCAATCAGACAAGAGAAAGAAATAAAGGGTATTCAGTTAGGAAAAGAGGAAGTCAAATTGTCCCTGTTTGTAGATGACATGACTGTATATTTAGAAAACCCCATCGTCTCAGCTCAAAAATCTCCTTAAATTGATAAACAACTTCAGCAAAGTCTTAGGATACAAAATCAATATGCAAACATCACAGGCATTCTTATACACCAATAACAGACAAACAGAGAGCCAAATCATGAGTGAACTCCCATTCATAATTGCTTCAAAGAGAATAAAATACCTAGGAATCCAACTTACAAGATATGTGAAGGACCTCTTCAAGGAGAACTACAAACCACTACTCAATGAGAGAAAAGAGGACACAAATGGAGGAACATTCAATGCTCATGGATAGGATGAATCAATATCATGGAAATGGCCATACTGCCCAAGATAATTTATAGATTCAATGCCATCCCCATTAAGCTACCAATGACTTTCTTCACAGAATTGGAAAAAACTGATTTAAAGTTCATATGGAACCAAAAAAGAGCCTACATTGCCAAGACAATCCTAAGCCAAAAGAACAAAACTGGAGGCATCACGCTACCTGATTTCAAGCTATACTACAAGGCTACAGTAACCAAAACAGCATGGTACTGATACCAAAACAGAGATATAGACCAATGGAACAGTACAGAACCCTCAGACGTAATACCACACATCTACAGCCATCTGATCTTTGACAAACCTGTCAAAAACAAGAAATGGGGAAAGGATTCCCTATTTAATGAATGGTACTGGGAAAACTGGCTGGCCATAATTAGAAAGCTGAAACTGGATCCCTTCCTTACACCTTATACAAAAATTAATTCAGGATGGATTAGAGACTCAAATTTTTAGACCTAAAACCATAAAAACCCTAGAAGAAAACCTAGGCAATACCATTCAGGATATAGGCATGGGCAAGGACTTCATGTCTAAAACACCAAAAGCAATGGCAACAAAAGCCAATATTGTCAAATAGGATCTAATTAAACTAAAGAGCTTCTGCACAGCAAAAGAAACTATCATCAGAGTGAACTGATGATGATGTTACTACTGCAAAAATGTAGTAACGTAACTGGAGAATGATGAGTTTTGTGTCTTTCTTTGGTTATTAATATGATAATCAACTTACAGAATGGGAGAAAATTTTTGCACTCTACTCATCTGACAAAGGGCTAATGTCCAGAACCTACAAAGAACTCAAACAAATTTACAAGAAAAAGACAACCCCATCAAAAAGTGTGCAAAGGATATAAACAGTCACTTCTCAAAAGAAGACATTTGAAACAGACACATGAAAAAAATGCTCATCATCACTAACCATCAGAGAAATGCAAATCAAAACCATAATGAGATATCATCTCATACCAGTTAGAATGGCAATCTTTAGAAAGTCAGGAAACAACAGGTGCTGGAGAGGATGTGGAGAAATAGGAACATTTCTCACTGTTGGTGGGACTGTAAACTAGTTCAACCATTGTGGAAGACAGTGTGGTGATTCCTCAAGGATCTAGAACTAGAAATACCATTTGACCCACCCATCCCATTTCTGGGCACATACCCAAAGAATTATAAATCATGCTGCTATGAAGACGCATGCGCACGTGTTTTTATTGCAGCACTATTCACGATAGCAAAGACTTGGAACCAACCTAAATGTCCATCAGTGACAGACTGGATTAAGAAAATGTGGCATATATACACCATGAAATACTATGCAGCCATAAAAAAGGTTGAGTTCATGTCCTTTGTAGGGACATGGATGCAGCTGGAAACCATCCTTCTCAGCAAACTATCACAAGAAAAGAAAACCAAACACCACATGTCCTCACTCATAGGTGGGAATTGAACAATGAGAACACTTGGACACAGGAAGGGGAACATCACACACTGGGGCCTGTTGTGGGGTGAGGGAATGGGGGAGGGATAGCATTAGGAAATATATCTAATATAAATGATGAGTTAATGGGTGCAGTACACCAACATGGCACATGTATACATATGTAACAAACCTGCACGTTGTGCCCATGTACCCTAGAACATAAAGTATAATAAAAAATAGAAAAAAAAATAACTTTTGAATACTAGAAGAGTACTTTTTCATTCTTTTGAAGCTATAGACATGATAAAATGGCTATAGACATGACACACTTTTAAGTTTAATCTACATTATTAACATATTTTCTACGACTACATTAAGTCTAGGTATTCCGCAAAACAATAGATCAAGTCCTGACTTCCAGCATTGCAAATTTTCTTGGTATAAATACTCCCACAGTTGCTAATTTCAAGCTACTGACATGGCACTGCTAACATAGAGTTGAGAAAAGATAGGCAGTAATATGCATGACGTGGTGTTCCCAGCATTCAGGGAAAGGACACAGCCTCAAGAACATGGATTTGAGTAAAATGTAGTAACATAATTGGAGAATGATGAGTTTTGTGTCTTTCTTTGGTTATTAATATAATTTGCTTAATTTTAAGTGTACATAATTTACTTTTTTATAATGGCTGTGTTTAACAACTGGCTTGGAAAATTTTAGAGAATTTAACAACCAGCTATTATAAGCTGGTTCAAACCAGCTTCAACACAATATTGTCCAATTGACTGAATTGTCAATGTTGGGTAATTTCTGTGTTTTGTTTCTTTCTATTTTGTTTTTCTATTTGTTGATTTCTGATGCAAGATAACCCTGTATTAATTGATACAGCTTTAAACTTAGGCTTCGTATTTGGAAGAGCAGTCCCCTCAGTTTTCTTCTTCAGGAATGTGTTGGCTGATCTTATTGAGGGATATCTTGGCACTTCCCTCTTCTGTATAAATTTTAAAATTATTTTGTAAATTTCACCCAAAAACCTCTTGAAACTTTGAATGAAACTTCATTGACTTTTAGGTCAGTTTGGTGAGAAGAGACACCTTTATGATATTGATTTTTGCTATGTATTAATGTTGTGTAGCTCTCTATTTTAAGTTTCATGCTCACAAAGGTGTAATCTTATAATGCTAAAACTTCCTTTTAAAAAAATGTTTAATTTAAAATACTTTATATTTTTGGTTGCTAGTATAAAGAGTTTTTAATATTTCTTTTTACTAAGTTAACTTTATTGAGGTGTAATTTACATAAAATGGAATGCACCAATTTTGCATGTATAGCATGATAAATTTTGACATATGTTTGCACCCCTGTAACCACTGCCACCACAATAAGGATTCAAAACATTCCTATCACTCTAGTAAGTTCCTTATTGCTCTATTTTGGTGAAACCCTCCTCCCAAGCCCCAGGAAACCATTAATTCACTTTTTTTCACAATAGATTAGTTTTAACTGTCCCAGAATTTCATAAATATGGAATCATACATATGTGCTCTTTTGGGGTCTGAAATTTTTGCTGAGCATAATGCTGTTTTCATCTATCACATTTAAGAATTTTCTGCTGATTTATAACATTTTAAAATATGGTAATATTTAAAAATTATTAATGAATATTGGATGTTATTGAATGCTATTTACTGTAACTTTTGCTAATCACTTGTTCCCTTTAATATTCTCTTGGCAAATATATTTATAATAGAGCTTGGATTAATAGGGCAGTGGTTAGGAACTTTCATGAAGTCAAATGATAACTATTTTCAGCTTTGGGGTCATACAGACTCGGTAGCAATTACTCAACTCTGTTGAGTATTGTGACAGCAGCCATTTAGTAGATATAACAAAGAGGCATGGCTGTGTTCCAATAAAACATTATTTAAATATATAGGCAGACAGCCCTCAGACTATTTTCCTGATGCCTGTCAGTAAAACAGTCCATATACTTATGATATTAGGACTGTTTGTACTTTCTGTGTCTTCTTGGGTAACATTTATTAATTCATATTTTCTAGTATTTTTTCCATTTTATCTCTTTTCTAATCTTTATTATTTTCTTCTTTCTGTTAGCTTTGTGTTTAGTTTGTACTTCTTTCCCTAGCTCTTTAAGTTGTAAAGTCAGGTTGTTGATTTGAGATCTTTCTTATTTTTTGATATAAGCATTAATAGCTGGAGATTTCCATTTTACCACTGCTTTTTCCATATCGCATATGTTTTGCTGTGTCAATTTTTCATTTTTATTCATCTCTAAGCATTTTCTAATTTCCTTTGTGATTTCTTTTGTGATCCTCTGGGTTAAGGGTGTTACTTAATTTTCACAACTTTGTTCACTTTTCAGTTATAGAATTTTTCTGTTATTGATTTCTAAGTTCATCCCATTGTGGTCAGAGTACAGACATTGTATGATATCTGTCATTTTAAATCTATTGATATTTAGTTTGTGGTCTATCATATGGTCTATCCTGCAAAATGTCCCATGTGTACCTGAGAAGAATGTGTATGCTGTTATTATTAGGGAGATTGTTTTCTTGTTGTTGTTGTTGTGGCTGTTGAGACAGAGGCTCAGTTTGTTACCCAGGCTGGAGTGCAGTGGCACTTATCTAGGCTCACTGCAACCTTCACCTCCCAGGTTCAAGTGATTCTCCTGCCTCAGCCTCCTGAGCAGCTGGAATTACAGGTGCTCGCCACCACAGCCGGCTATATATATATTTTTTTTTTTTTTGTATTTTTAGTAGAGACGGGATTTCACCACTTTGGGCAGGCTGTAGATTGTTATTTCTGTGTTTATTAAATCTACTTGATTTATTGTGTTGCTTAAATTCTCTGTTTACTGACTTGTCTTCTGTCTGGTTATTTTATCCATTATTGAGAGTAGGGTGTGGAAGTCTGCAATGGTTATTGTAGAACTGTGCATTTCTCTCTTTAGTTCTGAAAGTTTTTGCCTCATATAGTTTGATGGTCTGATATTAAATGTATGAAAGTTTATAATTATTATGTCTTCTTGCCTTGCTAAATTTTTTATTAATGTATAATGTCCTTTGTCTCTGATAACCTTTGACTGAAAGTATATTTTGTCTTATATTAGTATAGTCACCCCCACTCTTTTATGGTTACTATTTGCATAGAATATCTTTTCATAGCTTTCTCACTTTCAATCTGTTTATATTTTTGGATCTAAAATAAGTTTCTTGCTGGCCATGGTGGCACATGGCTGTTGTCCCACCTACTCAAGAGGCTGAGGTAGGAGGATTGCTTGGAGCTAGGAGTTCCAGATTGTAGAGTGCTATGATAGTATCTGTGAATAGCCGCTGCACTTCATCCTGGGCAACATAGTGAGACATCTCCCCTTAAAAAAAATAAAATAAACACTTTGAGAGGCTGAGGCAGGCAGATCACGAGATCAGGAGTTCAAGACCAGCCAGGCCAATATGGTGAAACCCCGTCTCTACAAAAATTAGCCAGGCATAGTGATGCGCCTGTAATCCCAGCTACTAGGGAGACTGAGGCAGAAGAATCACTCGAATCTGGAAGGCGGAGGTTGCAGTGAGCCAAGATCATGCCACTGCACTCCAGCCTGGGTGACAGAGCAAGGCTACATCTCAAAATAAATAAATAAATAAATAAATAAATAAATAAATAAATAAAATGAGTCTTTTGTGAACAGCATGTAGTTGGTCATGTCTTTTAATCCATTCTTAAAATCTGTTTTTTTGACTGGAGAGTTTAATCTATTTACATTTAAGTGATTACTGATCAGGAGGAACTTACTTGTGCTATTTTGCTATTTGTTTTCTACATACCATATAGCTTTTTTTGTACTTCATTTATTGCATTACTCTCTTCTTTTATTGCATTAATGTCTTCTTTTGTGTTTAGTTGATTTTTTGTGGTGCAATGTTTACTTTCTGTCATCTCCTTTTGTTGTTAGTTGATTTTTTGTGGTGCATTGTTTACTTTCTGTCATCTCCTTTTGCTGTGTATTCTATAGGTATTTTGTTATTACCATAAGGATTACATTTAACATCCTGAAGTTATGCCATTCTAATTTTAATTTATATCAGCTTGACTTCAATAACATACAAAACTCTACTCCTTTATAGCTCCATCTTCACCCCTCTTGGTTTTTGATGTCACAAAATTACCTCTTTATACATTTGTTTCCTAAACCATAAGGTAGTATTACTTTAAATTCATGTCTTAAATTAAGAAAAAAACAGGCCATGCATGGTGGCTCACGCCTATAATCCCAGCAGTTTGGGATGTCGAGGTGGGTGGATCACGAGGTCAGGAGATTGAGACCATCCTGGCTAACACAGTGAAACCCCGTCTCTACTAAAAATACAAAAAATTAGCTGGGCATGGTGGTGGGCCCCTGTAGTGCCTGCTACTCGGGAGGCTGAGGCAGGAGAATGGCATGAACCCAGGAGGCAGAGCTTGCAGTGAGCGGAGATCATGCCACTGCACTCCAGCCTGGGTGACAGAGCGAGAATCTGTATCAAAAAAATAAAATATGGAGTTATATCTCATTGTTACTGTAATAGTAGCTTTATAAATTGCCTGTGTATTTGTATTCATTGAGATCTTTATTTCTTCATGTGGCTTTGGATTACTGTTCAGTGTTCTTTCATTTCACCCTTCAGGGCCTCCTTGAGCATTTCTTGTGGAACTGTTCTGTTGGTAATAAATTTTCTTAGCTTTGTTTTTTTGGGGAGGAATGTCTTAATTTCTTCCTCTCTTTTGAAGGGCAGTTTTGCCAAATATTGGATTCTTGGGTTGGCAAGGTTTTTTTGTTTTGTTTTGGTTTTCTGTTTTTTAGAGCTTTGAATATATTGGCCAATGTCCATCCTCTAAAGTTTCTGATGAGAAATCTGCTGATCATCTTTAGGGAATCCCATGTATGTGACAGATTTCTTCTCTCTTGCTACTTTCAAGATTTTTCTCTTTGTCTTTGTCTTTCTAAAGTTTGATAATAATGAATCTTGGTATGGGTCACTTTGAGGTCACCTTATTTGGAGTTCTTTGAGATTCTTAGATATTTATATTCATGTCTTTCATCAAATTTGGGAAGTTTTGAGCCATTATTTCTGTAAATATTCTCGCTGATTCTTTCTCTTTGTCTTGTTCTACGACTGCTACAATGCATGTGTTGGTTTGCTTGATGTTGACTCATAAGTTCTTTGGAATCTGGTTACTTCAATCCTTTTTTGTTGCTGTTATGGTTGTTCCTCAGGTTAAGTCATTTCCATTGCTCTCTCTTCAAGTTTGCTCATTCTTTCTTCTGCCTGTTCAAATCTGTCCTTGAATTCATTTAGTGACTTTTTCATTTCACTTACTGTACTTTTCAGCTCCCGAATTTCTTTTCAGATGTTCTGTATCTTTGTTGACATTTTCATTTTGTTCATTCATCATTTTTTTGACTTTCTCCCTATATTTCTCTGTGTCCATCAGCACTTTATGATAATTATTTTAAAGTCTTTGCCTAGTATATCTGCCACGATGTCTTTTTCAGGGACAATTTTTGTTGATTTGGTTTTTTCCTCTGAATGGGCCATACTTTCCTGTTTGCTTGTATGCCTTACTATTTTTTATTAAAATTGTACATCTGAATCTAATAATACCTTTGCCTCTATTTTTGCAGATAAATTAAGACTTGGATAAATTGATAGGCATAGGGATAATAGGGGACTGGGATTTGAATGTCCAATAATTTGATTCCAGTGTTTCACCCTTCACTTCTGAATTCTTTGCCACTTTTTCTCCAAGTCTGTTCTCACAAAGCAAACTTTTAATGCACAATTTAACTTAATAAGATATGGCTATTGGAAAGAAAGAGTCTGTGGAGAAAGCCTAGGTCAATTATGTTGTACAATTTTTAAAAACTGGGATTCTGGTTTGTAATTCATCCTGTGAAATTATTTCTTGCCTAAACTACTAAAATTATATTTCTGAATGCAACTAAGTGAGGAACAAACCATGAACTCTGCTTCTACTTCTGTATATTTTCTAATTTTCAAAGGCTTGTGCAGACATCTCGTATCATCCTCATAATATGTCCTTGAACTACTGATACTTTCTTTTTCCTTCTTAGAGGTAAGTCAATTGAAATGAAATGGTTTGTGAAACTTGGATGTAAATTAAAGGTCTTTTGACTTTTCTTGCAGACTCTTCCAATACAACATGGATCAGGCATTTCATGAATTCCTTCCTCAACTAGCCAAATGACTTCACCCTTACATAATCTGATTTAGTTCCGTGTCATATAATTAAGGATTGGATGATGACTGACTTATTGGTGTCTTAGAGGACTGCAATATTTAATGCATTTTTGGATCTAATTTAATTAAAGGAGAAAAGGAAATTTACACAGTTAATATATGATGCACATGCACTGAAATGGTAACTGGAACACATGCAATAAAGAAATTGGTTTCCCCTCTAAACGTAACAAGCCAGGAAGGATGACAAACATTTTTGTGTTTTGTTTTTCGTGGACTATTTCCACGTGATCTGTGCCTTCATATATTTGGGTGTCAGTTTTTGAAAGTTTAGTTTGCATTTTCTGAATTGATTGTTCTGGATAATTTAGCGTTCCCTTTTTCTTTTGACAGTAGCAGAGAACTTGTGCATGAGTGGCTGACTTCTGATAGTCTTTTGATGTTTCTATTTCCCAGAGGCCTATCAACCCAATGACTTTTTCTTTTTATGACCCATGTTCCAAATAATGACATGTACAATTTCTGTTATTAGCCTCTTTCTTTGACTATGACTACCTTATAAAAAAGAAGAAAAAATACTGTTATTTCAAACCAGCACTAAATAAATTTAATAAAACTTCATGCACAAACTTCAATTTGGAAAAACTCTGTTGCATAGTTTATCAGTGATGATGTTTATCTTTTTTTAAGGCAGTGTTGGCATTATAAGTGTAGACTGTTGTTATATATAGACGAAAATTTTTAATTGTTAATAAAAAGTTACATGTGATGTATGGAAATAAATGTGAACCATAAGTAATAATGATAATTTTCATCATAACTAACTTTTTAGTGCTTACTGTGCGTCAGGCAGCATCATATGTGATTTACTTTGATCCTCACCACAAATCTAAAAGGTTGGTCCTGGTATTATCCCCATTTTACAAATAAGAAAAACGCTGTTCAAAGAAGTGAAGCAAGTCAATCAGATAACGCTCCTAGTTAAATCTGTCAGTTCCAGATTTCACATTCTTTACTGTATGCTATCCTACTATATGACATATGAATGAAGAATAAAAGCTGAGTTTCCATGAGAAACAAATACATGCTTTACAAAACAACTGCAAAACATCTAGACCACTAGCTTGTTCTGCTACCGAGTTAACAAGTTCAGTGGCTAGGAAGATATATGCCCATATTAATAGAATTCTCTTGAACCACAAAATGTAGAAGGATAATAAATTTTACAGATTTTTTCTTCTGTTTCATGTAGTCTCCAGTTTATGAGGACAGAAATTTGGAAGAAATTTATCTCAAAGTTTCGTGTATTTTTCTCTTACATAGGTAGTGTAAATCTCATAACTGATCATGGTTGCCTGTTTTCTTTGGCTACTAGGAAGCTTGGAAGAAAATGTACAACCCATCTATAATAATTGGATTTCTTAATTGTATCTTGACTTCATATCATTTTCTTACCCTATTTTCAGGGCTCTGGTTTCTTGAGTCATTATTCTTCGTTCTGTTATATTATAAAAATTTCTTCAAGGTCCCACAATATCTTACTGAAATATGGACTAAATATACCAAAAATAAAATATGTATGATAAAAATTCAAAATATATTGTTTTATTTAAAGGCTTAGAATTTCTGTAAATGTGGACTACTGAGATTTTCTGTTAAATTAAGAGAAAGGGTTAGGTTTGGTTTGGTTTTAGGAGTATAGATATAATCATATCATTGCATGAAACCATGTATCCTACTGTGAACATATGTTTTGTTCTATTTTGGAGAAGCTATTTATTTCTAGGGCATATTTTTGCCATGTACAATTAGTTATATGATACAAAGGGACAGTTTTCTACTTCCTGATAACAAATGTTAAAGGTGAATTTCTCCAGATTTATTCTAGGGCTTATAAAATATTGTTATCATGGATGACCTAGTAACAAATGTAACACGCCACAACCTTTAGTGACAACGGAATTCATTACTCTAATGTTTTGTTGCCTATAAAACAGAGATTGAAACGCCATGCCTATCATGAAGATGTTAACAGGTGTTTTAAACTAGGTTGTTAAGCTCTCTTATTACTGATATCTGGGAACATCTTATTTTTAATGCAACCAGGAGGGCATGATTTTTCTAGGCAGTTTAGACCCCAGAGACATAACCATCTGAGTATATTCTTGTTAGCAAGAGAGAAAATGGACGATTGGAAAAATATCATTCAAGTGTTCCAGGGAAGAGGGAGGAAGGATCCTCAATGGGTGTGTTCGTCTGTTTCCACGCTGCTGATAAAGACATACCCGAGACTGGGCAATTTACAAAGGAAAGAGGCTTAATGGTGAACTCACAGTTCCATGTGACTGGAGAAGCCTCACAATCATGGTGAAGGCAGGGAGGCGTAAGTCACATCTTACATGGACAGCTGCAGGCAAAGAGAAAGCTTGTGCAGAGAAGCTCCCATTTTTAAAACCATCAGATCTCCTGAGACCCATTCACTATCACAGGAACAGCATGGGAAAGACCCTATGATTCAGTCATCTCCCACTGGGGACCTCCCAAAACTCATGGGAATTATGGGAGCTACAAGATGAGATTTGGGTGGGGACACAGAGCCAAACCGTATCAAGGGGAAAAAACCAAATCAAGGGGAAATATTGCTTTGGGATGAAAAAAGCAAATGAATGTGCAGAGGGCAGAGGACAGAGATGACTTAGGTAAGTCCATGCAGAGTATAAGCTTCCTGAAAGTCTTGCTTTCATAATCTCTGTGATGTGTGATGTGTCACATAATACATGGATTATCTCTTCATGCCAAGAGTTCTGTTAGTAAATCAAGATGATGAATTTTCTTGATGAATCCCCAAGTGTGCTTAGAGGAGAGAGGTAGAGGAGGCTGTGTTCGGGGCTCTGATTCCCTGGAAGCAACTGGCAGTTGGCTTTTCCTGGCTGATTCCTTGGACTGCATGGACCCTGAATGGTGCTGTCAGGTGCCAGAAACAACAACCGCATCAAGTCTCACTTCAGGACTGAACAAAGTTATCTCTGTCCAGCACGTATCCAAATACAATGAAAAAAAAATGTATGAACAGATGGAGGAATTCACTTGTTCCATTTTCCTTTGGTGAATCTTAGGAGCTATTTTGCCCATGATATGTTTGTTTTCCATACTTTTACATGTTTTTCCTCGAATACTGTATAAAATTTAGTATTTGAAGGTTAGTTCTGGCAAAGTTAACCAAATAGCTCTTATGCTAATTCCACAGATGTGCTTATTTATTCATGTCTAGAATACTTTCTGTCCTCAAATTACTGTTCTTTATAACAAGGCCATGCCAATAATTAACTCTTCTTTCACATCTTAAGCGTCACTCTATTCTTAAAAAAAAAATAAGCAAAATAAAACCGGAGAAGCTCGATCCATACAAAAGGAGTATTAGTGGTTTATAATTTTTGCTACTGGATGCACTGAATAACATGACAGCAATGTGTAACATTTAATGTAACAGCTGCTTTTAGTAATTAAAAGATGGCTTTCAGTGTTTTTTTTTTTTTCCCTCTCTTTTATTTATATTGTCATTTGCTGCATGGCATTTTATATTTTAGGTAGAATTAAGGAACTCCAGCATGCAGGATGCAGAACGTCTGCATTTATTTATTTGCAGACGCATGTGTGATACCAGTTTAGGAAACTCTATTTTAAAGGTGGGATGGTTTAAAGTCATAATGATGGTACATGGTTCATATATGTTAAGATTACGATCTATAGAACCCCCACTTGTCTAAACTGCAATATCCTCCTATTTGGAACCATGACTGATGTTAAAAATAATTTATTTGCATGGGCAGTTTTCTTCTTCAACTTGCTAAAGTCAGATATAGAAAACAAAATACCATCAAAGGTAATGACATTGCCCTTGCACTTTAATTTAGAAAGGGCAGAAGAGCTTTGCACCTTCAGAACTTCCTCTTTCTTGAGATAAATTGATGTTCGCTTCACTATTCATTTAGTATTGTATTATATTATATGTTATATATTTATATGTTTTATAATGTGATTTATATTCAAAAGAAGTCAAACTATCCAGACATTACAGAAATGGTCACACTCTAACAAGCGTGATCGTGAGTGCTAAAATAGTACCCATTGCCTTGGACCAAGCATAAATCATAAATATTAGAAATCATGTTGTTTGTTTGTTTTTGAGACAGAGTCTCGCTCTGTCACCCAGGCTGGAGTGCAAGTGGCACGATCTCGGCTCACTACAACCTCCGCCTCTCGAGTTCAAGCAATTATCTGCCTCAGCCTCCCAAGTAGCTGGGATTACAGGCACCTGCCACCATGCCCGGCTAATTTTTGTATTCTTAGTAGAGATGGGGTTTCACCATCTTGGCCAGGCTGGTCTTGAACTCCTGACCTCATGATCCACCCGCCTTGGCCTCCCAAAGTGTTGGGATTACAGGCGTGAGCCACCGCCCCTGGCCAGAAATCATTTTTAATATGAACACAATTACAGGAAGAAAGTAATATAATAATTTTTTTTCTAAAATGATTGATGGAGTCCAAATAAAATTCATGAATCCAACAAATATTCATTTAGTATGCCATGAATGGAGCACTGTACTGAGAAGAGTTAATGCAACAAAAATGACTCAAACATAACTGTCCTAATACAACCGTAGGCCTATAAAAGGGGCAGAGGCCAGAATTTGGTCTGACATAAATATAACGTGACTAAAATATTGCAGAGGGTGAATGCAGTGGTAGCAGCAAGCTTCTCCAGGAATTGTCATTTATTTACTAAACTAAAAGAAATAAAAAGCTTTGTGATAAATTGCAGGTTAATGTTTTGCAAATATTTATTTTTTATTTTAATAAAAATTTTCTTTTCCTATAAAATAGCTTGTTAATGGGCCGGGTGCGGTGGCTTACACCTGTAATCCCAGCACTTTGGGAGGCCGAGGCGGGTGGATCACGAGGTCAGGAGTTCACGACCAGCCTGGCCAATATGGTGAAACCCCGTCTCTACTAAAAATACACAAATTACCTGGGCATGGTGGCATGTGCTTGTAATCCCAGCTTCTCGGGAGACTGGGGCAGGAGAATCTCTTGAACCCGGGATCCGGGAGGTGGAGGGTTGCAGTGCACTGAGGTTGTACCACTGCACCCCAGCCTGGGCTACAGAAGGAGGCTGAGTCTCAAAAAAAAAAAAGGCTTGTTAATGCCTTTGCTGCCACCCAGTCCCTGGCCTTGCTGTCCCCAGCTGCGCTGAGCACACAGCTTTCCACAGATCCTGCTGCACGGGCCTCTTCCTCATTCCCTCCAAAGCCATGCCGCCTCCCCACGGATGCTATTCAAATGCTTCTGCTGCTGCACACTCTCTCTTCTCTGTGAGACCTCAGTGAGGCACATACTGCTTCTCTGGGGCTGGCGATCGCAAGTCATGGATTTAATCCCTGCTCTAAATGTTACAGCTGATTAGACTTTGGGCAAGACATTTAATTTCTCTGATCTGTGCCCTCTTCTGAACAATGTGGATTATTGTAAGGCATATAGGAGTGGTTATTTTTAAGTATCAAGTGGGGTAACAAATGGGAAAGATCCGCCCAGGGCCTGTCTCAGGCAAACCATCAGTCATGTCCACTAACCCTTCCCTCTCTCTTTTTCTGCCTCCCTTCTTCCATCCTTCCTTCCTTTCTCTATTTCTTGCTTGCCTTTTTCTTCAAAATTCTTTAATCTCCTCCTTTTCTTTTCTGTGATATAATGATCACAAAAGAAGGACTTACGATAATATATTCAGGTAGTTCAGAAAAGGAAAGAGAATTTCACAATTGAAAGCATGAGAGAAGTATTCAAGGAGCACTCTTGTAGGTCTTGAAGTGAGAGTAGACCTTATGTATATACCAAGAAGAGAAAGCACATCCAGACAGGTTGATGTAAAGTTAGCGCCATTATGGAGGGCCTTGCCTCCTTTGTACTCTATTAGACAACATGAAGGCTCTGATTCATAATATCTGATGCCTCTGTTTCTTTGAGATAGAGTTTCTCTCTTGTTGCCCAAGCTGGAGTACAATGGCGTGATCTCGATTCACTGCAACCTCCGCCTCCCAGGTTCAAGCGATTCTCCTGCCTCAGCCTCCCAAGTAGGTGGGATTACAGGCACATGCCACCATGCCCAGCTTATTTTTTGTAGTTTTGGTAGAAACAGGCTTTCACCATGTTATCCAGCCTGGTCTCGAACTCCTGATCTCAGGTGATCAGCCTGCCCCGGTCTCCCAAAGTGCTGGGATTATAGGCGTGAGCCACTGTGAAGTTTATTTTTTAAAATCATGTTCTAGGTATTCTTCAAAGGATTGATTCTGAAAACAGTGTTCATGATTAATTGACGAGGTAGAGAAGAGAGGTGGAGAGACCATTTCAGAAGAGGTGAATCAAAGTAGTAATAAATGAAATGGAAAAGGCTGTTGAGGAATGAATTGCAGTGTCACTGGGACTTCCAGCCAAGTGCTTCTAGGTGTGTAAGCAGTGATGATGGGGGTGATAAACTTGGTCATTGGAGGGACAAAGGTGCCATGATCATGGAGAGGAAATGTCAACAGAAATGTTTGACTAGGAGGGTAATGAACAATTACACGTTTGAGATTTCAGCTGGAAATTTGGGAAAATGTGTTTAGAAAGTGATAGGAAGTACAAGCCTTGAATTACACAGCTATTTAAACCCCACTTCCAGGGATTTTAGAATAGAGGTTAAATGTAAGAGGTAGACACTTTCAAGGATAATGAATGTCAGGAGAGAAGGGCATAGAGCAGATGACCTGAGGGAAGTGAGATTTATTTTGTGAATGGTGAATGATGATCCAGAGAAAACATCATCGGAAGCTGAACTGCTTACAAGGTTGGGATAGTGTTCAGAGAAGAGGAGAATACTGGGGTGTTTTGAATAGTGTGGTGCACTGAGTTTGAGGAAGATGGAGGATTAAAGGCTGTTGGGTTTATCAACTTAGAGGTCACTGGAGACTTTTGGAAAACAGTTTTACAGGGTGATATTTGGTAAAGCGACATCAGGATGAATAGTGGTTCATAGTAAGCCCTGGAATTGGATTTGATGGTTTTAAATCAAGGCTTGTTTTCTACTAGTTGCATTGAATGTAAGATTTAGTGTCTTTCTGGGTGTTTCATGTAAAGAAAAGATAATTTATGCCAACTTTTGTATTTTTAAATTAATATTCAATGCATTTAAGTTGCAAATTTCAAAACCCTTTTTCTTGAGCTCTAAAGCTTAACTCCAATTTATTCTATTTACAAATGTGGTATAGTTTAGCAACCACTTTCAAAAGGACCTTTACAACTTAGTTAATTAAATTCTATTAAATATTTAAACAGCATTCATGAATTTAACATATTCATTTCTCTTTTGAAGCTTTTCAATATTGCAACAACCTAGATGGCCCCAAGTTGTAGAGAAATCTACATAAATATAATAAGTTGAATATGTAAGTGTGGTGGCCCTTAAGTTCTCATAAACATTACAACATTGTTTTTACAACAGTAAATTTTTCTTGTAAGTTTCAAATTAAAATAACAAATCCACATAAATCACCCAATCTTATATTTGATAAATACGTAAAATAGCAAATATACACAAATTATTTCTAAGTACAAAAGGATTGAAGCACTGGGCTTGTTGCTTCTGCATCTTTGTCCCTTTTTCTCCATTTGGCTGATTTTAAGGAAGTTTATACGCTAGGAAAACAATTCTACCAGTCAGGGTCTGGTTTCCTCAGCTCCTATTCCTTTTGTCTTCCTCCAATTTAAAGCCTGAAAAGTGAGATATTCAAATCCTCAGCCTGTCTTGCAGCAGGAGGAGGCCACTTGATACACTGCTGTCTGATGTGATATAGACAGGAGTTCCTGTGTATTTTATGTTGCAGATAATAGGGGACCACATATCCACTCATTACTACAGAGAGTTGGACCCAGAATTACCATAATATCTGATGCCTCTAAAACCCTCACTATATTCCAGAAGCTGTCTTCTGTGCCTTCTATGGGATAACTATAACACCTATAACAACTCATGAGGTAGATGCAATTATCCTTCCATTTCATCGCTGAGGAAATGGTAGCACAGAGAGGTCAGTTACTTGCCCAGAGTCACACAGCTGGTAAATGACAGCATTTAAGATTTGAGCCCCAGCCCCCTCGTTCCAGAATCCCCTTAATCTCTTCCCTATAGTCACCTCTCCCTGATCTCCATTTTTCCACTGGGCGCCCGAAGCTCTTTGTCTTATCTATTCTGCACTGTTTATGACATACTGTTACAGCTAATGGTTTCCATGCGTGCCTCCCCGTTCCACTAAGTGGTCCTTGAAAGCATGCAGCGTGTCTCTTTATATCTACAGTCGCAGCCACAGTCTCTCTACAGATGTTCAACAAGTATTTTCATGAAGAAGTGACTTCAGATCTATAAAATTACGAATGCCATAGATAGACTTACTGCAAAAACTCAATCTATCAAACCAAATAATTATTTGAAATTAAAAAGAAGTAAACCGGTAGGATAGTGACTATTTTACTCCATAGAGTGTCACTTTGCATGATCTGAGGACTTGGGAATGTTGGAAGGGTGTTGCTTCAGGAGATGTTTCAGGCTAAGAGAAAGATCTTTTTAAAATGTATTTTGTTAATTGCACAATACGGTGGAAGGAAACCAGGATGCTTGAGAAATACCCTGTGCTTCATGATAATCGTGGAGATGTGGCCATATCCTTCAGTAATACATTTTTATCACTTTGTCTGTATACATTAGAGCAGAGTTCGAGAGGACAAGTGCCCTAGTTCTCAATTCCTTTTATACTTAGGACTTTGACCATAGAGAAGCTTAACATTGCAAAGATTGACAGAAATATTTTCTACTTCCTGTAATTACCAAAACATCCTGGTACCCATCAGTTCTGGACTTCTGTGTTACCATCTTTGTTCATTCTGGCATCATGGGACCCCAGAGAGCTGCTCTGATTGCTTTTTGTATGTAAAAGCAAGTTTCCCTTTTTGTAAAATCAGGAGGCTGAAAATGAGCATGAACATGTGTGCCTGAATGACTTGCCTGTTGGAAATCTGCTCCCAGGACTGGTGCCAATGAGATATTCCAAACACTTGTTTGGGAGGCACCTTAGAACACATTCTACAAGGGAGGAGGCATAGTATGATAATTAACACCTACTCTACAGAGTCACGTGGCCTGGATGAAGTCTGGCTCCGTTTAAGTTGTATAACTTTATTTAAATCATGGCTTTCGGAGTTTTGCTTTCCTTACATGTGAAATTAGGGTAATATGAGAAGTGCTTATGATGAGAAGTAAAATAATATAATAAAATGCTTTATGAACAACACAATGCTATCCAAATGTTTGTAACTATTTTCCAAAAAATATATAATTAGGAACCTAGCATACCTAGTTGTAAGCCCCGATGTTTCAGTGGGTGGTTTCTCAGAGGTTTTGATGTAGTATGTTAGCTTTGCTGGAAGACCTTAGCATACAGGCAGTTTGCCTTCTTGTTATCTACTGGAGGGTGGGAAGAACATGTTGGCTCTTCCTGCACATGCCTCAGGATGTTTATTTAAAGGAAAACAGCTCTCTTGCTCAAGAAAATCTTCCCTTTTCACTCTCTTCCTTGAATTTTGTGATAAGACCTGCTTAATTTCTCCAAAAGAGCGAAGCATACAGCTGCTGCATCGTATCTGTGTGGTACCATCTTAGGGAGGAAGCTGAGGAGTCCCCCACAGATCTGCTAGAAAAGGAGACCTTATGTTGCACCTTTGTGTCTTTCTCCATAAAGGGCAGTGTCGTTATTCAAGACTTTGGCGAATGTCTGAATCAAACGTTCTGTAGAGAAAGAAGACGACTAACAATGCTCTGTTCAGATCTGTGATTTTCCTTGAGGAAAACTAAAGTGTGAGTGGTGCCTGGGCACCCATGCAGAGCTGATGCCCATCCACACACATCTGAAAGCAACGCCACATTGTCACCAGCACTGAGGAGATGATCCACAGAAAAGGAATGTCCTTTACACATTGAACGTACATGCTGATTTCATGATATGAGGTGTTCATTTGGTTTGAGTGAAGTGATCATTATGTAACATTGGTTTCTCTCATCTGGGCAGATGCATCTCTATACCAGCTGCCTGCAGGTCCTTCCACAGCTACCTAGCATCTTGGCATCCACTTCGGGTTCCTCTGAGGGTTCCTCCCTGCATCTCCAGCCAGGCCTGAAGGATAGGATTTCAGACTCCTTGCTGCTGACTTTTAGCCACCTGCAGGCCTTGATTCTGCCTCTTGCCGTTCAGATGCCCTGGTCCTTTAGGTTCCACCCACCTCCTTTCCAGCTGTAACTCAACATTTGTCACCCCAACCAAATGTTAAGCTATTTAAAAGGTATTTTCCTACAACAGCTTTATGGAGCTGTAATTCACATACCATAGATTTCACCCATTTAAGTGTACAGTTCAATGGGTTTTAGTGTATTCACAAAATTGTACAACCATCACCACAGTCTATTTTAGAACATTTTTTTTCATCACAGCAAGAAATCTCACTCCCATTAGTATTTATTCCTTATTTGTCCGTATCCCCCTAGCCTTAAGCAACCTATAATCTCTTTTTTTGTCTCTGTAGATTTGCCTATTCTGGACATTTCTTGTAAAGGGAATCATGGAATATGTGATTTGTTGTGAATAGGGTTCTTTACAAGGTTCATTTATGTTGCAGCATGTATCAATACTTAATATCTTTATTGTTAGAGAATATTCCATTTATAGATTTACAATGTATTATTTACCCATTCATCAGTTGGTAGACATTTGGATTGCTTTCATTTCTTGACTTTAATGAATAATACTGCTATGAACGTTTGTGTACAAGTTTTTGTGTGCACATATGTTTTCATTTCTCTTAGGTATATACCTAGGAGCGGAATATACCTAGGAATGCTGGGTTGTGTGATAACTCTTATATTTGTCTTTTTGAGTAACTTCCAGACTATTCACCACAAAGGCTGCTCAATTTTACATTCTTTTCTGCATTGTGTAAGAGTTACAGTTTCTCTACATCATCACCAACACTTTTTATTATCTTTTTGATGATAGCCATCTTAGTGGGTGTGAAGTGGTATCTCGCTGTGGTTTCTAAGCCCCCTTTTTAAGTCCAAAGTGTGGGAAGAATATCCCATAACTGCTTTCTTAGGTCATGGAGATAAGGCACTCACAGCAAAGCTCTCTCCAGAGAAAATGTATGTGAAGATCATTTTCTAACTTCTAGCCTATGGAACCTTCTATCTCTGAGATGGCAAGGAATTTAGGACTCATTACCCTTGGTTTCCCCCACTGCCTTTCCTGCAAGTTATGGATGGTAGGGTATGCCCTTTCACTTTAACATACCTGGCCTAGAGTCTTCAGGCTTCAGCTGATATCTCCATTTAACGTCATGTTACAAATGAGTTATCTTTAAAAACACAGATCTTCCATTTATAATATAGCCACAATTCCCCCATTCAGGCACAGACCTCTTCAGATTTCATTTGAAGTGTTTTCCTCTTGAAAATTAACTACATTTGATGCAACTGGCTCCTCTGAAGGAAAAGAAACACAGACTGTTGCACATAGTCGTGAATCACAAATGAGGGTGTTTATATATTCAATGAGAAATTATTTTTGCTGGCAAATGGTTGTGTTTTTTCCAGTCCTCTTAAATCCTTACCTTTTTTAAAAAAATGGATTTGAGCCGGCTAACCAAAATACGTATGATAGAACAGGATAAAACCAATAAGGAAGAAATCAGGCAAAGGGAAAGAAAGGATAGAAAAATGAAAACACATCTAAGGAATAAGTAACATTTGCAAATGCTAGACATAGGCACAGTTTTCAGAGGTGGTCACAGATGTATCTGAATTCCCTCATTGTTCAAAGAGAAGAACACAATCAGTTTCACAATTTTACGTATTTATATGACATAAAGGATGTAGTTGCTTAGGACAATTATACATTTTCCTGAGAGAAATACTGTCTCCTGTGTGTTCTTATAGTAAACATATTGTGGACTGAAACACAATATACCCAAATAAATAACACTTAGCCTGATGCTCTTTCTTTGAATATTTCTCAGTGCAAACAGTTGGCACAAAGCTAAAGGTGATTTTATTAAATTTCTTTATAGAAAATTCATTATAGAAAATCTTTATATAGATAGAAATGTTGGTAATCTTGCTTTAGACTGTCTAGTCTTGTGTATTTTATGACATTGTACTTAGGACATTGCATGTTTTCACAATAGGCTTCACAGTCACATAGACACACTTTGAGTTTGTTGATCAATATTTGTAATTTTAGTAACAGTTTTACCTGATAAGAAACATGAGATCTACTTCTGTTGGTGATTTACCCATTGGATACAGGTGAGTGTTTGTGTATGTTCCTGCAACTTCCCTTCTAAGATAGTTCACATATGAATTTTCAACTTAAAAAATGATTTTTTTCCCAAAAGTTGTGGGTTGATGGTCAGGGTAAAATTGTATACATGGGAGACCATTCTTTGACCTTCTCTACATCTTATAGGAGATTGAAAGATTCTTCCTTGCTTTTTGTTTTTCTTCTTTTCCCCAAAAATGCTGCTCTTGGGTATAAAAAAAGAGTTAAAGATTACGAATCTTTAAACCACATCTGGTTTGTATGTTCTCAGAGGCCACTTGCTGGAAAAGCAAGGCGTGAGGTGAAAAAGGAAGGAAAATATCATATAGTCCAGTTAACCAGTTTTATAAGGAAAACGAAACTATTCTTAGGAGTTATAACACCATTTAAAAATGTAGAAAGAGGTACAGGAAAAGAACAACTTTTTTTTCCTCCAAAGAAACCAGCAGCCCAGCTGGCATAGGATTAGCTCACAAATAGAAATCAGATCACTTGAATGCACAGGAATGCCATGGTCAGGGCCAGGGGACGGTTATACCATGTCCCTAGCCTCGCGATGGTTACTGTTAGATTGGAATAAAAATCAGAGGTAATGGTTTTACTGAGTCAAAATGAGCTATGTGTTGGTGCAAATTCACAGTTGGGGAAGAAGACGAATAAATTATTAAATGTGCGTATGTGTTACTGAGGTCTATTTCTGCTTAATGGACACTTTTGGCTGTTTTTAGAGATGTTTTCATCCAAAACTACTTAATAAGGAGAGATTTATATATAAATACTCCCTGGTGAGAAATACAAATAGTTTGGTCTTTAATAAATCAAAATCTGAAAAACACTTCCTAAGTTCTCCCTCTGTGTGGTGGGGGAGAATAATAGATCTTAATTTTGAAGCTGTGCAGACATTTTAAAATACAGAGCCTGGGGAAGAAGCAAACACATCTCTAACAAGGAGGATGCAAAAGCTCCTTAAGCCAATGAATTAGGGAATTTGGCTGATGAAATAGTTTCACTGCTTTCAGAAACAGGTGTTTGGAAAGGCAGCTGAAGAGCGAGTCTTATGTCCACTTTGCTGATGGCTATATCATTCCCTCCTTACCCTCTAGAACAGTGTAGGCACGTAGTAGGCATTCAGTAAACCTGTAAAAGGAATGAGTGAGCAAGGCTAAAGATGCTGTCTAGAAGAGCTGTAGGTGACCTACGCTGATGAACAGATAGGACTACATTGTAATTTGCATTGAACATATTTGTTCGTTAATGGCTTCTTCCCTAATATTTGAGAGTTGGCTTTCCTAAACATTTTAAAGCATTTCCTTTCAATTTTATATATGCTATTATATTGAATTTTCCATAAAGTTTTGTATTAGTCCATTCCCACGCTGCTAATAAAGACATACTCAAGACCGAGTAATTTATAAAAGAAAGAGGTTTAATTGACTCAGTTTAGCATGGCTGGGGTGGCCTCAGAAAACTTACAATCATAGCAGAAGGGGAAGCAAACGCATTCTTCTTCATATGGCGGCAGCAAGGAGAAGTGCAGAGTGAAGCGAGGGAAGAACCCCTTACATGAGTGAGATCTTGCGAGAACTCACTCACATGGAACACCATGGAAGTAATCGCCCCCATGATTCAGTTACCTCCCACTAGGTCCCTCCCATGATATGTGGGGAGTATGGGAGCTACAATTCAAGATGAGATTTGGGCGAAGACACAGCCAAACCATATCATCCCACTCCTGGCCCCTCCCAAAACTCATGTCATCACACTTCAAGACACAATTATGCCTTCCCAACAGTCCCTCAAAGTTTTAACTCATTCCAGAATTAACTCAAAAGTCCAAGTCCAAAGTCCCATCTGAGACAAGGCAAGTACCTTCTGCCCATGAGCCTGTAAAATCAAAAGCAAGTTAGTTACGTCCTAGATACAATAGGGGTACAGGCATTGGGTAAATACAGCTGTTTCAAATGACAGAAATTGGCTCAAACAAAGGAGCTACAGTCCCCATGCAAGTCTGAAATCCAAATAGGTCAGTAAAAATGTTAAAGCTCCAAAATAATCTCCTTTGACTCGATGTCTCATATCCAGGGTGTGCTGATGCAAGAGGTGGCTCCCACGATCTTGCACAGCTCTCTCCCTATGGCTTTGCAGGGTACAGCACACCCTCCCAGCTGCTTTCACAGCTGGCATTGAGTGTCTGCAGCTTTTGCAGGAGCACAGTGCAAGCTGTTGGTGTATCTACCATTCTGGGGTCTGGAGGATGACCATCTTCTCACAGTTCCATTAAGCAGTGCCCCAGTGGGGACATTTTATTGGTGTTCCAATCCCACGTTTCCCTTCTGCACTGCCTTAGCAGCAGTTTTCCATGAGGGCCCCACCTCTGCAGCAGACTTCTACCTGGATGTCGGGTGTTTTCATACATCCTCTGAAATCTAGGCAGAGGTTCCCAGACTTCAGTTCTTGACTTCTGTGCAACCACAGACCCAACACCACATGTAATCCACCAAGGCTTGGGGCTTTCAGCCTCTGAAGCAATGGCCTGAGCTGTACATTGGCTTCTTTTAGCCATGGCTGAAGTTGAAGCAGCTGGGACATAAGGCACCAAGTCCCAAGGCTGCACACAGCAGGGTTCTCTGGACCCAACCCAGGAAACCATTTTTGCCTCCTAGGCCTCCAGGGCTGTGAAGGGAGGGGCTGCTGTGAAGACCACTGACATGTCCTGGAGACATTTTCCCATTGTCTTGGTGATTAACATTTGGCTCCTTGTTATTCATGCAAATTTCTGCAGCCAGCTTAAATTTCTCCCTAGAAAATAGGTTTTTATTTTATATCACATCGTCAGTCTGCAAATTTTCCAAACTTTTATGCTCTGCTTGTTCTTCAACACTTTGCCACTTGGAAATTTCTTCTGCCAGATACGCTAAATCATCCGTCTCAAGTTCAAAGTTCCACAGCTCTCTGGGGCAGGGGGAAAGTGCCACCAGTCTCTTTGCACAGCAAGAGTGAACTTTACTCCAGTTCCCAACAATTTTCCCATCTCCATCTGAGACCACCTCAGGCTGGACTTCATTGTCCATATTACTATCAGCATTTTGTTCAAGACCATTCAACACGTCTCTAGGAAGTTTCAAACTTTCCCACATCTTCCTGTCTTCAGAGCCCTCCAAGTCTCTAGGAAGTTCCAAACTTCCTCACACTTCCCTGTCTTCTTCTGAGCCCTCCAAATAGTTCTAAGTTCTGCCTGTTACCCAGTTCCAAAGTCGTTTCCACATTTTTGGATATCTTTATAGCAGCACCCCACTCTCTGTTGTAGCAATTTGCTGTATTAGTCCATTCTCACACCACTAATAAAGACATACCCAAACTGGGTGGTTTACAAAGAAAATAAGTTTAATTGACTCACAGTTTTGCATGGCTGGGGAGGCCTCACGAAATTTACAATCATGTCAGAAAGGGATGCGAACATGCCGTTCTTCGTGTGTCAGCAGCAAGGAGAAGTGCTGAGCAAAAAGGGGGAAACCCCTTATAAAACCATGAAGTCTCCTGAGAACTCACTCACTATCATGAGAACAGCATGAGGGTAAACACCCCCATGATTCAATTAGCTCCCACCAGGTCTCTCTCAGGATACACTGAGATTATGGAAACTACAATTCAAGATGAGATTTTGGTAGGGACCCAGCCAAACTATATCAAGTTTGCTGAAAAAAAAAACCTCAAATGATTATCACAAAATAAGAATCAGATGAGTTTTGAATTAATGTATTTCTCCATAGTTAACTTTTCTCAATTTAAACTTTTAGTTATAAATGAATATTTAATTATGTGGAAACTGTGGCTAGGAAAGTGTATTATTTCTCAAAAAAAAAAACTTAAAGGAATAAAATGAATGAATGAGTGATAATCCTAGGTAGCAAAACCCTAGTGTTAGCTAATACACTACTTTTACTCTTTTTGTATTCATGAACATGCTTGAAATAAAGTAATTTATTTAAGTACTAGTTTTGGATCTCTTCTCTGTTAGGCATTCTCTAGATGTGAGAAAATCAGATAAGTTAAAATTCATGCTCTCATGAACTTTATATTTTAGGGGGAGGAGAGAGGCAATAAACAAATTTTAAAATAATGAAATTATATAATGGTGTTAATTAGTTACAGTGGACTGAAGTGAAATAAAGTAGACTGATTAAGGAGGGGACTCAGGGTAGTAGTGCAGCATGAAAAAGGTTCTCAGGGAAACAAAGGAGTAAACCTTGCATATGTCTAGGAAAAAGCATTTCAGGCAGAGGGAAGCAAAATTCAAAAGCGCCTAATACAGGAGCGTGCTTAGGGTGTTTACAAAATAAGAGGAGGACACCGCATTTGGAGCAACATGAGCCAGTAAGGGTGAGCACAGTGTTGTCAGGATGACGGGGGAAGTTATGTAGAGTCTCACAGTAGCAGTCCATCTCTGCACTGTGTTCTGTATGGTGGAATCCATTGGAGAGTTTAAAGCATAGAGAACTTGATCAGGTTTCTACTTTTAAAAAACCCAAATGTGGCTGCTGTGGAAGAGAGATTCTCAGGGTCAAGCTTAGCAACAGGGAGAAATAGCAGAAGGCCCTTTCCTCTTTCCAGATGAGAGAGGATGGATGGTGGTTTGAGCTGGAATCTTTGTGGTGAGAGGGTGAGAAGTGGTTCGGTTTGCAATCTCCATTAGAGCCAGAGCCTTCAGAAATTACTGCTGGATTGGGTGTAGAGTGTGGTAGAATGAGTGAATCCTAAGTGGTTAGCCTGAAAAGTTGGGTGAATACCATTTAATGACTCAAGGAATACTAGAGAGGCGGAAGACTGAGGAGCATAAAAACAAGACTACTAGAAATGTTACCTGTTACCTTTGAGATGCTTTTAAGACATCCAAGGGGAGATGGCAGTTGGATATTTGAATCTGGAACGCAGAGGGGATTCTGAAGCTGGTGATACAAAGTTGGATGCTGGCTATATATAGGTGATGTTTGATGACAGAATACCATAGGCTGGATGGCTTATATACCATGGAAATGTATTTCTCACAGTTCTGGAGGCTGAGAAGTCCAGGATCAAGGTCCTGGCAGATTTAGTGTCTGGTGAGGGCCCAGTTCCTCATAGACAGCTTTGTTCTCATTGTGTCCTCACATGGCAGGAGTGAGGGATTTCTCTGTGGTTACTAATCTCATTCATGAAGCCTCTACTCTCATGACCTAATCACCTCCCAAGGGTCCCACTGAGTAAAGCCATAGCATTGGAGATCAGGTCTCAACATATGAATTTGCTGGGAACATAAAACATTCAGTTTCTGGCAGTACTTAAAGCTATGGACTACATGAGACCATATAAGACAGTGCTTTTCAAAATATATGTGGTGAATGTCCTTTGTTTTTTCTAATTTGCTGTAGACTGATGCTTTTAAATACAATAAAAATAGATCCAAGGGAAAACAAAATTTAAGGAAAAGTGAAATAAATACGTAGTAAATACAAGTGCCACTTTTTTTTTTTTCCTCTAATAGAGTTAATAGACGTAAAATTATTCCATCAAATTACTGTAAAAGTTTCTTAACACTCACTCTGGCTTCCTGCACTTATCTTGCTGTGGACTGAGAACAAACAATTCACAGAGAGTGCTTGTTCATGGATCATGATGTTAGTCAGGCCAACCTGGGAATGAGTATGGAGGGAGAAGGGACCCTGAGCCACAACTTTGCCCTCAGAAAGATGAGTAGGGAGGTGGGAATTCAGCAGACTGTGGTTCCTAGAATCCAGATGAAGATGTTTCCAGAAAAATGAGGCAATTACATAGTATATGCAAAATAGATCCCCAGGCATTAACTGTAATAATGAAATACCAGAGTGAATGGAAAGATGTTATTTTGCTTTTACTCCTTCCTTCCCCAAGCTTTTGTGGCGGTATGGTTCTACCAATCTTAAGCTTTGTTTATGCATGGCCTCTTCTAAGATCACTTGGGGACACACCTGAATGAGGAAGTCTTCCAAAAGAGCAACAGGATTGCCAAAGTAAGAGTTGGATCAGGGTCCAATTTAAAAGTACAAGCCAAGTGTCTCAACTCTTAGATTGGATGCTGTAGGGGGTCAACCTGGCCATTAAAATCATTACCACACCAACCATTTCTGTATATTAGGGTTATCCTTCTTTATTATCAGCAGTAGCTACTATTTCAGCCAACACCTATCCAAACCATGCCAGCAATATAGGAATACACTTGATTCTCAGCAAAGGTGATTTCTTTGGGCAAAGGAAAAAATATCTCTGCACAGTGGTTAGTTGCTTCAAATGCACACATACGGACCCAACATAAGATGACTACCTGATGTAGAGCCATAAGGGAATCGTGCGATCCAGGTTTTCCATCTGTAACTCATCCTCCCACTTATAAATATTACCCCATCTTTCTTGCTTAGGCTGCTGCTTGTCTCTGCTCATCCGTCCACCTCTGTTCCCCACCTGGGGGCAGCTGAACTTGGACTATTGCCCAGCTAGATGTTAGGATGAAGGCCCATTCTAGTACTTTGCTGGTAATTCTTTTTAATTATCAACAAATGTCTAAACATTTTCTGGCCCTTACCCAGTCCCAATCTGGCAGCTTTACCTATTCTAGTGGTTCTCAATCAGGGGTGATTTTGCTCTCCAGGAAACACCTGGAAAAATCTAGAGGAATTTTGATAAAACTGGGAGGAATTTGATATACTGGCATCTTGTGGGTAGAGAGTAGGGATGCTGTTTAACATCCTGCAATGCACAGGACAGCCCCTGACAACAAACAGTTATCTGGCCCCAGATGCCAACAGTGCCAGAGTTAAAGAACCTTGCCTTGTACTTCATTATTGTGTCTTCCATGCTAATATTTCTCACCACTTAAATATTGTAGATGTTTTCAGGTTGGTTGTGTCCCCACCCAAATCTCACCTTGAATTATAATAATCGCCATGTGTCAATGGTGGGGCCGGGTGGGGATAATTGAATCATGAGGGCAGTTTCCCCCATACTGTTCTCCTGGTAGTGAATAAATCTTACGAGTCTGATGGTTTTGTAAATGGGAGTTCCCCCACATAAGCTCTCTTGCCTGACACCATGTAAGACGTGCATTTGCTTCTCTTTTACCTTCTGTTGTGATTGTGAGGCCTCCCCAGCCATGTGGAACTGTGAGTCCATTAAACCTCTTTCCTTCATAAATTACCCAGTCTCGAGTATGTCTTTATTAGCAGCATGAGAACAGACTAATACAAGGGCTAATGTGGTTTTTTTTTTGTTTCTTTTTTTTGAGACAGGGTCTCACTCTGTCATCCAGGCTAGAGTGCAGTGATGCAATCATAGCTCACTGCAGCCTCAAACTCAAGGACTCAGGTGATATTCCCACTTCAGCCTCCCAAGTAGCTGGAACTATAAGCATGTACTACTATACTTGGCTAATTTTTTTCTCAAACTCCTGGGCTCAAGTGATTGTCCTTCCTCAGTCCCCTAAAGTGTTGCCATGGCTAACATGTCTTTAAGATTTCAAGAGTCAGCCTGGCGCAGTGGCTCACGCCAGTAATCCCAGCACTTTGGGAGGCTGAGGGGGGCAGATTACCTGAGGTCAGGAGTTTGAGACCAGCCTGGCCAAAGTGGTGAAACCCCATCTCTACTAAAAATATAAAAATTAGCTGGGTGTGGTGTCACATGCCTGTAGTCCTAGTTACTTGGGAGGCTGAGGCAGGAGAATTGCTTGAGCCCGGGAGACAGAGGTTGCAGTGAGCCAAGATCGTGCCAGTATACTCTAGCCTGGCCAACAAAGCGAGACTCTGTTAAAAAAAAAAAAAAATCAACAGTCCAAATTCAAGTTGTGAGTTACACTTAGAAGGATTTATTGGCACAGTTGTTAAAAGTGTGTATCCTCGGTTGGGCTAGCTATCCTCAGTTGGGCACAATGGCTCACGCCTGTAATCCCAACACTTTGTGAGGCCGAGGTGGGCGGATCACAAGGTCAGGAGATTGAGACCATCCTGGCTAACACGGTGAAACCCCGTCTCTACTAAAAATACAAAAAATTAGCTGGGTGTGGTGGCAGGTGCCTGTAGTCCCAGCTACTCGGGAGGCTGAGGCAGGAGAATGGCGTGAACCCAGGAGGCAGAGCTTGCAGTGAGCTGAGGTTGCGCCACTGCACCCCAGCCTGGGGGACAGAGTGAGGCTCCATCTAAAAAAAAACAAAAAACAAAAAACTGCACAGCAGTGTTGATGCAGGAAGATATCAGTAATGAAAATAGCTGATGGGATGTCTGAATTGTAGAATGGTTTCCATGGAATGCATTGGATTACATCCAAGTGCCCTGGGGCTTGACCTACACAGCTCACCAAAATACTCTCCTGGGGAAACTTGCCTTGACAGAGCCCAGAGCCCTGGGCCTTGAAGAGCCCAGGAGACTCTGTCTACAAAAAAAAATCTTCCTCATTAGGCAGATGACACCTTTTACTGAGCTGTGCACTTGCAGGTAAGGGACAGGTTTTGGTGGGGACACTGGCTGGATTCCAGCCTTACCCTGACCTCTGGGCTAGGCATTTTTGTTTGAGGCACGACCTGCACAGACATATGCTTCAGCCTGGCTTGAGTAATATCTTTGAGATGAGGATTCTGCTTAGTTTTTATTTACTGAAGAAACATATTCTAAGAGCCTACTTTGTGTCTATTTTAGGTGCTTGAGTACACCAAGGAATAAAATAAGTAAAGATCCCTTCCCTCAAAGAATTTATATAGTGGTGCTTATAATCTAGTAGAGTTTGCATGTTTAAAGTTGATGATGTAAAGCTAATAATAGTAAACTGTACATTGTAAGTGAAAACTAATAAATTACTCAAGATTTCTTCCTTAGATGCAGATAGTAGTGACCTGGTTTAAGCAGTACCAGTGCCTTGAACTAGGCTTTCTTCCTCTTGCAGAATGCTGCAGCTGGCCTCACACTGGGGAGGAGGACATGTGCCTTCTTGTACTACTTGCTATCACAGTATCCTCTGACCCTCAAGTCTTTGCTAGTAGGTTGGTTTAGTGTAAAGGGAAGCTGTTACCCCCTGTATGACTCAGCACTTCCTGTAGCCATACCTGCAGTTTCTAACAAGTCTCTGATTGAATATTTAATCTAAAAGCTCCATTCTGAATTTATGAGATGTTTCCTGCTTCTTTTTGTTTTATTTTGCTTTTCTTGCCTTTGGGTACCTAAAGCCTGTGTCTTGGGCCCTGTCAGTCAAAAGGTTGCTGCTGCTTTTTTTTTTTTGCCTGTTTTGGGGGTTTTGGATCACTATTGGCCTAACGTCATGAGCGGCTTGCCTTACTCCAATTTCTATATACCACTATCACCATCCTTTTAACCGTAGTTCTGAAGCAAAGCATCCAAGAGCACAGAAAACCAAAAATAAAGCTTCTAAAACAGCAGTAAGAAGCTCATGTAGGCGGACGGCAGATCTGAAGTCTATTGGCATAAGTGGGACTCACACTCCGTCTACCTTTGACATCTGGAAAGACACAGTACACAAACCTACCTGACATAAATTATTGAATCCAGTCATTCCTATTCTAGGAATGTGGCGGCTTTATACCTGTTCCATTGAAAAAGAATGATGATTTTTTTTTTTCAAAAAGACATGATGCATCAAACACATTTCTGTTTCTGTGTTGTGGTTCCAAGGTGCTATGATTTCTGACCATTATGTGCTTTCAGAGATATCTCCATGATGTTCAGTGAAGCTAGACTTCCGTATAATTGGGCTATCATAATTGTTACACTATTGAACACTTGCCTTTTCCTCCCGTAAGGCTCTAGCCCAATGGTAAAAATTTTTTCTTTTCACTTTTTCTTTGATCAGTGGTCAGATGGTAACTGGAATTTGGGTTGCATAAAGTGGACCATTAGGGGACTGAAGGATATGATGTGGTTGATAAAGTTTAAAAAGAGGGATTCTGTAAGCATGGAGGTTTAGATGAGAACTTAGTTGATTTGAAGACCAGGCCAGATTTCAGGCTGCCCAAGGGAGTCATTTATAGACTTACATCTATAAATGGTTTTGATTCAGAAAACTCTTTGTTATGTTTGTTTGAAATCTAAGGATTTTGATATCTTCTCAGTGAGTTTTGACTCATTTATAAGAATAGTGAGTATTAGAGATCATACAACTTACACACAAATAGAAGGGAATCACATTCTTTTCCTGTCATTTTGGAGAGTGAACTTCCATAGTCAAAGCAGGTGAAGCTTATGATTCATTGTCAATTTTTAATAATATATGTCAAAGGGAGGAGTCCAAGGGGCAAGATCTGAAACAATGGCTCATCTTAAAAATGCATTTGTGTTTGGTGTTTGGAGGATTTGCTCTCATTACTTTTGTAGTAGGTTAACATTTGAAGCCATGTTTGTTTTTCTCAGACTAGTATTAAACTGGGTGCATAATAATTATCCAGCAGCAGGAATCTGGTAACAGATTAAGAACGGAGAATCCATAGAGTCAGTATGAATAAGGGATACCCAATATCCCTCTGGAAATACCGCAGAATGTAGTAATAGAAAAATCATTTTACCTCACTAAGGAATTAAAAGTTTCATGATTCCTTTTGCAAAGGAGTTTATTTCTTGTTCATCTTCAGAATTTTAGCTTCTAGTGCGCTGAATTTACACATTGCTTCACATGGAAGTGTATGTACTGGTGAAAACACAAAATAGAATGTTTAATAAAATTGCAGGGGGCTAAGGGAGGGATAACATTAGAATAAATAACTAATGTAGGTGATGTATACCTATGTAACAAAACTGCACATTCTGCACGTGTAACCCAGAACTTAAAGTATAATAATAAAAATAAATAAAATAAAATTGCAGGGAAGGGGTTAGAGGCTTTTGAATTAAAATCTTGGGGGAAAAAAATGGAAAGGGACATGTGCTTAAGATGATCTCTATTTTCAGTGGACAGAGCTAAGTTGGTGAGAAAGGCTGGGGGCCTGTGCTTTGTCAGGTAGTTTTCATGGGGAGAAAATGTCGGGTAAAAGAAACCCAGATTGAGAAATAGTCAACAGACCTCAGTTTCTCAACACATTTTATTTTTATCTCAAGCCACTGGATTTCTCTGACCCACCAGGACCAAGGCAAGTAACAGGACGTGAGAATATAGGATTTCAAAAGCATTAAGAGCTGTAAATTTTTTGAAGTCCAGAAACAATATGCATCTCGATATGCAATAAAGGACATTGGAAACTTCTCATTGAATCAGCAGTGCATTGTTTACCGTACTTTTTTATTACTTCATTTTGGTAAATATATGAATGCTTGTATAGACTTGTATAAATTCACCCCTAACCTCAGTTCCTCAAGGCTTCTTTTACAGTCACATCTCAAATTCATCAACCACAAGTTATCCTTCTAGAAGGTTCTTGGGGAACTGTAAACTACTTCAGGGACCACTGTACTTTTCACTATCGTTGTTTGTTTTTATTTCAGTGGTGTGTCCAGGGATTTGTCCTTGGTTTAATTTATCTTTGTTTTCAGCAAAATGTTGACTTTAGGGCAAAGTTGTTTTTGTGGCTGTTGTGATAAGACCATGAACATTTTCGTCACTGCAATTCAAGTAGCACTTGGCTGTTCTGTGGCAGGCAGACCCTGAGGATTGTAACTTCTCTTGCAGGGAGGGCTGGAACCTCCCTAGGGAGCAGGCAGGGGCTGGACAGTCTGCCAGACACATGCTCTCTAGGACACACTCTTTTTTTCCCTCCTGTAGTGCTTGTGACTGATGAATTCAATGAGCACTTCAGTTATCCTACTTTGTTCTTTCAGCAGACCATTTGTGTCTTTGAGAGCTTATTTTGGCAAATGAATAATCAGCTAACGAATGAGCTCAAGGACGATCAAGGGGAATATTTGACCTCTACTTTAGATAATCTACATTTTTAATGTTAGTATTTGTGACTTAGCAGAGCGATAGATCATAACTGGCCTTCTTTCTTCCTAGTCTGTGAGCATACATCAAAAGCTCCAAAATATGCACACAAAGTTGAAAAACCCTCATCATTGTGAAAATTTCTTGTGATTTTTATTCTAATTGGTAGTGAAGGAGGTGTGGACAGGAGATGCTCATGGTTATTTTTTCTACAGATCAAATCCATAGATCTACATTGTATTGTTTTTCTCCTTTCAGAACTTTAGTTAGTATAAATTCATTACTGGTCTTATTATTGAACAATATTACTCAGACATAGTGAGGTACTTTGATGTAGTTCTAGTGGCTATATTTGTTGTTTCTTAGAAGACTTAGCTGTCTGCAGGGGGAGTAAAAATAATGGAATTAACCAGTGGGATCATCCCCCTTCAAAAGTCTTACATTTATTAGCATATGTTTATTTTTTTTAGGACAGAAGTCCACAAACTATGGCATGATAAACAATAATGCTATTCTCGAACATGGAAAGTCCTGGACTGGTCATCAGATATAGCCTATAGCATTGACTTCACCAGCAGCTAGGCGTGGGGGCATGGATAACTCATTTAACTTTTGTGACTCTCATCATTCTCATCTACAAAAAGGGTTGGATTAATTCAATCAGTGGTTCTCAAATTTGAATGTGCAACAGAATCACTGGACCTCATTACCATATTCAGTAAAGCTTAGGTGGAGATCTGCAAATTTGCCTGTCTAACATGGTCCCAGGTGATAATGATGCTGGTGTGGGGAGCACATTTGAGAATCACTGGATTGAATGATTTCTCTGACGACTTCTGGTATTAACATTGGGCGACTTTTATGCTCTATGGCTAGAATGATCTGTTCAGAGCTACTGAATGCATTGGCTGTGATGGGTCCAATTGGGGAAGTGCTACGAGTAGAACTGAGTAAGAGCAGAAATTTGAATCAATAGAGTCATATGGTTTTAGGATGGCCCAAGTATTAACAGTATATCTGAGTGATCAAAGACCCTCTGAACCAAGAGTTGATGTATTGGAGTCCAGCAGCAGGGGGATCACATGGTGGTGGCTAGAGCAAGCTGAGCATTTGGTTCGACTGACGAGTTCAGTGTAAATGACGTGACACATTTCAACAGGCTTAAGTACTATTGGATACGGGAAAAAGAAGATTTTGATTGATTTCACAAGTTAGACACTGGGCAACCAATAAATGCCACTTGTATTGCTACCATTAATGTAGCTTTTAATACCAATGAGAAAACTGTAATATTCTAAAAGTAAAATGAAATTGAATGGGCTCTAGTTGTATCTATATCTCTACTGTCCTTCGGGAATAGTGAAGTAAACTATACAAGCACAAGCACCTACAGTATTAACTAAGAACAGTGGTGACATTTTTCTTTGTTGTCTAGACTCTAATAGTCTCTTTTAGTGATTCTGGAAATCAGCAAATCCTTGTTTTTTCAAACCTCACCCACAAAGTTTTCAAGTACATTTCAGTTCCTGCTCAACATCGGACAACACTTGCTCACTACGATGACCAAAGTACCTGACCTCTAGATGCAGGCTTGGAAATGAGAGAGAGACTGACTGAAGCTATTTTTAGTTGTGATATTTCTTGAATACTCTCTGATGGGAAAGTAAAGGGGAATGGCTTGAGTTTATTTCTTCATGTTTAGGAAATCCCTTCTGCCTCTGTTGTTCAACTTCCAAATTACTGAAACACTTTCCAAAACCTCATGCCTCTCAAATTTGCATACTAGACTATTGCCTGAAAACAAGTTTGTAAATATAAACTCTGTAAGTCTTAAGAAAGGCTCAACTCAGGAGAAATTAAATTGTATTTTGCATTTTAGTGGATAATATGGTACTATGGACATTAGCAAAAATAATGTAATTAGAGAGAATCAATATATTCCATCCAAAACTTCTCTTATCAAAAGAGAGGGTAGAAGAATTGAAAACATGAGTGAATAGGCATGAAAGATGAATTTCCTAAGACCAGCTAGCTTTGTTCTGTGTGTGTGTGTGTGTGTGTGTGTGTGTGTGTGTGTGTGTGTGATTTTCTCTCTCTCTCTTTCTCTGTGTCTCTCATATACAGATATAAATTGTGTTGTCCCATCTATCTAATGGGTAGGTTAGATTAGTGGTTCATTAGAAAGGCAGTTTCTGCACACCAGCAATTATAATGCACTCTGCAAATAGCTATATTTCGCTTGGGCAACAAAGCCGAGGAAGCCTCAGTTTGTAATTTAACCAAAAACAGTTTTCAAAAAGCACATACAGTAAAAATATCCTTGGCCCCTTACCTTCTTTCTCCATCAAGATGAATACTTTTCATTACATCTAGAAATAGCCAGTAAAAATCACTGGCCAGTACAAATTCTTGGGCAATAGGAACTAACCAGACATTTTATCAGCCAATCAGAATGCTGTAAAATAACCTGAGAAAGGCTGGCACTGAAGAAGTTTGTGGCAATCCAGTGCCTAGCACAGAAAATACTTATGTCTGTTGCATCAACTGCTCCCAGTTCTCCATAGCAGTAGAGGAGAAGTCAGAGAGAGAAGAGACAGACCAGCTTCTAGACTTCCCCTACTGCCCTACTGGCTGATTGCATTAAAAACATCTGTTTAATAAGAGTTTGCCAAATTTGTTTATTATTACTAAGTAACACATAAATTGGTATTTCTAGCTATACTAAGAATTTTCACAGTTCTAGGATTAGCCTGAAAGCAATTCAATTTAGTTACTGATTTATGTGTTTCTGAAATCTAAAAAATTTTCCCAAGACCCTGCTCAAATCTTTTTTTCACCAAGTCTAGGTGGTGTTTTCAGATATTTTACATAAATATATTTCACTATAAAAATGTAAACTTTATACATGATATTTAACATTCCTTATATTAAGAGGAAGCAAAAAAAGCAGCTAAGAAAAATGTTTTTACTCTCCGCATTTCTTTCTACCTTCACGTAAATGGGAATACTTTAGTTAGTTTTATGGTAACAGACCTGTTTTAAAAATCTTACTTACCTCATCCTTTTAAGCATTTCAGTGTTAGCTGAAAGTAAATTACTCTCTTTCCTTTCTCCATTTTCATAATCTATTGCCTCATTTGGAAATATCTGTTCTTATTAATAATAATGGCACTTGCAGCCTAAATGGTCATGAAGTCACTATCCGGACCATTTTTAAGATATCACCATTGGATGCAAGTAGTTTAAAGCCATATGATTTGTTTTTACTAGCTGTACTGTTCTTAACCAGGAATAATAAAGGCTTTGCAAGTCAAGTCCGCATGGCAAAAAAGGTGTCCACAAGTGTGAATGGCTCATTTTTAATGACTTGCCAACAGCCACTTGTAAAAGGTGTAATTGAAATCGTTAAGAGATTAGGTTCTAGTCTGCTTTTTCCTCCCTCTCAAAAGTTTTCATGGATCCAGGTTATTCTTAAGCATTGTTTAATACTAGAAATAGCCTTTATGGACTAATAATAAGAAAGAAAAAGGCAAATTTTAAAAGATTTTCCAAATTCAAAGAAAATAAGTTTGCCAGCCTGACTTCCGTTTATCTGTAAAAGTCAGGACCAATAGTTTGAGCAGAAGAGTAAATATGAAGGTTTTCTAAACAGTTTTCTCTGGAGGAGAGGGTTGGACGTGGGAAGTTCTCCTTTATTCAGCCACAGTGCCTACAAAAAAATGGTGTTTCTGTGACCCTCAGAAAGTAAATCAGTGGATGGATGTAGGAAGTGAGGTAAATGAGCAACAGCTGCCTTGTCATTTCAAGTTCTGTGTCTTACTCCTATTTCACAATCCTTTCCTAGGAGAGAGAGAGAGGGAGGGAGGGAGAGAGACAGAGAGAGAGAGAGAGAGAGAGACAGAGAGAGAGAGAGAGAGATTTCTTTAAAGGCAAGATTTGTGGGTAAGAAAAGTTATTAAAATAATGTGGGAATAACTCAAAACCAGAGAAGCCTTTGCCTCAATTCAAAGAAATTGAACCAGAGAGGCCTTTGCCTCAATTCAAAGGAAATTGACTAAAGCTGTACAGACCCTGAGACCTGGGCACTTACATTCCTTTGCATTTCTTGAAGAATGCTTTGAATTCTCATTCTACTCCTAGGAGGCTCTCGGACTTCAGATACTAATCTCCAAGAGAGTCATGGAGTCCGGAAGACATCAATTCCCTGTGACAAACAGAAAGCTAATTTACATTTCTGTTGAAGCTCTATGAAGATTTTATTTTCTAAAAAAAAAAAAAAAAAAAAAAAGATTTGTTTCCAGGTGCTTTCTTTCGAATTGTTGTGATAGAGCTAGAGGTGATACACAAAAGAATCTCGGATTTTCTCTGCCTTCCAGCTCTGTCATCCAGGAGCTGCAGGATGGCTGTGAACTACTGAACTGCTGTTCTCTCATTTGTAAACTGAGAATGACTAGAATTTCCATGACGGTTCTTTTGAGGATAGAAGTTGGTTACATATGTGGAAACGTTTTGTGCACTTAAGGTAGTCCAGAAATCTCAAAGGGCTGAAGGATGCAGCTAAGTGGGAAGGAGGCGTAATTCATGCCAACGTCAAGCAAGCTCAGTCAGCCTCTCTGTATGGCATATCCATTTCCTCCCCACAGCTAGATGATTCCTATTTTTCAGTTTACAGATGAGCCCAAATGGTTCCCTTCTCTTCCTGTGTTCTCCTGTTACATTCTCTTGGTCTTGGCACGCATTCACGGTGAAATTACAATAAAGATGAAGGAGATAACAGGTAGCGTCATGGAATCAAACAGCCAAGTAGAGCTGGCAGGCAGGAAACATAGTGACCACCAAGTCCAGGGTGTCCCATTTTTCCAAAGATTGGGGCCTCTCTCTTCACCATCAGAATATTTTTAAAATCACCTCACATCTTACTAAAAAAGAAATAAGTATCAAATGCTTAAAATACTCAAATTTCTAAAAATCAGAGAGAAAAAACCTATTTTAAGGAGATACAATTTAATCTGTATATAATCTTAAGGAGAGACAGGACTTTATAAACAATTCCTTTTTTTTTTTTTTTTTTTTTTTTAAATTTTAGAACCAGCAGGTACATGTGCAGTTTTGGTATACGGTTATATTGCCTGATGCTGAAATTTGGGTTTCTAATGACCCCGTCACTCAAGTAGTGAACATAATACCAAATAGGAAGGTTTTTATCCAGCCCAAGGTGTCAATAGTATTGAGATCAAAATACTCTGTTGTAAATGAATGTTTTCTAAAGTGCCAAATATACAAAAACAAAGGGCTGGATAGACATATTGTGGTGCTTATACATAATGGATCATTTTGCAACAATTAACATGTTAAAGAAATTCATCTATTTATATAGAAAGCTTTTCACAACATGTTTGTTTTAAAAAGCCACTTACAAAGCTTGTGATTTCATTTTTGCTTAACATGGACTTAATAAAATGTACCCAGAGCAAGGTGATTAAGGGATTGTCTCTGTCTTGTTGTGTGTGATTGTATTATTTTTATTTACTTTCATTGTGCAATTAACTTGAATTGCTTCTCTATTAAGAAAAATAATAATAAAACTAATTATGGTAAGGTTTTGAAAAGTCATGCTATGGATTTATACTTTAGAGTAGTTATAATTTTAATGTCCATTGATTAAGAAAACATATGACAAGCAGCTATTATCATTTTATTAAATCTTTAAAATACCTATCTTTAGAATAGCAACTACACACGTTTGAAATATACTAGCGTATGTATCTGCCAAGAGGTTATTATACTTTCTTGGATTTGTTAAAATAATCGTGGCCACACATAAGCCTGAGGCACATACTATGAGCCATGGATTAACCAGTAAGGTGTCTGCAAAGGTGAAGCTATATTTTATGTAGTAGCAATTAGTTCCTTTGGCTTTTCCTACTCTTGAAATTGCAGTAAGATTGTGTCAGAATGCTGGTGTTAATATGATTCTATCAATGGCAAGCCACAGTTTTAAAGACTATGTAAAATGAAAAATTGTAAATAGTATGGAATGCACAATTAGCATGGAATCCAGTCCTATTGAATAATTTCATTTTAACTTTTCTCACTGCTTTTTTAATCACAACTGAACTGTAAACTTGAAAGAGGATTATGATAATGAAATCATTTTTCATCTTTTTTAGATGTAATTTTCCCAGATTTCCCATTGACTGCATTTGAAATAACTTAGTCCATGATGTTGACAAAGCTTTTAAATTTGAAGAAACATCCTTACTTGTACTTATTAACAAAATAGTCACTCACTGAAATTATGCTTTGTAAAATATATGTTTTTTAATTTCTGGACTCAGTCGTGTATATTCAGGAAATGTAAATTATCTGTTAAGATCCACAATCATTTGTGATATGTTTATAATATATTGTTCTCTGAGTTATAGATGACATTAATTTCAATAGATAGTCATTCATGCATTCATTTATCTTTTGTTCAGAAAATGTTTATCTATCACTATGTACTGGGTACTGAGAAAATGACAGTGAACAAAACGAAGTATCTGCCGCCATGGAGATTAAATTCCAGTGTATGCTGGTCTCTGGCCATAGGAGCTGAATGTCTAGTTAGAGAGGAGGCAGATATGACCAAAATTCTTTCAGAACAATATAGTACCTCCTACAACTGACTTTCACCTGGAAAATGAAATGTAAGTAAAACAAGGTATTTAACATTTTACTAGGTGGTATCAGTGAATGAACCAGTGACTGCCCTAGAACCATTCCATTTCAAAGCCAGAAGGCATCTTTGAGATTATTTCATTTTTGTTTCAATTATTTGCTTTAATCCTTGTTTTTTTTTTTTTTTTTGTTAGAATGAAAAAATGAAGGTCCAAAAAGTCACAAAGCAGATTTGAGGCATTGCTGGGAGAAGCCTCCACTCCCCTATTGGGGTAAGAGTCAGCTGTTCTCCCTAAATTGTCTGAAGAGTTTGATACCCATTATGCACACCTACAAAGCATGCACACACCATAGCTGATCATTCTGCAGTTATTCATATCATACAAAAAAGGTTAGCTGTGGTATACCCTTATATGAGGTAGTGAAAATATATTTTACCTTACAGTACATTGATTATATATTCACTTCAGGCACTCATCTACCATATATAACACGAAGTTCACTTGAATTATTTACATTTTGGAAAAGCAAAAAAAAAAAAATAGTTGAAAAAGTCCTAGATGAAAGTATCCAGATCCGTCATGCTTCAGCTGGATACCTGCTGAGGTTTTTCACAGGCTCATCATTGCCTAACACACTGAACTTTACCTAGAAAATAAACTCTTTTTGACTTCTTGTTTGGATTTCAAATAATAAAGGTGAGATGTGAAAAGTAAGGGATGAAGCCCTCTGGACCCAGGAGCATGTGTGCAGTGCAAAGATGCCATCCTCTGGAGTCATGGATTAAGTCAGGAAGGTAGAGACCAAAGCATTATCCAGGAACTCACTGCAACAGTTGTCTCTGTTGAGATAAACTGGTGGATGGAATAGGATGGCAGAACTAGTAGTAATGAGGACAGACTTAACTCTTAAGTCATTGATTGTTTGGATCAATAAGTGTATTGAACAAAATAATTAACTCCCACTTAGCAAAATGTCAAATGGGAAATATTGCAGAAACCTGAAATAGCCTAACAACAATTAAAGAATGAACAGGAAAAAAAAAAAAAAGCAGTTCCGTATTTCAGAGTGATCATGGAAGTTAGACAATTACACAAATATTGCATGAATGGGAAAATGAAAGAGTAAGAAACAGGACAGCCATGACAGTCATTTATTTTTCTTTGGGACAACCACCATTTTATCCTGTTGTCTGGGGCAGGTACAACATATGTGCCTGTGGACAGAGGATTGTTTAAAAGGTAGCATTGAGTTGACATGAGAGGCAGTCTGTTCTTTCCATTTCCTTTCCCTTGCTTCAGCATTGCTTTCTAAGTAATCTACCGCATTAATTTTTTGAGTAGGTAATTTCCTTTGTCCTCTCTTTAAAAATAATTGTTTATGGCTGTCTTGGTGCCAAAAATATCACAATCCCATGTTCAGGAAGGAGATTGCCATGATCAGGGACTGTGGACTCCCAAAGATGTTCTCCTGCCCTGTGTCTGGGCTTCCTGATTCTTTACAATCTTGAACTTGGAGAAGGTTGGAAACAAAAGATTTATTAGTTTCAGTCCATCGAATCTTCACTTCCAGAACTACACCTTTATTTATTTGCCTTTTTTCCTAAAAATATTTAAAAATCAATCCTAGTTGGAAATTATTATTTATTTTTTTGAGACAGGGTCTTACTCCAGTTGTCCAGGTTAGAGTGCAAAAGCACGATCTCTGCTCACTGCAGCCTCCATCTCCTGGGCGCAGGTGATTCTCCCGCCTCAGCCTCCCAAGTAGCTGGGACTGTAGGTGCACACCACCACACCCAGCTAATTTTTTTGTATTTTTAGTAGAGATGGGGTTTTGCTATGTTGCCCAGGCTGGGTCTCAAACTCCTAGACTCAAGTGATCTGCCCACTTTGGCCTCTCAAAGTGTTGGGATTCCAGGTGTGAGCCACCATGTCAGGCCGGAAATTGAATTGCTTTTTTGAATAAAAGTGCTTCATCTTCTTTTGAAATTGTGGGTTCTCAATACTAAAATGTCACTATATCAAGTTGTCAGTTGCTGTGTAACAACCCCAAAAAACAGCAGCATAATGCAACACACGTTCATTATCTCAGAGCTTCTGTGAATCCAGGTGAGGCTGAGTTGGGTCGTCAGCTTCAGGGTCTTAAGGTGTGGACTAGGGCTGTGGACACCCAAGATTTGACTGGGAGGGGATCTGCTTCTAAACTCACATCGCTGATGGCAGGATTCAGATTTTCACAGTTTTTCAGTTTTGTGGGGATGAAAGCTGAAGGTCTTCTGTGTTGGCCAGAGATCATCCTCAATTCCTTGTCATTGGACCTCTCCAACATGGCAGCTTGCTTCGTCAAAGCCAGAAAGAGTGTCTGCTAGCAAGACAGAAGTTACAGCCTTTTATAACCTAACCACAGAAGTAACACCTCTTCACCTTTGCCAGATTCTGTTGGTTAGAAGCACCGTTGTAGGTTGGGAAATGCCTGGGAGGAGGATGAAGGGATCACTAAGATCCATGTTGGAATTCCACATAGCACCGTCATTTTCTTAATGAGTAGTTCCAGTCTAGGTTTTTAATTTACCCAGAGTAGATTTAAGGTTCTGTATTCATATCCCAGCTGGACTACTTAATATTATTAGCTCTGTGACCTCGGGTGTATTATTTAACCTCCCCTAAGCCTCACTTTCTTCATTTGTAAATATAAATCTGTAAAATGAGGATAAAAGTAATGCTCTCTCTTAGAGTTGTTTTGAAAGTTAATTAAATTAATTCTTGCGAAACAATGAGCATACTGCTCAGAGAATGAAATATTTTCAGTTATCTAAGTTTTTCAGAATGCTGAAAGGCTTATAAACTTGTTTCTAAGTAATTTTTAATTTAGCATTTTGGTTGAAATGTATCTGAAATGCATTACATAGTGTCTTCCTAAACAGTTTATGCTAATTGAATTAAACCTTGGTAATTTATGACCCTCGTGTAAAATCTAATTATTGCTTTATGCTGATATACCATGATGTACAGTGGCTTTTGAGATGTTTGAAGCTATTTCCCTTCTTAAACGGCCCCAAATTGCTCTGACTTTTGAGTCCTTGTTTTAATTTGCTTTTTCTTTCTTGCTCTAATACTGCTGTCAAGTACATTTCATTTTTATCACTGGGCTATATCTAGCGACGCTTCCATCTCCCAAAATTTTGTTTTCTAATCTCTTGTGGACTTAAAATGGACAGGCAATATAGTACTTAAGAGCATAAGATAATCCTAGGTGTAAATCCCAGTCCTTCCCACTTGCTACCTCTGGATACTACTTAACTAAGTGCTTAACTAAAAGGATGTAATCCCCCTGTGCCTTAGTGTATATCATCCATGAAATAGGATGCTGTTTTTATTGACAGTAAGTTAAATCCTGCTTATATAATGAGTAGTATATGGTAGACATGTGATAAAGTCAGCTATTGTTACTTAACAATTTACATAAATAAGTATGTTAGAATTTTCTGAAATATAAGAAGATACAGGCTGCAAATTTGGCCCTCTTTTTGGACCAAAGTACATTGGTATCTGTAAAATTTTTGGCGAGTTCTAGGTTATTGGTCTTTTTTGAGAGACTACATCCAATATAATTTGTGGTAAGTCCCATAGGAATTCCTTTGATGAAAGGACATCCATAATAGTAATCTCATAATACTACATAGGTTACATAGAATGATTTTCTTTCTGTACATCAGAGCATTATTTTTTATCTTGGTTTTATAGGTTTCTATTCTGAGGAAGGTATTTGAACTCACTTTGGAGTTGAAAACAAAATGCATGATGTTCAATTTAATCCAATTATTATAATTACTGTTATAATCCAATCGTTATAATTAATAACAATTATAAACTGTATTGGGCAGAGTTATCCAGAGGGAAAGAACCAACAAAGAACATATAGATAGAGCTGTATGAGTAGGGATTTATTATGGGAATAGGCTCCTGCAATTATGGTGGCCAGTCCCACAATATACTGTCTACAAGCTGCCGGGCCAGGAGCAGTGGTGATATAATTTAGTCTGAGTCAAAGTCCTGAGAACCAGGGGAGCAGATGGCATAACTTTTAGTCTAAGGCTGAATGGAGGCCTGAGAACTTAGAGGACTGCTGGTGTAAGCCCCAGAGCCTGAAGGCTGTACAATTTGGAGTTCTAATATCCAAGGACAGAAGAGGTGTCCCAGTTCCAGAAGAGAAATAAAGCAAATTCATCTTTTGTCTGCCTTTCTGTTCTGTTTGGACCCTCAGTGGATTGGAGGGTACCCATTCACGCTGGGAAAGGGTGGATCTTCTTACTCACTCCCTTGATTGAAATGCGCATCTCTTCCAGAAACACTCTCACAGACAGACTCAGAAACGCTTTACCAGCTATCTGGGTCTCTCCTGGTCCAATTAAGTTGACAGCTAAAATTACCTATCACATAAACCAAAGAGTATCAATATGTTGTTGGAAAGTGTTTCATAAAATGGAGACTGACCTCATATTTCAGGTTCCGTAGATCAGAAGCAGGACAACATGATGTGAATGAAGAACATTTCCTGTATTTTAACCACAAGATACTATTACTATTTGAATACGTATCAGTTAGATTAAATGAAAATATAAGTATAGAGAGATGTGTTTTCTCATCATTTTCTCATAACTGAGATGAGTGTCACCTTTTGGCTAAGAGAGAAGCATTGTAGAAGTGAACATTATAAGCAGACAGGTGTAAAGAAGTAAGAAGGGAAAAGGAAATGAGGAAAAGTACAGAGGCCTCTAGGATCCATAAAGGTTAGAGTATGTGCCTGTGATGTGGAGGGATAGAAGTTAGTACCTCAGAAGCTCCAAGGGGGGCTTAAGAACAGGACCATCAGCCCTGAAGTCAGACCAAATCTGACTTAGTTAGTTTCAAATCCCAGCTTTTTCACTTATTAATGTTTGGGCTTAGACAAGTGATTGACCATCCCTGCATTTTAGTTTCCTCATCTGTGATGAAGACCACTATAGCATTCACTCCACAGGGTATTGGAAGCACTGAAATAGAAACTGGAAAAATTACTCTTAGCAGAATGCTGGGCATATTGTAAATTATCTGTGTATTTTGCTGCCTTACCATAGTCTAGAGCAGAAGTTTACAAGTGTTTCCTCTAAAGGGCCAGATTGTAAATATTTTAGTCTTTGGAAGCCAAGAGGCAAATTGCAAATATTATGTATGTCTTTACACAATAAGAGATAAGACAAATTTCTACAAAATTTTTATTGATGAAATTCAAAATATCATAAAGTAATTGAATAAAAATGATCATATTATAGATTCACTAACAAGAAGAATGGAATTCTTTTGAGGAGGAGATGACATTTCCCTTAAATGGGATTCAAAGTTACTGTTCTCTAACACCAATTTTTCCAAAAGTGTTCATCTGTAAAAACCCTTCTTGGTGCACAGTGAGCTGTATACAGCCAGTGGCAGCCAGATTTGACCTGAGAGCTATGGTTTGCTGTCTCCAGAACAGTGGTTCTCAGTTTTTCCTTTATGGTCTTGGTACTGAGACATCCATCAGTGAACATGGATGACATTCACAAATGTTACGCACTCCCAAGACCATACCACGATTTACCCAATCCCCAGCACAGTAGCTGCAACCACACACTTTTATCTGACAAAAAACAAGCACATCAAGCAGAGACTTTAGTGTTACGATTAATATAGTAATAAATGCCCAAGATGTGCATCACAACTGATCATACGTAGCCAGTGTATTATGACACCAGGTTCTCTGAATAGTTGTACTATTCAGAACAAGTTCTCCCATTCACAACCTAAAGTGACAATTCATATCTACAAGAAACTTTCGAAAGAAGTAGGTTGTATTGTAGTATAAGCAAAGGGAGATTCTTTTTTCTCTTTCATGTGCGGGGAATGATAAAATAGAGAGCTGAGCTCTAGTGTAAGTGGCACCGTGCTTCCTCCCACCACAATAATGCCCAATTATGTACCAATTGATGGCTCTTTCCTGAGTTCCAGGAGTGTGAATCCATCCACCTGCTGGGAACCTCTGCCTGGATCACCTTTGGGTATCTCAAACTCACACTGTAATACTGAACTCATCATCAAGCCCCACCCCCAATAGGTCTTATATCTGTACCTTGCTCTCCAACCCCACTCTCGTTTCCTCGTCCAACTTCTCTTACACAACCATGCTTACAGTGTACAGTAGCTTCCTGGTTTCAGATAAATCAAGGATAGTTCCCATGATCTTTGGAACCTGAGCCAATACTCCAGCTTCATCTCTCATCTCTCATCTCTCTCTCTTTCTCTCTCTCTCTCTCTCTCTCTCTCTCTCTCTCTCTCTCTACCTATCTACCTAACAGCACCATAGAACTGCCTGGTATTCTCTGCAAACACCATATTGCTTCTTAGCTGCTTCTTTGCTCCTGCTGTCCCCTTTGCAGATAATCTTCCCAGTCCCCACATACGGAATGCCTTACATCTGCCTCCCAGCCTTCCATGAAACGTTTTTTCCCTCATCCCAAAGGCAGAGTTTGGGTCTGCTCCTCTGTATTCCCAGTATGTCTTAAGCATGAGTTATACCCACTATATTGAATGTAGTAGTGCTTTGATATCTCTGTCTTCCCACCTGCACACTGAGAATCTTGAGAACTAGGAGTGTGTCTTCATTTTTGTATCCCTAGACGGGGATTCTTATATAAAGAAAGCACCTAGTCAAGGTTGACTGATGTAATTAGCTCTACAGAACTGGCCTGCGGCCACTGTGCTTATCTGAGCTTTATCACCACGAGGCAGAGGGAGTGAACACAAGTGAGTAGCCAGGAGCCAAATCTAATATTTAAAAGGCTGCTTTGGAGATTTCGTTTCTATTGTCATGTACAAGTTCATGATTGTTTTGAAATAAAACTTGTTAGGATTTTAAACTTGACTTTCACTATCTCTGGTATATTCTTCTTTAAAACATATTTGCTCTTCCCAAATAGAAAGAGTAATTCATGACTTTCCTGTCTAATTTTGTCTCAGATTTGATTTTGATTTTTCTCTGTCTTCACAAAACCAAAGAAATAGTAGGCAGAATAATTGAACTTTTCTAATCATTAGGCTCTAATAAAGAAACTTGATACACTGTAAACCCACCACTACATTCTACCATGATGAGCAGAATAACCTGAGAAGAATACAGTTTTTTTCTCTAAACAGCCTTGGTTTTCCTTGTTACACCACTAATAAACAATTCTGTTATAAAAATCTATAATTTTCTCTTTTTTTTTTTCCTGTTTCTATTTCTTCAACTTTTATTTTAAGTTCCAGGGTACCTGTGCAGGATATGTAGGTTTGTTATATAGGCAAACATGTGCCATGTGCCATGGTGATTTGCTGTACAGATCAACCCTTCAGCTAGATATTCAGCCTAGCAGCCTTTAGCTATCCTTCCCGATGCTCTCCCTTCTCCTACACTGCACCCGACAGCCCCCAAGTGTGACACCCCCATGTGTCCATGGGTTCTCATTGTTCAGCTCTCACTTGTGAGAATATGTGATGAAAAAAAATCTGTAATTTTTATTCAAAAGACTGCCTTAAGCAACTATGAAACAATTTAACACAGTTTTACCCGAAGGTTAATATCCACAGCACATCACAGAACCAAAGTTAAGACTGCGATCAGATTTGCTAATCTGGAGATTGTGCCTGCCTCCAGGAGGCATGTTCTTTCCAGTGTGAGGAAGGCTACAGCTCGGTGGAACTGCTTCCCCAAGACCCAGAACCACCGTGGGTACTTAGTGTGTGCATCTTGATTGTAAATGTCCAGGGCTACTCTAGAGGTAAGGAAAGGTGGAGACAATAAAACCAGCAAACATGCGTGGAAAGACAAGATGAAACATTTAGAGGTTCATTATAGCAAAAGAAAAATTTAAACAATTTCCTGGAGAACTTCTGTTTTTATTCCTTATTTCACACCTTTGCTAACTAATCTGCTTTTTGACAATCTTTTATTAGTAATATGTATAGTAATTAGACTCCAATATCATGCAACTGGGAAGATAAATATTTGATGACAAAAACAAATGCCCTTGGCAGAGCATACACACAGATTATATTTAAATACACTTCACGACTGTTCATAAATGTCTTTAGAACCTAAAACAGAAGGAATGGGTATGTGATGTGGTAAGAAATTTCTTAATAGTCATGCATTTTTAATACTTTTTGTTATGTTTGCTTCAAGAAAAATATACTACTTTTGTCATGTGGTAAATTTGTCATGATTTTATCTCTTCAACTTCATAATAATAGTATTTGAAATACACAATAGATCCCACTGCTTTGGTTAACACGTCCACAGTTTAGTGTCAGCAGTAGAAATGGTTGTTGTTTGTTTTTACACTGATGTAGAGGGAAATGAATACCTTTAAGTGATGTTGTTTTTTCCCCAGGTGTTTGGATACCCTACTACTTTACAGGTAGAGTGAATTCTAAAGGTAGGTAGATACCTATCATTTGCCTAAAGAGTGACATTGCCAGCTGGGCACAGTGACTCACATGTGTAATCCCAGCACTTTGGGAGGCCAAGGTGGGCAGATCATGAGGTCAGGAGATTGAGATCATCCTGGCTAAAATGGTGAAACCCTATCCCTACTAAAAATACAAAAAATTAGCCTGGTGTGGTGGCGGGCGCCTGTAGTCCCAGCTACTTGGGAGGCTGAGGCAGGAGAATTGCTTAACCTGGAAGGCAGAGGTGGCAATGAGCCGAGATTGCTCCACTGCACTCCAGCCTGGGCAACAGAGCAAGACTCCACGTCTCAAAAAAAAAAAAAAAAAAGACCAAATATAGTAGAAACTCAGTATGTGTTAACTTTTATTAAAGATGATAATGACAATGTAATCAGTGGAAAGAAAAGGTTATTGAGAAGTTTGAGTGTGGGTGAACTGCCTTCTTCTAAGATGGGGCTGGTCGTGATAGTACACACAGAGCATGGTC
>NW_012104754.1:246943-250152 GCF_000951045.1 Mandrillus leucophaeus | reverse complement strand
AAAAAAAAAAAAAAAAAAAAAAAAAAAAGAGTAACATTGCCACTGATTTACAGACACCCTTTAAAATAGAAATTTACTACAGAACCACCAGTGGAAAGAAAAGGTTATTGAGAAGTTTGAGTGTGGGTGAACTGCCTTCTTCTAAGATGGGGCTGGTCGTGATAGTACACACAGAGCATGGTCCACTCATGGTGTGGTGCATTTCTCCACTAGTGCTGGGCCAGGCAGGGCTCCACTCAGCCCTGCCTCTCTGTGCACAGCGGCCACAGTGCTGTGCAGGCAACAGCCGGGGAGATTTGCTGTGGACTACACAGTAGAGATGGAGACATACATCAAAGTCCAGACATGTGGACATTTTGATTCATTTGACTTCCCTTTCAGGGCAGTCAGGGCTCAATTTATCAAAACAACAAACAGTAATTGAGTCAGTAAGACATATCCCATAGGGAAATGTTCCTAGGTATTGATCCAAAATATTGGCATGATATTTACATCTCTTTGCCAAAGTCATACATTATCCTAATTCCGTGAACAGACAGGCAGCAGGGCATAGAGGCACGGATGCTGATTGGAGATCCCTCACTGCATTGTCCGCTCTCTTCCCACGTGGCCTTTGGCACACAGCTCCCCCTGCCACCAGCTGCCTGCTCCCGGGGGAGTGGAGAAGACTGCAGTTCCAGGAACTGCCCAGTATTCTGCATTGGAATCCTCTAAGAAGTAATGCCATATCAGTGTAGCTGATTATCATTATTTGAGCATGCAACTTGAGTGCGCCCATCTGGAACGTTCAAAATTGACCCTCTATGGTGTGATGAATGTGTGTGTTGCGGGCAGGAAAATCCTCCGTAGGAGAAATTTAGCATTACCCAGGATGAGATGCAGAAATCCTTCACTAATCCATGCGCTACTCATCTGAAACTTTATTTTCTAAACTTTTGCTTCTGAAATGTACATTTAGTCTCCACGCAAATGACTGTTAAAGCAAATCAGCAAGAGCAAATCAACAATATCATCCTCCTGGCACCACATAGTAATATAATTTTTCAATTCAAAATGCACACAGAAAAGACTAAAGTAAATGGCTCTGTGGTAGTTATATCAAAATAAGAAAAATGTTTAGCTTTAAAACTATGTCGTATCTAGACTGGAGGACATGAAGGAGACATGACAAATAAATTCAGTAGGATCCTGGATGGGATTCTGGACATGGAAAAAAAAAAAAACATTAGTGAGCAGCTGGTTAAATTTGGATAAAGATTTGTAGATTTATTAATAATACCATATCAGTGTTATTTGCCCGGTTTTGAGAATCTTACTATCATCATATAATATTTCAACATTTAGGGAAGCAGGCTGAAGGGTACGTGAGACCCGATTGTGCTGCCTTTGAAACTGTTTTTGTAAATCTGGAGTTATCTCAAAGTAGAGATAAGAATATTTCATGAATCACATTTTTTACTGCCTTATTTATCTTCTGTGGTCAGTTTAGAGAATTTTTACTATAGTATTGACTTTTGATTATAATTTAATGATCCATGTGGGATCACAGACTATTAAAGCCAGATGGATTTGCTCTGTTGATTGGTGGAGGAAGGAAGAAGAAACGAATATTTAGCGATTAGTCACTAGGTGCCAGGCTGCAGCCAACTGTGTTAGTTGTGTCCTGGTATCCACTTGCCTGTTGTTTATTGCCATCCAAACCCTGATTTTCTGTGTGCCCAGCCTGGGTGATGGATCATCCTGGTCTCTGATTTCCCACTCGCCCTTGCAGCTGGGGAGGGCCATGTCAGCCAGTTCTTGCCAACAAGATAAAATGAGAGGATGCAAAAAGTATTTCTAGAAAAACTTTGCTTTCCTGATAAAAGGAACAAATGCATCTACTGCCTCCCTATCCACCCATTTTTACCTACCTTGAATACGACTATGGTGAGTGGATTTCTGGCAGCCGACTTAAGACCATGAGGCAGAGCCCAAGAAAGCTGCAGAGATGCCAGTGATGAGGCAATAAACGAACCAGTAGCTACTACCTCCAGACTTTTTAATATGAGATGAATTTAAACTCATACTAGTTTAAGCCTACGTTATGTTTTCTGTTACTTGAAGCCAAAAACATTTCCCATTTATCCAAGAATTTTACATGAACCATTTCATATTATTCTTACAGGTATAATTATCAGTGTCCCATTATTCAGATTGGGAGGTTGAGGCTTAAGGAGATTAATTCACTTCCCCACCATCATACAGGAATGAGTGGGTCTGGTGTTGGAATCTAAGCATGCCTGGCTCTAATCCTCTTCTTTTCTCGCTATGCCACACAGCCTCTGTGTGATTCTTTGTACCCATCATGAGGCAGGCACAATGCTCGATTAGGAAACATGCAGAGTTACCTAGCTTGGGGTTATATCAAGACAAGACTCCAGTCTTTTTTATACATAGCTCAGCAAATTAAGCCTTTTAACAGAATTTCCACATCTCTAATCCACTTTGCTCATCCCATCCTCCTGTTAAAGTTAGAACTAGCTTTCTTCCCTGTTTTGCAATTAAGCCTTCTCTGCAACTAAAGTTGTGTGACCAGCCTAAGGTCACATAGTCGGTCATTGGTGGACCTGAGAAGAGAAGTCAGCTTTTCAATACTTTTCAAGTCCCCTCTAATGCACGGCATTTGCTTCTACCTTTTCATCCTTGTTAGCCTTTCCCTCACCTCAATAAGAAAGTGTCTTATTGACACTTTCACTCTTCCCTTCTCTAATAAATGTAGCCTTGCTTGCCTTGAAATGTAAATCAGATGGCTCACAACAGTGGAAGAACACAGTTCTGAATGTTTTTAGTGGGACACTAGTTTTCATTGTCTTTTAGTTAGAAAAATATTATCCAGCACACCTTCATGTGTGATATCACTTTATTCAGTACAAACTTATTGAGTCCATGGTGCCATGAGCATATGTATAGGAAATCTGAGATGTAATCATCAGTACCTTGGAGTTTGTATTGAAGCTTGGGAAAGGGAGAGGTATCAGAATGTTGTAAATGGGATACCCTCTGGCTGGGAATCTGGAGATCTGAATTCCAGGCCAGCTCTGCTTGTAAGAAAGTTGGGTGCTGACAGACTGGATTAAGAAAATGTGGCACATATATACCATTGAATACTATGCAGCCATAAAAAAGGATGAGTTTGTGTCCTTTGTAGGGACATGGATGCAGCTGGAAAC
>NW_012104754.1:242302-246338 GCF_000951045.1 Mandrillus leucophaeus | reverse complement strand
CAAGCAATTCTCCTGCCTGAGCCTCTCAAGTAGCTGGGATTACAGGCGTGTGCCACCATGCCTGGCTAATTTTTGTATTTTTTTTTAGTAGAGACAGGGTTTCACCGTGTTAATCAGGCTGGTCTGGAACTCCTGACCTCAAGTGATCCACCCGCCTGGGTCTCCCAGGGATTACAGGCATGAGCCACCATGCCCAGACAGATTAACTGATTTTTAATAAAGAAACTGTAAGTGATCCAAAAGCCTCAAATAATTGATAACTGTGCACCAAAACAACAGGAATATTACAAGTACCTGTGCTCTAAACAGCTAAACACCTATCTTTCCAGCAACATCCACTTCCTCCTCTGCTCCACTTAATGGTGCAGGGTAGTTCAACCTGAGGGAGATGCCAGGCACAGTTTACAGGTGCTCGCATCCCTCATGTTTCTGGAAACTGAACTGTGGAATATTTGATGTGTCAGCAAGAAAGGGGAAAGCAGCTTATAAGATTTATGAATCATTGTCCAAATTCAATACAAATCCTCATCCCTTGGTTGGAGAACAGACAAAACCCTCTCTTTCCATGGCATAGAAGACAAATAGTTAAAGTAAAAGGCTTTTTGTACTGTCATCACTGAAAGGCATGATTGAAATAGCAAGGCTTTGGAGTCAGATATTTTACAATCAGACCCCCTGGTACAGCCACACAAGCTATGTCAACTCAGGCTAGTTACTTAGATCTCTAAGTCTATTAAAATGGAAATAATAATACCCTCTTCATGGTGTGATTGCAAGAATTTAAAAAAATGGCATAGATTATATAGCACAGTGCCTTGCCAGGCTCAATAAATTATTGGGAATTAGTGGAGGGAAGAGCTAATTTTCACTAATCCTCTGCTCACTCTCCTCAAATATCCTCTATTATACCCCTTTTTATTTCCGTATTGTTTCTATCTGTAGCTTGACATACAGTCTTTCAGTTCTTCTTAAGTTCTCTGAAGACCTTAATGGTGACGCAGAGCTATGAAAATTGTGAGGTTTTTTTTTTTTTTGGTTTTTTGTTTTTTGTTTTTTGCAACAGAGTCTTGCTGTGTCACCCAGGCTGGAGTGCAGTAGTGAGATTGCAGCTCACTTCAGCTTCAACCTCCAGGGCTCAAGCGATCCTCCCTCCTGAGCCTCCCGAGCAGCTGGAACTGCAAGTGCACACCACACCTGGCTAATTTTTTAAAAAGTTTTTTTAGAGGCAAAGTCTTGCTATGTTGCCCAGGCTGGTTGTTTTAAAGTCTGAAGCTCAACTGATCCTCCTGCTTTGGCCTTCCCAAATCCTGGGATCACTGGCCTGAGCGAACAAGCCTGGCTGTGACCCTTCTTTTCAAAGTCTACTGTGTCTGACATAGAGATAGAAAGGAAAGGCCCAGTTAATGTTTTTTAACTTGCATTACACTCATTCAATTCCAAGCAATCTTACTGAGTTGGGTTTCACTTTAAATATTTTATTTTAAAAACATTTTCCTGGCCAGGCGTGGTGGTTCATACCTGTAATCCCAGCACTTTGGGAGGCTGAGACAGGAGGATTGCTTTAGTCTAGGAGTTCAAGACCAGCCAGGGCAACATAGCAAAACCCCATCTCTACTAATTTTTTTTTAAATATCTAGGCAAGGTGTTGTGTGTACATGGTCCCAGCTACTCAAGGGAGGCTGAGATGGGAGGATCGCTTGAGCCTAGAAGTTTGAGGCTACAATGATTCGTGACTGTGTCACTGCACTCCAGCCTGGGTGACAGACCCTGTCTCAAAAAACTTTTTTTCCAAAACTCAGAGAATTTTTTAATAATGAAAGAAATTTTCAGTGGCCTAGAGTGCAAACTATGGAATTCCATACCGGATTGCTGCTGTTTATAATACAGTAGGGAGGGGGCATATAAGTGAAGTGTGTAGTTGATATGGTTCTATATAAACTACTCGGAACAGGAGGATGAGTGAAAGGAGAATATATTCACAGGATGCGCCGGTCAACTTAAGCAAATGAATAGAAGAAAAGAAAGATCCAGAGAGCATAAATATTCACTGTGGTTCTATGTTCCTAGATTCCCTTTCCTTCTTGTGCACATGGATCCTATTTGCATATATTTTATTACATTTTTTATTACTGCTGTAGAAAATTACCACAAATTTAATGACAAAAAAAATCCACAAGCCTATTTTTTTACAGATCTGGAGGTCAGAATTCTAAATCAAGGTGTCAGCAGGACTGTTCTCCTCCTGAGGCTTTGAGAAGAGAATCTGTTGCTTTGATTTTTTTTTTCAGCTTCCAGAGGCTACCTGTATTCCTTTCCTATGATCCTTTTCTCACCTTGTCATTCCATCTTCTACTACTGACTGACCCTCCTACTCCCCTCAGACAAAGACTTTTGTGATTACATTGGGTCTACCGGGATAATTCAAGATAACTTTCTCATCTCAATACTCTTAACTTGATCTACATGTTCCATTTTACCAGGGAAAGAGACATATTCCCAAGTTTCAGGAATTCAGACATAGACATCTTTGCTGGGGTGGGAGGAGGGCTGCCGTATATATTGATGTAGATAGGGTTTTATATTTCAAATTGTACTGCCTCCGTGTGAGTTTCTGTTGTCCTGGCTATGGCCTTGATCCTCAGAATCTGTTCCCACCTTTGAGAATCCCACCTTTGAGCTTGGCATATTCCCACCATAATGTGAACTCCAGATTTCTGTCCTGTCCTGATAAATTGGCCAGTCCATTGTTTTGCTAAGGGTATGCCCCTTTAATGAAACCGTATTAACCTGATTGAAGAAGAATCTTGATATAAGCTTAAAATTAAAACAATAATAGTTTAATAATGGCACAAACTAATTTCAAAGTAGTGAGAGTGACAGTTTTTCCTTGCCTTTTGTGATTCTCACTCTTAAATTTGGAGGTGAAAGTGGGTGCATCTTTGGTTGTTGTCCATGGTCCTGAACTACCCCAGATACTAAGGTGGTTTCTCTTGACCCCTGAGACACCAGGAACTACTGTTCAGTTTCTCTGTCTTGTTTCGAAATTCTAAAGTAGGTGACAAAAGTAGATAAGTCTGTGAACAGAGCTTAGTGCCTGAGCATTAAATGGATACAGACTGTTGGAAAGGCATAGCCCTTGACAGATTACCAGGTATAAAACAGAAAACATTTCTGACATGATTTTTAAATAATTGAAACTGTAAAAATATTTCACAGTTTACCATGTTGTAAACATCAAATAACTAAGCAGTGCAGGATATGTGTGCATCGAACAATTCAAAGGATGTGCAACTAAAACATATGCATTGAGCAAGAACGATAGGGAAGATGTAGTAATAAAAGGATCATTATTAGTTGAATAGCAGAAAAACATTTAGAGTTGTTTTTTGTTATTTGTTGGAATATACTACCGTACATAATTTATTACATGTATTTTATGTCATACATTTTTGACATTTCTGTCACGTTTTTGGAAGTTAGTGTCACTGTCTACTCCTACCCCACCATACACACGCACATACACACACATACACACACACACACACAAATACCATCACCACACATCATGGGAAGCTGGTGGGGAATATGCCATTTCATTAATTTCTTCCCAAGCTTCATCCCATCCCATGAAACACAGACTATACTTTTGATACCTGCCCTTATCTGTACTATTTATTATACATTAGTTCTTCATTTTCTAAGGGATGGAATGGAATGGGAATTAGGAGTGGATTTGAGGTATCATATGTCAGTGATTTACATAATTGTGTAGGAAAAACTACAGATTTCACCAAAACCAGTGATTACATATTTTTTGTTTCAGCTAATTCAGAATTTTGATGAGACATGAGAATGGAATATGGGCCAGGAATGTCTGCTGCACATATTTTTGATAATTAAAAACAAGGATAGCAGTCCTTTTACATGTTGATAAGTTTAATCAAGGCAACCTCATTGCAATTGCCAAAAAATCCTGATTATTCTCCTGGACTCCATTTATTGTGAATCTTTGCTTTGAACACGGGAGATTCTGGAC
>NW_012104754.1:203568-242252 GCF_000951045.1 Mandrillus leucophaeus | reverse complement strand
TTTTTCAGCTTCCAGAGGCTACCTGTATTCCTTTCCTATGATCCTTTTCTCACCTTGTCATTCCATCTTCTACTACTGACTGACCCTCCTACTCCCCTCAGACAAAGACTTTTGTGATTACATTGGGTCTACCGGGATAATTCAAGATAACTTTCTCATCTCAATACTCTTAACTTGATCTACATGTTCCATTTTACCAGGGAAAGAGACATATTCCCAAGTTTCAGGAATTCAGACATAGACATCTTTGCTGGGGTGGGAGGAGGGCTGCCGTATATATTGATGTAGATAGGGTTTTATATTTCAAATTGTACTGCCTCCGTGTGAGTTTCTGTTGTCCTGGCTATGGCCTTGATCCTCAGAATCTGTTCCCACCTTTGAGAATCCCACCTTTGAGCTTGGCATATTCCCACCATAATGTGAACTCCAGATTTCTGTCCTGTCCTGATAAATTGGCCAGTCCATTGTTTTGCTAAGGGTATGCCCCTTTAATGAAACCGTATTAACCTGATTGAAGAAGAATCTTGATATAAGCTTAAAATTAAAACAATAATAGTTTAATAATGGCACAAACTAATTTCAAAGTAGTGAGAGTGACAGTTTTTCCTTGCCTTTTGTGATTCTCACTCTTAAATTTGGAGGTGAAAGTGGGTGCATCTTTGGTTGTTGTCCATGGTCCTGAACTACCCCAGATACTAAGGTGGTTTCTCTTGACCCCTGAGACACCAGGAACTACTGTTCAGTTTCTCTGTCTTGTTTCGAAATTCTAAAGTAGGTGACAAAAGTAGATAAGTCTGTGAACAGAGCTTAGTGCCTGAGCATTAAATGGATACAGACTGTTGGAAAGGCATAGCCCTTGACAGATTACCAGGTATAAAACAGAAAACATTTCTGACATGATTTTTAAATAATTGAAACTGTAAAAATATTTCACAGTTTACCATGTTGTAAACATCAAATAACTAAGCAGTGCAGGATATGTGTGCATCGAACAATTCAAAGGATGTGCAACTAAAACATATGCATTGAGCAAGAACGATAGGGAAGATGTAGTAATAAAAGGATCATTATTAGTTGAATAGCAGAAAAACATTTAGAGTTGTTTTTTGTTATTTGTTGGAATATACTACCGTACATAATTTATTACATGTATTTTATGTCATACATTTTTGACATTTCTGTCACGTTTTTGGAAGTTAGTGTCACTGTCTACTCCTACCCCACCATACACACGCACATACACACACATACACACACACACACACAAATACCATCACCACACATCATGGGAAGCTGGTGGGGAATATGCCATTTCATTAATTTCTTCCCAAGCTTCATCCCATCCCATGAAACACAGACTATACTTTTGATACCTGCCCTTATCTGTACTATTTATTATACATTAGTTCTTCATTTTCTAAGGGATGGAATGGAATGGGAATTAGGAATGGATTTGAGGTATCATATGTCAGTGATTTACATAATTGTGTAGGAAAAACTACAGATTTCACCAAAACCAGTGATTACACATTTTTTGTTTCAGCTAATTCAGAATTTTGATGAGACATGAGAATGGAATATGGGCCAGGAATGTCTGCTGCACATATTTTTGATAATTAAAAACAAGGATAGCAGTCCTTTTACATGTTGATAAGTTTAATCAAGGCAACCTCATTGCAATTGCCAAAAAATCCTGATTATTCTCCTGGACTCCATTTATTGTGAATCTTTGCTTTGAACACGGGAGATTCTGGACCTACAGGTGCAACTATAATCTGATTATGTGTTTTTCTACTTGAAAAGACTAGGTTTTTAACTAGTAAGGCTTCAAACAGATTTCAGTTTTTATTAATTCTCAAGATTAAGAATAGATAGCAGCAACATGTCATGAGTTTCATTAATACAAAGTGGGAACCAAAGTTTTGTTCTTATTTTTAAAAATAATAGTGATAATAATAATATAACTGTGCAGTAAATTAATAAAAAATCTGAATCCAGAGCCCTTTGTTAAGTAGAACATTACAGAAAGAAATCAGGATAGATGCCTGCCAACATTCGGATTAATAAATTGTGAGCGTACCACTCTTGCATGCAGAATTAGCAAGAATTAGCAGTCATATAGATGAGTATAGTAAGTTTTAACCCATTTGCTGTTACCCTCCCAAATCCTATTTTGCTCAGGGCACACCTCCATTTTATAACTAGTTAATAAAGAATACTATGATTTAAAGACCATGTTTCTATGGTAACAACCAATTATAAGTGCAATCTGAAGAGATGGAAGGAAGCTGCCAAAACTCTTAAGGAAAAAAAACATGATCTGGGTTGGCAACCCACAAGAAATGTTGCTTGCTAAGGGCTTTTGCCAGCTTCCCCTAGCATTGGCCTGCAAGTTTATATCTGAACAAACATCTTGCACCCATTTTCTAAGCACTGCATCTGTAATACATTCTAAAAGGATAATTGTGTCTGGGGCTCAGCATATGTGATGGTGAGGCAGGAAAATATTCTCACTTTTTTTGGTGTAATTTCTCGCATATGTTTCTTATAACTTCATGGCACCAACATCAACACTAGAGAGAGAAAAGAACCTTAAGTGGGCTAGCTTTTTTCAGAAGTATATTCATAAGTTTTACCTTAAATATTCTTATGTTCATTGTTTATACATAACAATGGATAATGATAATATTTATGGAGATAATAACTATAGAACTTAAATAAAATGTTACCCATCAATTGGGAGTTTTAATATTTAACATATGTATCCCTGATTACATATATATCTTAATATAACACTCTGATTACGTATATATCTTAATATCTTCTTCGTAATCCCTCTCTATATTATTGTGCTTTGTTTTCAGGAAGCTCAATATGCACACATAAGGCATTTCCAAAATAGATGAATTAAATTGAAGATAATTCATGTTAAAATATATTTCACATTCATTATTCCATGCATCTTACTAACAACCTAGGGAGAGGGGATGTTTTCATTTCCATTTATATAAAGAAATGGAAAAGTTAAGGACTTACTGAAAGTCACACTTTGTTAGTGGTGGAACTAGGGGCAAACCCCCACCTTGGACCTCTAGATCCAGGATTGTTTTCACTCTATAATATGACTCCTCCACTCGCTCAAAATTAAATGCACCTGGATATCAAACTTTATTATATCAAATAATGTAGCATTTGAATCTTAACTGCAAAAGGTATTTATACTTGAAACTAATCAATTGGTAATGTATGGATAACGTATTCTCTATCATCTTCCTGTGTCTTTCTCTTATTTGTATTAAGTGACTGGAAGGCGAAAGAGTGAAATTGACAATGATGGAAATCACATTTAATTAGCATGAAATGGTAAACAGCTGCTATGTTCAAATCTTCCTGTTATGAGATTGTCAGACTGATAAAATATTATCCACATGGCACAGTTTTGAACAGTGAAAGAGAAGTTGCATCAAAATTTAAAAGCTCAGTGCATAGAACTTTTGGGTCCTAGGAGACACACAGGAATTTCCCTTTTAAGGAAATTGGCTATGTATAGTTTGCAAGCCCCTATTCTGGTAAAAAAAAAAAAAAAAAAAAAGATAAATTCCAGTTCCAAGGTTGAATAGCTTTTTTCTTAGATTGGAATGGTACTCATTTGAGCAGAAAGCACTACTATTATGTGTAATCTAGGACAACACTAATTTATCTTCTCTATGTCCAGGTTGAGGAAAGTGGAAAACACACAGTCCCACTCTCCACATGAACACCAGGAATCAACTAAACATAATAAACCTGCAAAAGAGTATTTTTATATTATCAAATTTGTTTATTTCCCAAAATATGTATTTTGGAAAAAGGATGTATTTTGGTTACCTTTATTCAAAGTTAGAATTCATAAGAGCTATCAACAAATAAGCACATTTCCTCTATTTTATACCTCATTAATGGGAAGACATCATGGTATAAATTTGTGGGTATCTAAGATGCTCAGAAAATGTATACTTTCTCTATAATAAGGTATCATCAAAGGCTATTTCTAGTTAAAGTCCTGTTGCATTTTGAACTCCCCCTTGCAAATATTCTTCACTTTCTTTAAATCCCCAACCTTGTTCCTATCTAAAGATATGATTCCATCTCCTATTTTACTGAGAGAATGGACTCCATCCTTTCTATCTCAAGTTTCCTGCTTCTCAACATCTCTGGCTTGGGGCCTTCTTTCTCTTCATTTGTGGTCCCATAGTTCTCGACTCTGGGTGCACAATTAAATAAAAACCTGGAGAGCTTTGAAAACAAATACTGTGGTTAGGCACTCTCTAGACTGATTAGTTAAGAATATGGTTTGAGGGCCACTGACCTGATCTTTTCCCCTAGAAGAAATGTCCCTTCTACCTGTCAAATCCAGTTATTCATCCGTGGTCGAGGGCCTAAGTGAGAAGGCATTGATTCACCACTCTTTCTCATCTCTATCATTTTTCCTTTCCAGTTTTTCTCATGCTACCAGGCAGCTCATTTCATCACATCCTCAAAAATTAGTCCAAGAGGGATATTTAAGGGAGAGAGAATCCCCCTTCATAGAACGTAGGTAGTTGCCGATGCTCCAGTGAGCTTTCTCATCCAGTTGTAATGGCTTAACAAAGTCATACTTCCAGAAACCAAATAAAACCAAAGATGCATTAGCTGGAAATAAAAAATCATGAAATTGATCATGAAAAGATAATCTTGCTAGGGATAATGTGTTTAATAGCAGAACACCTTCTCTCAAGATCAAAAACACGTGGTTTCTTACTACATTTATGTGATAGGAGATTCACTGTAAGAAATTATCTTTAGTCAACTTTGTTGCTTTTCTCTTAGCTAGTGAATAACTTATTTACTGATAATTGTCATTACAGTAGAAGACGTATATGCTTAGGATGGGTATTTCATCTTGAGCAGAGTAGACAAGCCATGCCATTAAATATGTAAAAGAGTGGCTTTAAGGAAAAGTGGATCTCATGAAAGTGGAGAGTTTCAGAATGATGGTTACCAGAGGCTGGGAGGGGAGATGGGGAAGGAGGGCTGAAGATAAGTTAGTTAAGGAGCACAAAAATAGGTAGAAGGAAAGTTCTAGTACTTAATAGCACAGTAGAAAAATTATGGTTAAATATAATTTATTATATATTTCAAGGTAGCTAGAACAAAAATTATAATGTTCCCAAGACAAAGAAAATGTTTGAAGTAATGACTATTCCAGTTATCCTAATTTGATCATTACGTATTGTATACATGTATCGAAATATCACATATACCCCAAAATAGGTACAACTGGTGTATATAAATCAATTTTTTAAAAAAGCTATCAGAAAAAGCAACGGGAAAGAGTGGCTTAGCAGCAGTTATTATCTTGTCTTAGAGAGTGCCTTTTCAGAGTTGTGATTTGGTTCCGTCGTTGGTTTCCATGCCATTCTGAGTTCTAAGGAAAATCAGCCGTGGCCCATTAAAAAAACCCTTCATATCACTTTGATAAAATTTTACATGGATTAAAATAATTTTGAGCATATTTTTGGGCAGTTTAAAGTCTTTTAGATACAGTCAACAAATTAATGGCAATTTAGTAAGTTTTTGATTTATAGCTTTTGCCTAAAAGTCATGATGGAAAATCTGTTTATTCTGTGGCAGAACTCAATGAACACTTTATTTCAAAAAGCAATTTCATTTTTAAGATAGAACCACTTACTCTTGGAATACTTGTTTTTCAGCAAAGGTTTCTGAAATTTCCATTTATCACTCTGCTCTCTCCAAACCTAATCACCTTTACCTCATTCCAGATGTCCGACTTGTGTTTGTCAAAAATGGATTTGAAAACTAATTGCCACATCCTGTAGGTATTGAATATGTTAAGTGATTTCTCTGGCCAGTCCTCTTTTGAAACATGAAGGGGCAAAGGAAGTCTGAGTCTACAAAGGGAGCTGAAGGGGAAGGGCAGTAACTGGACCACAGTTTGCACGGCTGTGTCTATATATTATTTTTTCACTAAGAAAAGAGCAAGATTAGTGGTAAATATCCAGTATATAATCACTCATTTGAAGTAAAAGGCTAAAAGTTGCCTATGGCCGCTTGTTTACATTTACTGAACTGAAGGAAGCCATATTTGTGTTACTGAAAGGAACCTTAGGTAGCATCCAGGAAAAAGAAAAACAAACAAAAAAACCCCATATATATTTATACATGTATTGAAATATCACATGTAAAAAAAAAATATATATATATATATTTTACTTTGCAAGTGGATCAAACTCCACCAAATGAGAATATGAGAATATGTCGTAATTTGAATTGAAATTGCCCAAAGATTACCGACTGTATTTTGGGGGGTGGGGAAAAAAACAGAAAACAGTTTGTTAGGTAAATTTGACCCATAAACCAATTTCAAGGTTATTAAGAATTAGGAATGGATTTTAGAGGCTTGACACAGCCATATTGTTTAGTCAATAGGCACTTCTAAGATATGAGCTCAGGGAGTCCTGTGTGCTTATCAAGGCAAGTGGAGTAAAGGTTCTGGGAACCTCTGGGAATGGTTGGAATTCTCTACAGAAAATTAGGATGATGTTTAAGTTCAACCTTTTCAAAAACTTTACCCTTTACTTAACCTAACTTAATGCAGTTTTACTATTCTGAAGAATTAAGGATAGAAATGTGTGACCTGAGAGTTAGCATACAAATGAACAAACCAGAGCAGGCATTTAGTCAGATATTTGGCCACCACCGAAAGCTGGGTTTGCCTTTGCCATGCCACACCACACAGCCAAGAAAATTCTGTTCTTTCTGGTGCAAACGGCTGTAAAAAGGAGGAGCATTCTGATTCCATTTATCTTGAGATTCTGATTGTAAAGTCTGTAATCTCATCATCACTGCCTTAAACTTCTTGGCCAGGTGCTATTTCTAAGATATCCTGCGGGTACAATTGTGACAGTGATTCCCAAGGCCCTCTGCTATCATCTCTGTCCCTAGTACCACCATGGTCCAGTTTGAGGAAGAAGACAGAGGACATGAGGAAGGATTTGTCCAATAGAAATTGGAACTTAGAGTTTACATGTCATGCTTGAATATATTAAGAGAGGTTCTGCTGCTCTAAAGGAGATTGAATTTGTGATAAATAGAAAAATAATCAGAAAACTGAAGCAAGTGATAAGGAGAGGGAAATATTTAAAACATTCAAAAGGTAAAAAGCAGTCATGGTACACCACAGTCGTATTCATGAATAAGACTCGCATACCGTTGGATATTAGTTTAACCATCCCCACCCCCAAGGAAAAAAAAAAGGTCTAAGTACACTGGAAGGATGGGGAAAGGAGAAATGTGTGTGTGTGTGTGTGTGTGTGTGTGTGTTGGGGGGTGTGTAGTATAAGAGTAAAATAGTATATTCAGTAGTAAGACACCAGTGTCAGTGCCTGATATTGAGAAATGGAGATGTATTTTCTTTCTTTTTTTTTTTTTGAAGTTTTTAACAGTTTTATTAAGGTGTAATTAACATGAATAAACTACACATACTTAAAGTATAAAATTTGATGAATTTTGCCATTGTATACACCCATGAAACCACCCCCAGAATCAAAATAGTGAACACATCTAGCACCCTTATAATGTCTTCATGCCCTCTGTTATCCCTTTCTTCTGTCCTTCCCTACACACCGAGCTTGTGTAGGGAAGGAGATGTACTTTCTGAGCATGTTCTTTAGGGGTGAATCAGGAGATTTCCTTAGAAGAGTTTCAAGTGGCTGCCTCTGGGGAGAAAAGGGAGCATTCAAGCTTTTAAAACATTTGTACCATACTTTGATTTTTTTTTAATAAAAAATACTTTAAATGTAAATGAGAAACCAGGAAGTGGAAGCAATATGCATAGCTAGAAAGGAGAGTGTACAACTAGGGCAGATGTTGAAGAGAGCTGAAGAGTTGAGAGAAGACCTTTTCAACTTTTTTTTTTTTAAATACACTTTAAGTTCTGGGATACACGTGCAGAATGTGCAGGTTTTTTACATAGATATACATGTGTCATGGTGGTTTGCTGCACCTATCAACCCATCATCTACATTAGGCATTTCTCCTAATGCTATCCCTCCCCATGCCACCCACCCACTGACAGGCCCCATGTGTGATGTTTCCCTCCCTGTGTCCATGTGTTCTCCTTGTTAAACTCCCATTTATTAGTGAAAACATGCAGTGTTTGGTTTTCTACTGCTGTGTTAGTTTGCTGAGAATGAGGGTTTCCAGCTTCATCCATCTCCCTGCAAAGGACATGAACTTATTTTTTTTTATGGCTACATAATATTCCATAGTGTATATGTGACACATTTTCTTTATCCAGTCTATCATTGATAGGCATTTGGGTTTTTTCCAAGTCTTTACTATGGTAAGTAGTGCTGCAATAAACATACATGTGCATGTGTCTTTATAGTAGAATGATTTATAATCTTTTGGGTATATACCCAGTAATTGGATTCCTGGGCCAAATGGTATTTCTAGTTCTAGATCCTTAAGGAATTGCCACACTGTCTTCCACAATGGTTGAATTAATTTATACTCCCACAAACAGTGTAAAAGCATTCCTATTTCTCCACATCCTCTCCAGCATCTGTTGTTTCCTGACTTTTTAATGATCGCCATTCTAACTGGCGTGAGGTGGTATCTCCTTGTGGTTTTGATTTGTGTTTCTCTAATGACCAGTGATGATGAGCCTTTTTTCATATGTTTGTTGTTTTCTTAAGTGAAGAGCTTGGAGACTGTGTTTCTTGGTGACAGGAAGGAAGAGTGGAAATGGAGCTATTGATAATGCAGGAGTGACAGAGAAAGATCCAAGGAGCAATTTTTTGAGACAGTAAGGAGGGATGAAATCCACAGCCCAAGTGAAGGCATTTTCTCCTGAAAAGTTGAAGAATGTTTTCTCCATTTTAATAGCAGAGGTTGGGGTTGTGAGAGTGGCCAAGGGGTGGGAGATGTTTGAGGAGAAAGGGCACAAATAGTGGAAAAGTAAATCTAGGAAATGAATTTTCCTAAATTTATTTAGTAGAGTGGCCAGGCAGTTTGAGACTTTATTTGACAGTTGCAATAATAAATATAAAGTGACACCAAACAGCTGTGTGATTTTCTTCAGCAGCACCAACTGGCCAATGTGCAAGCAGAGAGTGGGTAGGAAGTTGGAGCTATGAAATTTGGGGGTTTGACAGGTGAACCCACAACAGAAGAGAGAAGCAAAGAAGTTGAAGATTTTTGCATGAAAATGACTGTGATGGTGGACATGGAAGTTAGGCTGGAAAAAGGGGAACTGAAAACAGGTGGCGGAGAAATAGTGAGAAAGTGGCAGGGTGAAGACCCGAGAGTGTCAGCAGCGATGAAGAATGGGAACCACGGCACTGTCATCATTTCCGGCAAGTGCACTGGACAGCTCGGAGGGGAGGTAGGGACCTGCGTGGTACAGTTCCTGGAAATGAGAAGGTCCTGGGTGTGACACTGAGAGGAGATGCCTAAGGCAGAGTGGAAGAAAGGGCCGTTGAAGGTGACATCGAGGTCAGGACACTGGATATTGACATGTTGGAGAATGATCATCGTAAGCCATCCATGAATGAGATAACCATGACAGCAATGAGGAGGAGAGAGGGTGGTATAAATGGTGCATCAGAGCCTCAAAGGAGTAAGATTTGCAAAAGCAGGGAGAATAGGAGGTCAGAAGGAGTAGCAAGAAAACCAAGGAGAGTACCTATCCAACCCCAAGCCCTGAGGTTCAGGGGATACTGAAGAAAATACATTGCTCCTGGAGAGGGCTGTAGAGGTATGAGTGTGCTCAGAGGATAGGTCTCAGTTAAGGCGTAGAGGTGAAGGGGACATTCAGGGAAGTAGTTAGCGAAGTAAGGATGGGTGCTGGATTGTTGATATTATTGATTGAGAGCACCAGAAAGCATAATGGGAAGGCTTAGAGGGGAAAAGAACAATGGAGTTTTGGGTCGGGATGTATGAGAATGGGAATGAGGGCTATCACAGATCTCACAGGAAACTTGCACCTTTGGCAATGGCCCAGGTAAACATGGATGTGGGGCCTGATGAATGACTTCTGAGAGTTTCTTATCAGCAGGTGAGCACTCAGGTCTAGTATGGTGGCCCCAGGGAGTGAGCTTGGTGATGTGGCAGTGACTGTTTCTCTGGCAGCCTACGTTGCAGTAGTTCTGGGTGGCCACATTCTCTGTCTCTCACAGTAGTTATTGCCGTTGCTTTAGTCAAGATTACCTTAAAGAGGGTAGCAGGGTAGTGCTTCGTGAACATGAGAGGAAGGGCTATCACGACTCTTGTTGGTCACCTCAGGCAAGTCAGGCAACTCTGTGAGTATCAGATTCCCCATTAGAGAAAAAAATTAGCCCCATAGGTCCTCTTCAGGTTTGAATTTTTGTTATTATGACATTAAATATATGCTCTTAGGTTTGTAGCACTTTTAAGTGAAGGATTTGGGCCCATATTACATGGAGATGCTTAAGGAGATTGGATTTATAAAGAAGCACATTTGATGGACTTCCATTTTTGACAGATTAATTATGTTGAAATTAATAATTTAGAGAATATATAAGAATATTGATATGGTTTGGATATTTGTCCTGCCCAAATCTCACATTGAAATGTAATCCCCAGTGTTGGAGATGGCACCTGGTGGGAGATGGGTCAGGGGGCACGGATCCCTCATGGCTTGATGCTGTCACGTCATGAGGTGGGGGTGAGTTCTCAAGAGATCCCATTGCTTAAAAGTGTGTGGCACCTCCCCACCCCCCTGCTCCGGCTCTCACCATGTACCATGCCAGATCCTGCTTCACCTTTTGCCATGTGTAAAAGCTCCCTCGGGCCTCCTAGAAGCCGAGCAGATGCTGGCACCGTGCTTGTACAGCCTGCAGAACCATGAGCCAATTAAATCTCTTCTTTATAAATGACCCAGTCTCAGATACTTCTTTATAGCAGCGCAAGAACAGCCTAACACATACACACACACACACACACACACACACACATACACACAAAATTAGCTTCTATTTCACTAGCGCAAGATTATATGTGTATGTGTGTGTATTTATATGCCACTGCCAGCCACTGCCATCATTTTTAAAGATGCTCCTTTTGTGTCTCCATTCATCTCAGGGTTGGGTGTAGCTATTTTCATGAATCAGGTCTATACTGCAGCCTTGGGCATCATGAGCCAAACTTCTGTCTCACTAGCACAAGACTCTGTGCAGTTATCAGAATTTTAGAAAAACAGTTTATGATTACAAGGTTAAAAAGAATCACTGCCTGGTCTTCATAACTTCCCATTGCCACACGTATACAGACGTTGCATGCTTTGCATCGCTCTGACCAAATGGCTGTCAAGGCAACACAGGAAGCGAGTGAAGCTGGGAGTGATCTCCTGCAGCAGGCCTTCAGAAGAGCTATTTTCTCTTGTAGGTTTCAGGGGCACTTGGTTAATGTGACCGTGATACACATTCATGTGTGCACACATACACGCAGACACACACACCCCACTGTGGACATCTCACAATATAGGACAGGCTTTCAGTAACAACTGGGTCACCTTTGCATCCAGTTGGTGGTTATAAACTCAAACAAGATACTTTGAAGTGTTCTACACATAGAAGAAGATAGCAATAATAGGAGAATGGTGCCTTCGACCTTTCTGTGCTTTCAAGCATGTAAGCCAATCACCTCACTCCTCCATCCCCAATTAAAGGAAAAAAAATGAGCCACATACATGGATGCTTGAATTCTCCTAATATTAAAAGTCACATGCATGATGGAAATAAGATGAAAAGCAATGTGGATTACCCCATTAGAAACGGAGATGAACTAGCAGCTGGTTGCATGAACATATCAAAGAGCCTACTGTCCCAGTGATAATTCTTGGACAAAGCAGAGTTAGGACATTTTCCATCAAATCCTTTTAAGCCCCCTCGCAGTTCAGCTGCATCTGGCACGCATTGTGCCTGTTATCTGCTATAACTTTGCAACACAGTGACATCCCTGGCTTTGACTGTAGCAGCATATGGCTCTGAGTGGCATCTGTAAAGCAATGGCACTTCTTAATTTTCATAATAAACAGAAAATACTTTATGAAAACAATATTCAAGTTGGAATGGCTCCATTTATCTGACTAATTGGGCTAGACTGTCATCATAAAGTGAGTCCTTGAGCAGAAAAAAGCAACACACAAAAAATGGCTTCTGCTGGTGACCTAATTTTCTAAATTATTTCTTCTGCTAGTGCAAGTGCTGCTAAATAGATTGGGTCGCCACAAGTTCTATACTCCTGGATAGGCATTTCTACCGGTGGGTGGATTCTCAACAATCATTGTACTGTTTTGAAATTAAAATTAGATGGCATTAGAGAGCATTGGTGAAGGGGGGTATTCCTCCCTCCCTCCCTTGCTCCCTCCTTTCCTTCTTTCATTCTTCCACAGAACAAAATAAAAGTGAAATATTATAGAACTTGCCATGATTGGGAAACCAGTAAGTAGAACTGGAATTCAACCTAGGTCTACCACTGCCTGGATTTCACTTAAGAAATTTTAGAGTATCATTGTTCGTTATATTTTTTGATGTTTTCTATTTCTTTCATTACCTGTTTCCTGGCAGAAATGCCTTGAGAGTATTCGAAACCCTGTCAGTCCTTGATATACTTGCAGTCCCAACTGCCTGTTCTTTTCTGGGAGGCTCATTCAATGTAGAATAAAGTCAATTGGCAGAAATGTGAATAGTACACCAGGGAGGGATTGTGGCTTAACATGAGTTTGATATGGTTAGTAAAAAGTGAATTAGAATAGTTTGTAGGTACTTTTAAACCTGTGCTCAAAGGTATTATTTGATTAAATTTAATAAAAAATTAATTACTTAGTATATATAATAGGTAAGGGACTTACAGGTACAGGTGAATTCTAAGATGAGTGTAACGAGTGAACGATGCCTCCTCCTTCCAAAGTTATGTCCATAGTTTGTGTCATCACCAGAACCCATGACTATGACCTTATTTGCAAAACGGTTATTTACAGATGAAATTAAATAAAGGATCTCAAAATGAGATCGTCTTGGATTATCCGAGTGGTCCCTAAATCCAATGATATGTGTCCTTATGAGACCCACACAGAGGAGAAAGACATGGAAGAGAAGTCCATGTGAAGACAGGGCAGAGATCAGAGTGATGCAGCCACAAATCAAGGAACAGCTGGGGCCGCCAGCAGCTGGAAGAGGCCAGGATGGATTCTTCCCGAGAGCCTTCCCAGGGAGTGTCACCCCACCTTGACTCCAGACTTCCGGCCTCCGGAAACTGTGAGAGAGGTCGTTTCCGTTGTTTTTAAGGCACCAAGCTCGATATAATTTGTTATGGCAGCCCTAGAAAATGAACAAAGTAAGTAAAAATCAGCCGGCACTGAAGAGCTTGTAATATATAATATGTGACAAACTGTGCACGTGCTGAAGTGAAAGTATTAAAAATGTAGACGTGAAGGGGAGTTAATTTCAAACAGAGCTGGCTGGAAAGGTCTTTTAAGGAGGTGTGCCTTGATCAGGGCTTTAAAGACGATGAACGCAAGCCGTGCAGAGATGGGCCAGGAGGAGATTTCAGGGAGGTCAGCAGAGCCATGACAGAGGAAGATTCAGGGATACTATTCGAGTGAATCTAGTCCTGAGAAAGGAGAAGATATAATCAAAACAAAGTCTAGTATCACGAGAAGCTTGATTGTGGTCAGAAATGCAGAGAGCCTGAATTCTGTCAAATAGAGAGGTACTCTGTTGTTAGCTTTAGATTATGGAGAAACTTACTCTTCCCATCTTCCTCCATCTAAAATTACATTTAAGAGATAAATTCCTGAAGAATTACTGCAAGGAAAGCAATTAAGTTTAGAGAGGAAAGCAATAATTTCAGGGATGTTCTGAAAACTCTGTAATGCCTTGGACATGCCCTGGTTTGTAGTATTTAACATGCAGTCATTTCTATTTGTGTGACTGTCTTCATTCCTAGTGGCCTACCTGAGCAGGAAATGCATCCTGTGTTAATTTCTTAGGGCTGCCACAACATATTACCAGCAACTGGGTGACTTACTATGACAGAAATGTATTTCTCACAGTTCTGGAGGCTGGAGGTCTGAACTAAAAATGTCAACAGGGCTGTGCTGCCTTTGAATCCTCTAGAGGAGATCTCTGCTTCTACCTGGCTTCTGGTGACTCCTGGCAATTCATGGCTTTCCTTGTCTTGCAGATCCTTTACTCCAATCTCTGTCTCTGCCTCCACATGGCCTTCTTCCCGGCGTGTCTCTGTGTCCTCTCCTCTTCTTCTTAGAACACCTGTTATTGGATGGAGGGCCCAACGCAATGGAGTATGTCCTCATCTCAAGCTAGCTAGTTATATCTACAAAGACCCTGTTTCCAAAGAAGGTCACATCCTGAGGCTCTGAGTGGACATGAATTTTGGGGGAGCACTATTCTACCCACCACTTAGCCAGTTTATGTTTTAACCCATAGAGTCTGCCTGGAATTTGACATAAAATTGTAACCTCTCAATTCTTGCTGAATACAGAAGCGGATCTGCAGTGCCCATGAATGATGTGGCATTGCTAAAAAATAAAACATAGGAGAGAAGACAACGGAAGATTGTTTCTCATCTTCCGTTGTCTACTGAGCATAAAAGCGAAGCACAGACACAGGCCAGCGTTCAAGGCAGTCACCCACGACCACACGGGCTGGTGTTCAGGCTGTTTGTGCTCTGATTCCATCATTTGTGAGCTCCTGCCTCTGCCTCGAGATCACAGCTTTGCACCCTCCTGTAGGCTTGCACTTTCCCCATCCTGCAAGGCTCTCCAGTTCTCTGTAGACCCCAGTGTAACCCACTCCTTTCATTGCAATCTTCTTCCCATCACTTCAGTTTGGAGCCAGTTCCTGCGTTCTGTTCCTATGACTGTGGCCAGCTCTAGGGCAGATAGTGTGGGAGGCAGAGTGGACCACGGGTGCTGTAGGAAGATCATCACACCAGGCTATGAATTGCTTCCCTGGGCTGATGACTCACCTCTCAACGAAGGCCTTCTAAAGCATGATGCTTGCAATAAAATGCATGTGACCTGCCTGGGTGAAACTAGTGAGGGGCAGATTCTGGACCTTAAACTTGCCCTGATGCTTCATAGGCCCCTGTGGCCAGCCTTCCAACACTGCTTGTTCCTATTGAGGTTACCTTTCACTAAAACCTCCAAATCATTTCCACACTGATGCTAACTTATAATTCTCCCCAAACTCATGAAGCCAGGTATTTTTAAATATACGACCTGATTTTAAAATTTAACCCTACTACATTTTATGTTGTTACAGTCAATCTATCCTTACAGTAAGTTGAGATTATTGTACGTGATTTTTAAAGAAAATATTAGAGTCTAGTTAAAAGGATGCTGGTGTCTCTTAAGTAGATGGAAGCTTTCCTCTGAGCACAGAATCTGGAGTCTGACCACCTGGAGCTCAGTGATGCTTCCTCCACTTTACTTCTCTGATGTTGATCCCTTGTTCAACCTCTTTGTGACTCAGTTTTGCAACTGTAAAATTAGAGAGTAGAGTTGTCGTGAGCTTTAACGAGGTAACCCAGGTAAAGAGCTTAGTGAAGTGCCTGGCACATTCTTCCTGCTAAGTACATGTGAGCCATTATTCCGGCCACCATTTATTATTAAAGCCACCCACGCCAGCATTTTTCTCAGCAAATCATTTTGTCCGATGACTGCAAATCTAGTCATTGGCCAAATATTTGGTGCTAAAGAAAACTTCCTGTTACGAGATTCCTCTGTCCCTTTCCTTATCAATATCAAATTCTAGCATGCTTTGAAAATCTTACAAATATGGTACATCCTTTTAAAAACAATGTAGTGATTGAAAATCTGCAATGTACCTGATGTTTAGAGCAGCTTCCCTGACATTTATTCACTGACCCCAGGCGGAATGATGGGCATTGGTCTTGTCTCTAAGAGACAAAAGTCAGGAAAGGGGGACACAGAAGGGAGACACTGCATTTTCCAGATGTGAGTCATGGACTCAAGATGTTAATGAGCTTTCTATGAGAATGGTTCTCTGAAGATATCTGTCTGGAAGATAAGATTAAATACAATTAAACAGGCTTGCAGTCAAGCTTCTTAAAGTCCTTTTGGTCATGGGAAGTCCATGAGTACCGGTGTCCTTCTGAATGGGGTGGCCTGGTAGGGTGGACAGAGTATGGGCTGTGTAGCCAGGTACACCTGTTCTAGCTTCCTTGCTAGGTCAGTGAGGTGTGTAAGTGGGGGTGGGTTATTGCATGTATCTAAGCCTCATTGCCCTCCACCCTAAATTGGGTATAATACCTGCTTTGCAAGATTCTCCTGTGGATTACAGATGACTTATGTTAAACCTGAGCACAGTGTCAAGCTCTTACTTAGTAGGTGTTGTATATATGGTAGGTAAACTTAGTATTCTAAACTGCAATCAGGATCTCAAATAAACCTATGATTGAACCTAACAAGTTTAATTCTGTGGTTCTTTGTTTCAAATTTTCTGTTGTCTTAATGCATTATCTTCTCTCCCTGAAGAACTCGGTTTTGATAACTGAAATAAAAACTGTTTCATGTCCACTCTATGGCAGCTACATGGGGTGTATATGTAATCATGTATCCAAGAAGGAAATATTACATATTTCAAGCTTCGGGTGCCACCTAGGGTCCAGAAATGATGCGCATGTACAGAACACTTAAACAGGGTAATTGGGAAGAGTTTACTAGGTACTTCTACAAAGTTGAAGACAGAGTTTAGAAGGACCCTAAAGGAGATGGGAAGTTTCCTGGTGGGTAGCTTCAGGGCCTGACAGGACAAAAGGAGAGGTACTCCTGGGACACTAGCCAGAACTGGGAGAGGGTGGTCACTGTGTCTGGGGAGAAGACTGTGTGGCAGAGGAACAGCTGACCTGGGAGGTGCTGGATAGTAAATATCCTGACTTCTCTCTTCTCCTTCCCAGCCTGTTTCTGCTGGGCTGCCCATTACTCAGTTCCAAACAGGAGCCAGAGAGCAAAGGAGGCTTAGTTGTATATATTAATGTAGGCCTTGGAGATCTGGCTGCTGAGCTCCAAACAGGGTACAGAAGGTTCCAAAGTGGATCTGCTAGAACAATCATAGAAGCTGATTCCAAAGAGTGTCCCATGAAAAACATCCATTTAATACCCACTTTGTAAGCACAACAGGTATTTTTGTTTAATCCTTAAGGAGTGAATCGCTGTGTCATCTTGGAGCTTTACTAATAGCAAACCACTGTGATATTATAATAATGACCAGAGCCCACTCGATTTTATATATTCCTAAAGGCAGGAAAAATAACAGAGAAATGGTATTATTATGCACATGACGGCGTAGCTGTCAAGCATTATGTGTTAAAGCAAACTCTTCTGGACTTCATGATTAAACGATGCCATGGAGTGTCTTCCCAGGGGTTTAAGAGGAAGCAGAAACGAGGGCATTTTCACATTATTTGTCCTTTCTGTTTGATTCACCATGGATTCATTGTGCACCAAGTTACTCATGTGCTGGTGGACAACCCAGCAAGATGTATACTTCTCATTCCAGCCCATCCTTTCAAAGGTAAGACTGTGCCTTTTACATCCATAATGCATCCTGGAAAACGCTTGAAAGCTCAGTGTCTGAACGTCAAGCAATTGATTTTGTATTATTTCATGTGGGGTGAGGGTAGGCAATATTTTCATTCCCAGGGACTTAAACAGTATGATGAAATTCCTAAAAGCAGTGATGTTGGAGTTACCTTTCAGGAAGGTAAAGACTTTGACAGGGTTCCAATGACACCTGGACAGAAGGCCTCCAGCTTTCTCCAGGGGTCTGGAAAACTGACTCAAGGACCCTGCTTTGTTCATGGTCTACAGCACCACCTCCCTGTCGTCAACTCAGCTACAGGAACCTGCCTAGATGGATGCATGGGACTGTGTCCTTGGTGCATGCAAAGAAGCAGTGGAGGGATGAGGGCCCCCTCTCCTGCCACAGTAGCATAGACTGAGTGTCCCTTAGCTGACAGTACCCTGATGCTCACACCAGTGGGGTTCCCAACCCTATAGTCTATCTTCTGAGCACCTGTAGTCTAGCTGGATGACAAAAGGGAAGAATGGAGGAGATGGGGAGTCAGGCTAGGAACTGTGGTGGGGGAAGGGGAAGATTAGGTAGGAGAAAGTCTACTTCCAAACCAACCCACCTTCAACCCTCCTGTGTGTGCAAGCTGCAGGCCTCTGGGGACAGGGAAGGGAGGGGAGCTGCAGTGCCCTCTGCAGCCGGCAGATGGAGGAGCCTTCCCCCGGTGCAGTGTGGTGCCACCATGTTGTAACTGGAAGTCCTGGATCCCCAAGTGAGGAAGTGTCTTCCTCTCCTAGGGCTGCTGTACCAAATTACTGCAGATGTGGTGGCTTACAACAGAAGTTTATTTTTTCATGGTTCTGGCAGCCAGAAGTCTGAAATCAGGTGTCAGCAGGGCTGTGCTCCCTTGGAAGGCTCTGGAGAGACTCCCTCACATCTCCCAGATTCTGGGGACTGTGGGAGTTCCTGGCTGAAAACTTCATGGCTCCTATCATTGCCTTGTCCTCGTGCGCTTTCTCCCCCGTGTCTGTCCTCTGGTGTCTCTTATAAGGAGGCTTATTATTGGATTTGGGGCCCATTTGGATAATCTAGATGATCGTATTCCAAGATCCTCATTTTAATTACAGCTGCAAAAGACATTTTCCAAATAAGGTGATGTTGCTAGGTTCGAGGGGTTAGAACATCAACATATCTTTACGGAGGCGACCGACTGTGGGTAGGAACACAAAAGCCCTGGGTGTAAAGGTGTTTTAGGAGTTTAGTGCACTGTAGAGTAACTTTAAGTTCAGATATGCCTAGACTGATTTCTTTTGATGATAATTTGTTCATTTATTCAACAAATATTTGAGTGCCTCTTAAGCCAGATTCTAACAGACACTGGGTAACGAACAGTGAAGAAGATGAATTTGATATCTGCCCTGATTGTGGCAGAGTTACAGTTTCTGCAGTCTGTTGTCTTACATAAAAACACAGCAACAACACAACTACAGCATGAAACTTTAACGACTTTAAATCCCTAACCATGCTGCACCTCTCCCATTTTATCCTGCCCACACTATGCACACACACTTCATCCTGTTTTCACTTCAGTGGCAATGCATTTTTGGAAACAAAGTTCTCTCATGCCTGTGACTGCCAAAACCTGTTCTCATCCAGATAAATCAGTCACTAGATTTATGATGCCATCTCGTTTAAGCATATTTGCATCTTAGCAAGGAGCCACAGCAAGGGGATAAGCATTCTCTTCTCCTATAGAGTATAACACAAATGTTATCTCTGTTGGCTAAAAGCAGAATAGACAGACAGTCTACTTGTACTCCAGAATGCCTTTCTGTACATTTGCACCAGTTCCATAGAAAGTTTTTAACACTCAGACTGTTTCCATAGTATTTTACATTGTTAATCATTTAATCAACTGCAGTGACATCTCCTGGCTGAGATGAGAGATTACTGGTAGACATTTTGTGAGGGAATAGAAAATTACAACAATGTTAAAGAAATAAAAGAAAATTATGTTTGCCAAATGTTTTTGTTTTAAGGCCATCAGCATTTTATAGGCTCATATTCTAAGTACCCCCAAATTCAGAACAATGGATGACTGAAATTTTAAAAGGTTAGAATTAATAATATCTCCCTTGACTTAAGATGAGTAAATAAAACAGGAAGAGGTGTTTTAAAATTGGCAAACCCTTGTGGGAAGTACTGCCAGAGCCTTATAAATGGGGTAGTGAAGGTTTTTTGCTCACAGATTCTGGGGCTTTCTCTTATCTTTGAGCGTGAGTTGGGTGAGCAGCTTTGTGAACAGTATATTTCATTTGATCTTAACAGCTTTGGGATACAAGGCTAACCAGTGATCACACAATTGTATGCTGACGTTAGTCTCCTCTGTTCCTGCCTTACAACAAAAAAGCTATTGTTTGCAACCTAATAATAATGTAAGAGGGGAGAGGGGAAAAAAACAACACAAAAGATTTTTCCTCTATAGTTAGAAATTTGGTTTCAGTACAGGCCAGAGAGCAAGCAGGGTGCATTTCCTGTGGGAAATACTTTTCAACTGTTTTGCTTTGTTTTGTTTTAGCTTTATTGCTTAGTGTGATGCCTTAGCATGAATTGCTTATGAAACTTTTAAAGATATATTAAGATTCAGGCAGGTGGACAAGAAGCTCAGCCAGAGGAAGCCTTCTGTGTAATTCTGCAGTTCCTCTTTGCTGGCTACACCCTATGCCCAGTCTGGTATCTGGTTGTATGTTTTGTTTTGCTATAGCCTTCTCTTCCTCCAGACATCCCTCAAAAGCAATTCAAGGGGAGAGAATTCATGGCTGTTACTTGAGAGAATAGAAGACCTCTGAGAAATGATGGCGAGTTAGGGCTGGGAGAGGAAGTGATAGGTATTTACACTCACAGGACTAGAAAGATGTTTTCCGTATATCATCATTTGACTAGATTTTTTCTAAATATATGATTGTTTGAGATTCAGAGCAATGTAACTAAAAGCGGATTCATTTGTTTACACCAGCATTTTAAATGTATATCAATTCTGGAAGCCTAATGTAATTATCAGAAGCTGATGCAATTTCTAGGTAGGAATTGTAAAGAAGGTATGCCTACCGGCCAGATATTGCAGTTGTCATCTATGTACCTTTTTAATGATGTAAACTTGCAAATTTGTATCTCATAGCATGACTAATTTGAAAAAAAAAAAAAGCCTTCTTTAAAGACTCAGCCACAAAGTTATCTGCCAACTAATGATGTGTTTGATCATTAAAATCAGCTTATGGATTTGCTTCATGGATTTTTCAGGAAGCAAGTATGGATGCCACATTGTTCTTTAGGTGGGGAGGTGGGACAAAATAGGTGGAAGGTAATATGTTTATTTCAATTTGAAAGTAAGTAAGCACACACCTTACATATGTTTGCCTATTCAGAGATCCACATATACCTGAGTATCTCATTGATTTCAGAGGCACACTCATCCAATTGCCACTATAAACATAACAGATCAAGAGAAAAGGGAGCTACATCTTAAAACTGGGAATAATAGCAGTCCAAAACCTATCAAATTTCTTATTCTTAAATGTTTTCCTAATAATACATAATCTATTTTGTGCTGTATATTTCAGTGCTATATATTCTCTCTTGAATTGATTGCCTGCAGAGTAAATTGTTAAATTGTGAATAAATCTTGAGATGTAATAGGATTCTCAGAATCGACTTTGAAAATTTCAGAATGGTTTTCTGACATAGAAACCAACAATGCCTTGTTAGCTAAGGAAAAATAAACCAGATCTTTTTCTATGAATTGTAATGATGATAAGAGCACAATTTCCAATAAATAGCCAATAAGAAAGACCCACTGGACACATCCCAGGGGGCAGGTGAGTCCTCTAACATTAGAGGTTGGAAAACTGCAGCCCTTGGGCCAAATCTGTCCTTTCCCTACTTTTATAAAGAAAATGTTATTGGAACATAGCCATGCACATTTGTTTTTACATCATCTATGGCTGCTTCTGCACTAAATGGCAGAGTTGAGTAGTTGCAGCAGAGACCATTTGGCCTGCAAAACCTAAAATATTTACCACCCATCTTGTTACAGAAAAAAAATTTCCAAACCTTGTTCAATAATTTTGTCTCTGTTTAGAATTGTCATCAGTTCCTGATCCAAACTTCCAAAATGAAAGTAGAATCCTGGGTACAGAAACAGGTAATTGCAGGAGAGAAAAACGTCAAAGCAGTCAGGTTTTATACCCTGCCATGACGTCCATTTCTCATATGCTTTACAAGTGAGAGAAGCATCCAGAGCTTACAGCACCTCAGCAGGGAATATTTTCCCTCTCTTTGGCACCATCCAGGACTCACCGGAATCCACTGTGTGAGGCCAATAAGGATTACAGAATTCCTTCCACAACCTGAGGTATTGATTAGGTTGGCCAAGTCAATGCTAAAATTAGGCACAGACTAGGAGGCACGGAATGGATTTTAGAATGTGCATAATGAGACCCAGAGCTACTCAGTGGGAGATTCAGAGAAGCACTGCAGAATGGTTGCTTTACTGTAACTGAGTTTTTTTTTGCATACATACAAGTGGTAGTTGAAGGGACAGCACATTTATCATAATTATCATAAACCAGTATTTATTTTTGCTGGTTTTAAAAAATACCAATTATTTGTAGATAGTCTGCACAACAAAGTAAGTTTCAAAAAACTGTGACATAGCTGAGTGACCATCTTGGCTCTTGCCATGTGTATAGCTTTGAAAGTGATTCAGTTTTGCCTTGTTGGTTAATCTCTTTGCTATGAAAACAGAGGTTAGGCACAGCATGCAAGACTAGGGTGACCAATAAAATAGGTCATCAAGTCCCAACATGCTTAACTATGAAAGTACCACTAGAACTAATTAAACCAGGTCAACAGCTGTAACGTAGGACTCTCCCAGAGAAATGTGATGTGTGGTCTCTCTGTGTAAACATGTGACACCTGTTTCTGCCCATGGTTTGAAAGTGCTTAACTTCAAAACTGGGCTGGAACATACTTTGTGAGAATTGGAAGAAGGTACTGCTTTCTGAGACCAGTTAGCCATAAGATCTCCCATCTTCTAGGCTGATGCTCTCCTGTTCCATAGGACATAACTCACAGAGTGGTAGAATGAATCTGGATTCCCCAACTGGGCCGCCTGGCCAAATGTCTGGCAGGGCACAACCACATGTGGCTTTTCGGCTTGGCACCAGACAGTGGTAATGATATTGAAAATAGGTTTGTGGTAATGTATGTTGTTCAAAATATGCAGCATTTTAACCTTGATCTAAAATCAGTATTCGTTGAATGGTTACATGGTGAATAGTTGGAAATGACTAGATTTTAATAAAAACAAATTAAGACAGATTTCAGTAATAGCCTACAATTTAGACAAGAAATTTGTGATGTCTGTGTTTTTAAAAATGTACATTTATGCTCCTGAAAGAAATTATATGTTCTGAAAACTTGAAGTCATCTCAATCATAGGAAATATTGGCTTTTAGATTTGCCCGGACCTTTCAGGGGAAAGTAATTTGGATTTTTTTCCACTTAATTTTCCAGATAATTGCTGTGGTTCCTCCCCGTTTCTCCATTAATATAGCCCAGATGACAGAAGAGAGGTAGCAAAGAAAAATGTGAACTTGGAGAGGGAGGAATAACACAAGATGGCCATCATATTAAGAGCATTGGTGCCATTTCACGTAGTTCTTCTGACCACAGCTGTAGCAAACCACTTAGTCTGCTATTGTTCTTCCTGTTCCTGGCAGATGACTGATCAGCAAACATATCTGTCTTGAGGCACACAGACACCCACAGGCTTGCCAAGCCCCTCCACCACTCTGCTGACCTGAGACTGTCTTCTTCCCTTTGCTCAAGGATGTTGGAAAAGCAAATAAAAGCCACTTATGCACTCTACTCTATGCATTCTTTTCCTCCAGTTTCCCCTTTCCTTTGGATTAATTTAACTTCTTCTGCTTATGAATCTGATAGTTCTTCCACATTGTTCTGAATTTCCTTCAGCACTGAAGAATTAACATTTTAAAAATTAAGTAACATTTTCCCAAAAAAGGGTGCAGAAATAATTTATGTTTATATTTGTGCATGTAAAAAAGTCTGTAGGATGCACAAAACTAATAAGAGAGGTGAACTTGGAAGGCGTTTGCTGATCAGATAAGAGATGGAATTGGAAGAAGACTTCTCACTGTGTATCTTGTTTTTTCATTTATGATCTATATGAATATGTTACCTCTTCAAGAAAATTAAGTCGAAACATTTTAAAAATCAAAACACAAGTAAAAAGACAACAGTGACCTGAACAAATGCTTCATCAACCTTCTCTCCCGTAGTAGAACCTTGAAGGTCCAGCAGATACCCACATTTCTGAGAGAATGTGGTCACTGTTATATTAGAAGTTCTAGATTCATTTTTTTTCTAACTTTGGTCAGCCTTGAGGAAGATGAAATTCCCTGTTTGCAAATGAGGATTCTGACTTAGACGAAAAATTCAGTGTAATGATATCCAGGCAGTTGTGGTACCACGTGGTGCATTGATACAGCCCCCTTTGCAGGAGCCGATTGCAAATAATCACACATTTTTCTGTGTACTGACAACTAAGAAATAAGTTGTAAATGGGTGGCAGGTGCTCAGCACTGACCAGGCAATTGAATATAAGAGTGAACAAGAGCTTTACTCTGCTGAGTGGAGCTGTCAGTGTAATTGAGGAGACAGTAATCTAAATGCACAATGTCCGTGACTGTCACAAGTAAATGCATGTCGCAATACGAGACAGCTGATTCTAGGGTTCTGTGGATAGACAGGAGTGACTGACCTCCTTTGAGACAGATGTAGGAAGAATGCATGCCTGCATCTCATTCCCATTGGAACGGCTGTAAAAGATCTTTTAGGTGCCTGCCCTAAACCCCTGCCCCACCCCGCTTTTGTTTTTGAGACAGTTTCACATTTGTTCCCCAGGCTGGAGTGCAATGGTGCGATCTTGGCTCACCGCATCCTCTGTCTCCTGGGTTCAAGCGATTCTCCTACCTCAGCCTCCTGAGTAGCTGAGATTACAGGCATGCACCACCATGCCCGGCTAAATTTTGCATTTTTAGTAGAGACAGGGTTTCTCCATGTTGGTGAGGTTGGTCTCCAACTCCCAACCTCAGGTGATCCACCAGCCTCATCCTCCCAAAGTGCTAGGATTACAGCCTCGTCCTCCCAAAGTGAGCCACCGTGCCCTGCCAAACCTCTTTCTAAAAAGGAAAAAAGATCACAATGCTGAGGGTGTCTTAATTCAAAAGCTTGAGGAAAATTATTGAGTATATCATCACAGAGCACTACACGGATTAGCAGCAAGTCCTCAGAAAGTCTGTTCCATTGTCTGGCAAAATGTACTCTCTTGGGGTTTCATTGGTAGGTCATGAGAAGGTTGACCAGTTCCAACCAGGTCACAGTGTTTCTTCCCAACGATCATTCTCAGCAGTTGAAAATGTGTACTGTCATAAAGTGTTTTGGGTTTTTTTTTATTTTATTGTTTTAATTACTGAAATCACAGTCCAGCAATTTTACGCAAACTTCTTTTTGAATCGGTCAGGAAACAGTGATTTTGGGAAGGATTTTCTGCTTTGGAGTGAGCAAAAGAGGAATCATTTTAATAACAATATCTTATCCATTTTCGTAGATTCCTTAAAATACAGGGAGGAACACACAATAAAATAGAGACTATATCAGTTGTGATGTAGGCATCATCACGCTGAATATTAAGAGTGGAAGTAGATTGGTTTTATCTGCTGCAGAACGATGGATATGAAAGCAGGTGGCTGGTGGGCAGCAGGAACTCACACCTCGTCTCAATAGGCTTCACGTCTGAAGGCTCATCTTGCTTCTCAGTTACATGATGAAGGGAGACACCATCCAAGCAGTAAACATAGGAGCACAGCACTGCTGAAGGCAAGGCTACTCCTATTGTATGTTCTGTCTTCATAAATGAAGGACAGAAGAACACAAAATAATAAATTTACATCAAATGACAGACAGGCCTAGGCTTAGGGAATTCGTGAAAGAAACAAACCAAGTCTTCCCAAAATTGAATGGGAGGAAAATGGTCACTAATGTTGACTGAACTCCTGCAAGCCAGACACTTGATGTAAATTATTTCATTTAATCTTCACAGCAACCTGAAGAGGCAGGTATTTTATCTTTATTTTGTACGTGAGAAAATGACAACTCAGTAAGGTGAAACATACCACCATTGCCAGTGAGCAGTAAATGCTGAAAGTGGATGGGGAGACCATTTCTCAGCATCTGGAGGTGCATATAGACCACTGTGCTTGATGGAGCCATGTCCAGGGTGTTATCACAGAACTCTCGGGAGGCCATAAGACCAGTCCCCTTGGAAGTTCCTGCATCCAGATCTCAAGGTCAGACAGACCTTATTAGAAGGTGCACATAAACACAACTGTTTTGGGGAATGTGTCAGTCAGGATTCTCCAGAGAAACAGAAACAGTACAGTTCTGTTTGTATCACACACATGACCCATAGGGTTCCTGTGGAAGTTGTCAAGTCTAAAATCCATAGGGCAGGATAGCAGTTTGCGAAGTCAGGCGGGACCTGATGTTACAGTCAAAAGGCAGAATTTACTTTTCTCTGGGAAGCCTTAGCTTTTGCTCTTACGACTTTCAACTGATTGCATAAGGCCTGCCTGTGTGATCAAGGGTAATCTCCTTTACAAAAGTCAACTGATTGTGTTTGTTAACCACATCTACAAAATACCTTTGCAATAATGCCTGGGTTAGTGTTTGATTAAATAACTGGATGCTATAGTCTGGCCAAGCTGACACATAAGACTAATCATTACAAGGGCTTCATTGGGGCATTGACTCTTAGTAGGTTGAGGGACGATGGTAACTTACAGGTTAAGTCCATAGGGCTACTATATTTAAAAGGGTTACAAAGGGAGCACACATATGGAGAACTTTTAATGGAAAGCTAATTGTAAATGATGTGTAATAAAAAATATCATTGGGTCAAAAGTGTAGGTTTCATTTTGACAAGAAAAGCCAAGACATGGCTTGTCTAGAAAAGTGTTAAAATTTTTCTGCAGTGTAGGCTTTTATCAACTGATGCAGAATCCTTCATCTTCGTATCTGGTGAAATAAGAAAGCCAGAGTTTTGAAATATTCTCTTATGGCCTTACAGATATTCATTGAAGGAGAAGTCAGTGTGTGTGTGTGTGTGTGTGTGTGTGTGTGTATGTGTGTGTGTGTGATGCACATCAACGTGGGACAGGTTGGCCCTCCTACCTTTGGCTGTCTTCTCTGAAAGTGTCTTTCATTGTATCTACTTAACAGTGCTAAAGTTCTAACCCCAAATAGTCTACAGTAATAATTTCATTCCATATTTGGGGGGGTGTTAGTTTGTCAGCATGATTACTAGTACTCTATTGCATTTGATAAACTTTTTGAGAGATGTTTATTTATCTCCATTTCATCGATGAAATTCAAGAGATGTTAGGGACTTCAAGTTAACAGGGCATACTTAATCTGATGGGGTATTGTTCACCTCAGTAGAACAAAGAAAGCATTCAAAATGAGAGAAGGCCCCACACTTGTGGTTGAGCATCCCCAATTCTCACCTTTTCCTCACACCTCCCATCTGGTTCATCAACAAGCCCACTTGGCTCTAACTCCAAAATCTATCTTGGATCTTAGCACTTCTCACCATCTCCTCTGTGACAATCACGCTGAGAGACCATCATCCTTTTCCTCCTTTGGATCTTCCTGCCTCTATTTCTCCCCTAAATAATCCACTTTCCACCGAGTAGCCAGTGTGACCTTTGAGAAGCATGACCCAGATCACATCAGGTCCCTGCTGGAAATTCAGTCAACTTAAGGTAAAGTCCATGTTTCTCTGCATGGCCAAGTAGGGTCTGTATGACTTCCCCTGCCCCTCTGATTCCAGATGTCTACCCTTGTGTCTGTCATGTTTGTTCACTGCTAAACAGTGTCCAGCCGTGTGTCTGTCTCCCTGGACCATGCTAGCTTAGCCCTGCCTCAGGACAGTGGCACTGGCTCTTTTTTCTTGAACACTTTTTCTCCAGACTTGGCTATCTCCTTTCCATCTCAGCTTAAATGTCATCTCCTCAAAGTGACTTCCTCCACCCTCCTTGATAAACTAGCACTGCTCTCTGTCAGCACTGCCACATCATCCTTTTTTTTTTTTTTTTAAGACAGAGTCTCACTCTGTTGTCCAGGCTGGAGTACAGTGGCATGATCTTGGCTCACTGCAACCTCCACCTCCCAGGTTCCAGTGATTCTCCTGCCTCAGTCTTCCAAGTAGCTGGGATTACAGGCATGCACCACAGTGCCTGGCTATTTCTGTATTTTAGTAGAGACACGGTTTCACCATGTTGGCCAGGCTGGTTTCAAACTCTCAACCTCAGGTGATTCGCCTGCCTCGGCCTCCTGAAGTGCTGGGATTACAGGCATGAGCCACCACACCCGGTCCCACCACATCGTTCTTCACCAATTACCCTCTGTTGTTTTCTTTATCTGTTGGCAAATTTCATGTCTATTTATCGTTCCTCTGGAGAAAATGATCCCCATGAGGACAGGCACCATCTAGTTTTTTTCCCATACCTTCAATGCTTTGATCTGTACATAACACATAGCAACAGTTTCTGAATATCTGTGGACCCCCTGATTTAGAAATCAGCCACAAAAATGTAAGTATTTTACCAACAGTTTGTTCCTAAATATAACGTAAGTATAACCTTGACCCCCTAATCTTATAATACTTATCTATGGAACAATGGGTTTGAGTCACTGTTTGGTATCAGTCATAATCAACCTTGGTATTACCCACATCACTTTGTCTTCTTCTTCAATATAACATTGTCTTCTACATGCATTTAAAAATCAAAAAGAAAAGCTTTAGGAAATGAGTAATTGAAGGGAGGTCACAGTTAATTTGCATGAATCCAAGCATAGATTATCTTGCTATAAATTTCATGTTGAATTTGGAGATTGAAATTACATATTATGCCAAATTAAATATTCTTTGGTACTCATATTTTCCCCTGTCTCTTTCTTTCTCCCTCCCTCCTTCTTCTCATCCCCCTCTTTCATTCTCCCTCCCTTCTTTTCTTCCCTCCCTCTCTCTCTCTATCTGCACTCCTTCTAATGTTTTATAATGTGACACATTTCATGCAACCCCAGATGTAAAAATTTATTAGATGACCTACCTAGCCCTTTCGCCAAAGGCTTGATTATTTTCTTTGGAAATAAATAGGGATGATAAATTTTGATAGTATCTTTTCCCCCTTCTCCTGTATTTGTTTGATATCTGCATTCACAAACTTGTCCCTTTACCAGGGCAAGGACTCTGTGCAAGTGAGGAAATCAGGCACTCCGGTAGATGTGTAGGGGATCACATACCTGAGAACCACCATGTTTGAGGGACAGGCCCTGGCGTTCCGTGGCCGGCCATCAGAACACTCCATACAGGTCCTTTGTGTCATTCAAAGAAGCACCAGTCAGCCACGTCCATACAAGTGCTGTTGCTCTTCTGCCTGAGCCCAACATCACAGGATTCTTACAACCACATACTGTTATGTATGACTGTCCCTTCTGACCCAAATATTAAAATAATTAATCTTACACCTTAATAGTATTTGTTAATTCCAGGATATTTTACATTTTGCAATATATTTTTACTGCAGCTTTCTTATTCTACTTCTCCATATTTAAAATAAGCCAGGCACAATGGCTCACACATATAATCCCAATATTTTGGGAGACCCAGGAGGGAGGATCTCTGGAGGCCAGGAGTTTGAGACCAGCCTGGACAACATAGAGAGACCCCATCTTTACAAACAAATTTAAAAACTATACAGGCCTGGTGGCATACAACTATAGTCCCAGCTACTCTGGAGGCCAAGGTAGGAGGATCCCTTGAGACCAGGAGTCAGAGGCTGCAGTGAGCTATGATCGTGCCACTACAGTCCAGTCTGGGCAACAAAATGAGACCCTGTCTCTAAAATAAATAAATAAAGAATGAATAAATAAAATGTTTACAGTTGACCATTATATTATTAATAGTTTTGAGATTAGCCTAACAAAGTGCCCCACACTGGGTAACTTAAATCAGGGGTCCCCAACCCGCAGGCCGCAGACTAGTACCCGTCCGTGACCTGTTAGGAACGGAGCTACACAGTAGGTGAGCTCTGGTGAGGGAGCGTTACAGCCTGAGCTCTGCCTCCTGTCAGATCAGCGGCAGCATTAGATTCTCACAGGAGTGAGCACCCGATAGTGAACTGCACATGTGAGGGATCTAGGTTGCGTGTTTCTTATGAGAATCTAATGCCTGATGATCTCACAGCTCTGGGTGCCAGAGGGCCAAGATCAAGATGTCAACAGGACTCGCCTATTCTGAGAACTCTCTCTTTGGCTTGTAGATGGCCATCTTCTTCTCCCTGTGTCTTCACCTCGCCTGCTCTCTGTATGTGTCTGTCTTAATCGCCTCTTCTTATAAGGACACCAGTCACATTAGCTCAGGGGCCACACTAATGAGTGCCTTAGAGATTATAACCTTAATTACCTCTTTCAAGACCCTGTCTCCAATGACAGTCACATTCTGAGGTACTGGAAGTTAGGACTGCAGTGTATGAATTTTCTGGGAGCACAGTTCTGCCCACAACAGTTTTATAGAGATAGAATAGAGAAGGGTACTCTGCTGGATTCCACAATGTGAGTTGTTCTCGGTAGGCCAGTGAGGAAGGAGGTTACCTCTTTTATATCCTCAAATTTCACTCTTCCCAAATAGATATCCACACTCTTTAAACTGGGTTAACTACGAATTTGGAGTTTAATCTTAAAATACCTTGTTGAAACCTAACTTTCTGATTTTGTGGAATTTTAATTTTTTTAATGGATTTAACCTAAGATCTACCTAAGGGCCAAGTCAACACCATAGATGCATATAATGATATCTAGTTACAAAGTTCTTTGAGAAAACCTATTTAGAAGTCTATGAAAACTTCCTTCTTATAACTAGTCCACACAGGGACCCAAAGGCTCTATATAACCCCTAGGGTCACTGAATATCAAGCCTAATAAATTCCAGGAGAGAGGTAATCTATTCAGAAAAAAGGGGTATATTTAATCACTGGATTTTAAAAAGAAAGCTAAGTTCTTTATGATAACTTAAGTAGTTAATGGGATTTATTTAATAATCTGTTTATAATAATAACTCAACCTTTATGGATATAAAATAGGTTTCTTCAAGTTTACTAATTTATTTTAACTTGCAGAATTTTTGGGCATTGAAGTAGCTGAGAGGCTTATCTTCCTTTCTCAGGCTATGAATAAAGAAGAAGAAAAAAGTGAAGATTGATTTTTGTTGTATAGTCCTTTACATTTCTCAAAGTTTAACCTACTTAAAAAAACTCATAATCACAGAATAAAATTTTACAAGTGATAGGGCTCTTTAAGATCATCTAATCCAACCCTATAATTTATAAAAGTAGTAAATAAGACTGAAGAAGACAAAATTACTTAAAGTACACATGGAACAATTTAACAGAAATATTTAAAACTTAACTCTTTTGTTACACTACTTCAGTATGCTTGTTTAGAGGTTATGCAAGCCAGTTGTTTTTATTATTTCAAATAATTTAAAGACTATCACTTTGGACTTTTTTTTTTTTTTTTTTTTTTTTTTTTAGTCAAAGTAGAAAAATTAACTCCCCAAACGCTAGCACTCAGTGCATTAATTTGTGGATGATTCATCTCAAAATTACCTTCCCATGTATCTGCTGCAATTAACTTTGTGAAGTATAAAAACAACAAAACCAAATAAATCTCTCGTATGGCCTGAAAAAAAAAATAGTATCAATAACCTAAAAATAAATTATTGTTTTAAAATTGTTTGCAAAATTAAGGAGTCAGAACTGTATGGGAAGGCATTTAAAAGATTTTGAGTGGGGAGGTGACTTTAGGGCAACAGCATGGATTAATCTTCCACACCAGGGCACGGTTTAGAGTGTGGGTTCTCTGATAATTATCAGGTTGGGACAACAGGTGTAAAACAGGGCTTTTCCTGTCCAACTTGGATATATGGTCATCCTGTTCTTTAGGAAGGTTAACCCAGCAGAGAGCAGTGAGATAGACTGGTCCGATCAGGGACTGATGAATATGCCGCAGGAGACACAGGGGGCCCACGTATAGTTGGAAGCAGCACTTTCCTCTGGAACGTGGCAGAAGCAGCCCAGAGCGAGGTGGACAGCTGAGCTCCGCCTTCTCCTCTCCCTCTGTGACTCGCTGTGACAGCTGCCCTGTTGTCAAATGTGCACTGTCCCTGTGGCTTCTTGCATTTCTGAAATCTATGGTACAATTGCATTTTTCTTTTCTTTTTTCTTTTTTTCTTTTTTTTTTTTTTGAGACGGAGTTTTACTCTTGTTGCCCAGGCTGGAGTGCAAATGGCACGATCTCAGCTCACTGCAACCTCTGCCTCCTGGGTTCAAGCGATTCTCCTGCCTCAGCCTCCCAAGTAGCTGAGATTATAGAAGCACACCACCATGCCTAGCTAATATCTGTATTTTCATAGTTCATCACGTTGGTCAGGCTGGTCTCGAACTCTGGACTTCAGGTGACCCACCCTCCTTGGCCTCTCAAAGTACTGGGATTACAGGTGTGAGCCACCATGACTGGCCTGATTGCATTTCTAAACAGTAAATAATATATTTCATAATGAGAAACAGTGGCCCTTTCTACATGGTGAGATACATACACCACGCTGGTACTTGGAGTTAGGCCACCCTGCCTCTTACCCGAGGTCCTCCACGTGCCTCTTCTGACCCATTGTGCTGTGTGCACTGGGAAGGAGATGACCATGGGGAGGGAAGAACTGTGTTCTAGAAATCCCAGAGAGCTTGTGGAGAAGCCAGAAGCCATCCCTGCTGGCTGGAGAGATCAGCCGGGGACAGAGCCCAGCACATGATCATGATATGTAGGTCAGAGTATTAGAAACTGAGGTTTCTGGCAATACTAAATAGTCAGCACTCTTGATTAGAACTTAATTGCAAACTGTTTCTAATCAAATCCTCCCTAACTACAGATACTTTTGCCCCAACATTTGTTTATTTGGGTTGTTTTTCTTTTCTTTTTTTTTTACATTGCTGAGGAAGTTATTATACATTGAACATCCACATTCTCAAACATCATTTCCAGAAATAGCTGTCGCTTACATCCTCTAATCACAAATTACACAGATTTCTAGCAGCAGGGCACCCCCAGAAGCAATTCAGTGTTGATATTTTTGCCAGTGGTTACAAGTAACACCTGAGTCTGAACAAATAAACATTACAGCACAATCCGGTCTAAATCTACAGGTTGTCCCAAGCTGAAAATCGTGCGGCTTCTCTGTCCTGAGCTGAAAATCGTGCGGCTTCTCCAAGGTGGTAAAGTGAAGCTTGAGCTATGAGGCAGACAGGGCTCTGCCTGTCCACTGTCTTCCCCCGTGACTGTAGACCAGGATTTGGCAGTTGAGACAACGCTGGCTTTCCAGGTCTGTCAGCAGCAGGGGGCACATCTGTGCGGGAAATTACTCACATGCTCCTGAGGCCTGGCTAATTTATGATTTTTTTTTCTTCCAAATAAGCTGAAATATGCACGTGGCAGTGATCTAACCCACTGCCTGCTTCCTTTTGAGACAGCAACGGGCATTTTTCCGATTTCCTTCATTGTCTTTCTCAGCGTCGTATCAGATTCCACAGATCTCTTCTAGGTCAAATTTTTTTTACATTAATCTGCCTTCATATTTAAGTGGAATAAGAAGGGCTCCTGAAAAAACTTCATATATAAAACCATATATTTCCCGTTGTAAATCCTTCCATATCTAGCCATGGACTTGCAATAGCCAATGAGGGTTTTTTCCTAGAACCTCTTCCACACACTCAGCCTGAACTTACCCTGTTCTCATCTTCAGGCGACACCGTGGCCATGACTGTGTATTTCCCACTCTATCATAATACCAAGTTTTTGAGTACCTACTAGGGTAAACGACGGTGACCTCTGTCCCTTTCTCTTCCCCTAGCCAGAACCAAACACATAAAGATCACATTATAGCTTCATAAAGTATAAAGAGGTTTATCCCAAGTGGCTAGTTTCCAGTGGTGACCTCCTTCTCTTGAGTTTCCCTTTTAAGTGAAAGGGTGGACTCTGCACACAGGCAGGGGCTTGCACACTGCTAGACTGCCAGTGCTTGCACAGTTCCTGACACCCAGCAGGAACTCTGGGTGTGCAATCTAAATATAGCAGGACTCGTGAGCTCATGTATGCCTGTTTTTTTTTTGTAAATAGCTGTCCTTCAGGGTTCATATGGGCACCTTTTTAAAAGTCTACTTGCACTAATTATATCATTTTGCCCATCCTGAATTTCCGAAGACAACTGACTATTGTTTTTACCCAATAAACCAAACCCCAGTCATTTTCCTTAAGTGGGACTCAGCAGAGGGAACTGCTCTACTTTGATATTAAACCAATGTCATAGATTTAACTATGCAGGAATATTTTCGTGCTAGTGGTCTCCACCAATCATCATCATGGGAAGCTGCTAAACTTAAAAAAAAAAAAAAAAAAAGGTTGTGCGAGGCCGGGCGCGGTGGCTCAAGCCTGTAATCCCAGCACTTTGGGAAGCCGAGATGGGCGGATCACCAGGTCAGGAGATCGAGACCATCCTGGCTAACACGTTGAAACCCCGTCTCTACTAAAAAATACAAAAAGCTAGCTGGGCGAGGTGGCGGGCGCCTGTAGTCTCAGCTACACGGGAGGCTGAGGCAGGAGAATGGCGTAAACCTGGGAGGCGGAGCTTGCAGTGAGCTGAGATCCGGCCACTGCACTCCCGCCCGGGCGAGAGAGCAAGACTCCGTCTCAAAAAAAAAAAAAGGTTGTGCATCAGTGTATGCGTATCACAAACATCTATGGACTTGCCTGTTCTCAAGCAGGATGGTGCGTGCCTATTTTTTGGATACCTTACCCAGATGGTTATTTGCATGTTGAACTTTGGGATTGCCTGTGGGAAATCCCCATGCCTTTGAACTTGCAGACTCCTTCCGGGTTATCGTTCCACTTGCTTAATTAGGAAATGATCACTGGGGTTAAAGCACAGAACCTGGGACCCAACAGAACTGGACTGAAATCCTAATGGCTTTCCCTCCCTAAAATGTATTTCCTTCTACAGAAAGTAAGAGAAGACCAGTAATAGAATTAACTTCATAGGGTTGTTAGGTGGAATAAATTTGATAGGGGATACATAAAGGTTTCGGCACTGAGCCTAATATAGAGTGGACATGCAATAACTATTAGCCTTTAGCATTACTGCTAGAGTCTCAAAGAACTAATCATTATTAAAATAATCATTCATGCACATAAATGCTTTATACTCCTAGAAAGCGCAAATCAATTTGAAGAAAAAAATAGCTTTAAACATTTTGATAGACCAGTGGTAGTCAGTTTACAGCAGAAGAGGGAATAAGATTATTTAGTTAAACAGTAAACAGAACTGAGGCATTAGGCTAAATGGAAGGACAAAAGATGAGAAAAGACAACTTGAAAATAACTTTGATTTTGCATAAATTAATAAACGTTAACATGCCTGTTTGAAACACAGTATTTGAGTGTTATGATGTTTCATCAGCCAAAGCTGCAAATCCTGACATTTCTCCCTAATGTATAAATGGCAGATGTCATTTATATGTGCAACATTCATGTGTGAATCCAGATTCCTAGAATTTCTTTGGAAAACACAAAATATTTTGCTCAATATTTCAGCAAGTATAACTCTAATCTATTTTGGTGGGGTATTCATTTCTTTAAACTTTAAATACATATCAGTAATAAAGTCAGACAACAGTGATCCTTTTTTTCAATTTATGGGAAAAATAATAGAGGTTGAAATATTCAAAATTGAAGTCTATTGCTTATTTTTATTTTTTCTAGTTCTTTCTTACCATAAATAATATTAAGAAAGTGAATAAACATGTGCCATTGAATAATCATTAGTGAACCATATTTCATATTAAGAAGTATATGGGTGGATGTGGTGGCTCATGCCTGTAATCCCAGCACTTTGGGAGGCCGAGGTGGTGGGCAGATCACCTGAGGTCAAGGGTTCAACACCAGACTGGCCAACATGGTGAAACCCTGTCTCTACTAAAAATACAAAAATTAGCTGGGCGTGGTGGTGCATACCTGTAATCCCAGGTACTTGGGAGGCTGAGGCAGGAGAATCGCTTGAACCCAGGAGGCAGAGGTTACAATGAGCCGAGATCCTGCCATTGCACTCCAGCCTGGGCGACAAGAGCAAAATTCCGTCTCAAAAAATAAAAAGTATAAAACATGAATTACAGATTTGAACCTATTAATACTGAATGCCACAATTGTAAATTTTTAATTTGCATCTTTATTGTATTTGCCTTGGATGTGTTCACTGAAAGCTGTTATGTTGTTAGTTATAATTCAGCTGCCACCATATTTTTATTTTATAATGCTTATCAAAACTGAAATGAAATAATAAATTGTAATAGTGTTTGTTTAATACATTCCTTCTCTCCCCAACTCTAAAATCCAAGGGACAGATCTCTCTTATTTATTTTGTATTTTCATTGTTTAGCATAGTTCTTGATTCCCAGTAGGCACTTAACACATATCTCTCAAGTAAATAATCAAAGAAAATGTAGACACAGAAACATATCTGCATTTTTACCCTTTCTATTTTTCCTAACAAAGGCAAACACACAAATTGATGCTTGAGCAAAGTTAAAAGAAACTGCAGAAGGATCTCTAAATTTATAGCTCACAAGCCTATGAGAAATTGTGACCTTTACACTTATTAACCATCCTACTGGTATCAGTAACTCCTGTGGTCAGATGCAAAAGTAAGATAGGCATGGGCTTGATGTACTCCTCTCCACAGTTGTCTATGATTATGGAAACTTTTGCTGTGAGATCATATTCAGTTCTGATGAATCTTTAAAATGTGTCTATTAGTCTCTCAGGCTGCCACAACAAAGCACCGAAGATTGTGTGTTTTAACAATGGAAATATATTTTCTCAGAGCTCTGGAGTCGAGAAGTCTGAGATGAAGGTGTCAGCAGAGTTGGTTTCTTCTGAAGTGTCTTTCCTTGACTTGGAAATGGTCCTCTTCTCCCAGTATTTTCATGTGCTCTTCTCTCTCTTTCTCTCTCTCTCTCTCTGTGTGTGTGTGTGTGTGTGTGTGTGTGTGTGTGTGCCTGTGTCCTAATCTCTTTTTATAAGAACACCAGTCATATTGGATTAAGGCCCACCCTAACATCTCACTTTAAGTTACTTACCTTTTTCAAGAGCTTATATCCAAGTACAGTCATATTCTGAGGTCCTGGGGGATAGGACTTTAACATATGATTTTGGGGAAGGGATACAATTCAGCCAGTAACAGTGTTCCATGCTTAAACAAATTTACAAGAAAAAAAAAATGACCCCATCAAAAAGTGGGCAAAGGACATGAGCAGACACTTCTTAAAAGAAGACATTTATGTGGCCAAAAAACTTGAAAAAAAGCTGATCATCAGTGATCACTAGAGAAATGCAAATCAAAACCACAATGAGATACCATCTCAAACCAGTCAGAATGGCAATTATTAAAAAGTCAGGAAACAATAGATGCTGGTGAGGCTGTAGAGAAATAGGAACACTTTTACATTGTTGGTGGGAGTGTAAATTAGTTCAACCATTGTGGAAGACAGTGTGGCAATTCCTCAAGGATCTAGACCTAGATATACCATTTGACCCTGCAATCCCATTACTGGGTATATACCCAAAGGATTATAAATCATTCTACTCTAAAGACACATGCACACTTATGTTTATTGCAGCATTATTCACAATTGCAAAGACTTGGAACAACCCCAAATGCCTATCAATGATACACTAGATAAAGAAAATGTGGCACATATACACCATGGAATACTATGCAGTCATAAAAAGGAATAAGTTCATGTCTTTTGCAGGTACATGGGTGAAGCTGGAAACCATCATTCTCAGCAAACTAACATAGGAACAGAAAAACAAACCACCACATGTTCTCACTCATAAGTGGGAGTTGAACAATGAGAGCACATGGACACAGGGAGGAGAACAATACACACCTGTGGGGCCTGTGGGGAAATGGGGGACAAGTGGGAGAAGAGCATTAGGACAAATACCTAAAGTATATAGGGCTTAAAACCTAGATGATGAGTTGATAGGTTCATTAAACCACTGTGGCACATGTATACCTATGAAACGAACCTGCACATTCTGCACATGTATCCCAGAACTTAAAGTAAATTTTTTAAAAATTTTTAAAAATTACTGTGGCCTTGTAGTATAGTTTGAAGTCAGGTAGCGTGATGCCTCCAGCTTCGTTCTTTTTGCTTAGGATTGTCTTGGCTATACGGGGTCTTTTTTGGTTCCATATGAAATTTAAAGTAGTTCTTCTAATTCTGTGAAGAATGTCAGTGGTAGCTTGATGGGGATAGCATTGAATCTATAAATTACTTTGGGCAGTATGGCCATTTTCACGATATTGATTCTTCCTCTCCATGAACATGGAATGTTTTTTCATTTATTTGTGTCCTCTCTTATTTCCTTGAGCAGTGGTTTGTAGTTCTCCTTGAAGAGGTCCTTCACATCCTTGTAAGTTGTGTTCCTAGGTATTTTATTCTCTTTGTGGCAATTGTGAATGGAAGTTCACTCATGATTTGCCTCTCTGTTTGTCTATTATTGGTGTATAGGAATCCCTGTGATTTTTTCACATTGATTTTGTATCCTGAGACTTTGCTGAAGATGCTTATCAGCTTAAAGAGATTTTGGGCTGAGATGATGGGGTTTTCTAAACATACAATCATGTCATCTGCAAACAGAGACACTTTGACTTCATCTCTTCCTATTTGACTACCTTTATTTCTTTCTCTTGCTGGATTGCCCTGGCCAGAACTTCCAATGCTACGTTCAATAGGAGTGGCAAGGGAGGGCATC
>NW_012104754.1:192393-202973 GCF_000951045.1 Mandrillus leucophaeus | reverse complement strand
ATCTCACACCAGTTAGAATGGCGATCATTAAAAAGTCAGGAAACAACAGATGCTGGAGAGGATATGGAGAAATAGGAACGCTTTTACACTGTTGGTGGGAGTGTGAATTAGTTCAGCCATTGTGGAAGACAGTGTGGCAATTCCTCAAGGATCTAGAACCAGAAATACTGTTTGACCCAGCAATCCCATTACTGGGTGTATACCCAAAGGATTATAAATCATTCTACTCTAAAGACACATGCACACGTATGTTTATTGCAGCAGTATTCACAATAGCAAAGACTTGGAACCAACCCAAATGCCCATCAATGATAGACTGGATAAAAAATGTGGCACATATACACCATGGAATACTATGCAGCCATAAAAAAAGGATGAGTTCATGTCCTTTGCGGAGACATGGATGAAGCTGGAAACCATCATTCTCAGCAGACTAACAGGAACAGAAAACCAAACACCACATGTTCTCACTCATAAGTGGGAGTTGAACAATGGGAACACATGGACACAGGGAGGGGAATATCACACACTGGGGCCTATTGGGGTGGGCGGCTAGGGGAGGGATAGCATTAGGAGAAATACCTAATGTAGAATATGGGTTGATGAGTGCAGCAAACTACCATGGCACATGTCTACCTATGTAACAAACCTGCACGTTCTGCATATGTATCCCAGAACTTAAAGTGTATATATATTAAAAGCATAAAACTTGGTTTTTATGACATGGAAATAAAAACAATTTTTGCATTGTAAAAATTTTTTTAAATGGTAGAATAAAAAAAAAAAAGTTCCATGATCAGATTGGTTTGAGAAATACTTCGTGATACCAAATTTAGTAATTGCTTTAATATGCCACTATGCATTAAGAATCTCCAAGAAAAGACTACAGGATTCTGGCTTTGCTGAAAACAAAAACCAAAAAAGTTCTTCCCCACCCCAATTGCTAACACCTTTAACATCCCAGCAGGTTTTTCTTGGAGCACCGTCTGGGTAGAGCACAGCGGTGGCCTGGCCCTGTGCGAATGGCCCTGCATTTCACTAGTGCTGTTTGAGGGCTGCTGATTGACCTCTGCCGGATCCTAAGCAGCCCCCCTGGTGAGCCCCTCTCTGATGAGCAATTATTTCCAACTCCATACCATGTCCAAAATGCGCTCTTAATTGAGGCAAGACTTTTCTTTCTGTATTTAATAATTCTTTATTAAATCGTGACTTTACATTTTTGTGTCGTACCAACCCGTTGCTACCAATTTTTCCAGCAGCTTTCTCCCTCCAGTTTTGGAGGTACTATTGGAATATTTCTCTTTCTCTGTAACTATTGGCATTTGATAACATTTTTTGCAGCTAATTATCTCATTGATTGAAAGGAATGAAGGAAGGGATCCAATGAGGTGCTTCTTGGAGACAAGGAAACACAAATGTACACCTTTGAATAGAGTTTCCACGTAAAATAGCTGTCCAGCCTCCATGGAAGGAGTTCTTTATGGACTCATTATGCAGGCAAACTCGCTAAGCTCTTTGGGACATTAGTGCCTTTAATAATGATGTTAGCAACTTTTCCTCAACTATCGCATATGTACAGTGGGTCCTTAGCAGAGTGGGGGCATCGTGAATTAATCCCTATTTAATGAGAAATATTTGAAGGTGATGAGAGTCATCTGCTGCTGATGGGAAAATTCTGCCTTGATAGATTATTTTTGGAACATTAAAGAATCTACTCAATCAAGAGACTTGACTATTTAGGACAGGACAATTTTGTGAGAAATTGAAATAAAATACAGGATTTATACTCAATTATTTTCATCACCTATAAAATGTCCTGTATTTGCTTTAAGAGTTTTAAATTTTCACACTTTCTTGCTTTCATCAGACCTCAGTAGCCTGTACTACATCAAATGGCTAGATGCTGAGTTTTGGCTGAAGGGTGTTTTTAGCAGGGTGATAGCCAATGGCTATATTTGAGAAAATTTATTTTAGATTAATTTATAGTATGTTTCATTTCAAACTCTCTGGAGAGAGCTATGAAAATATGTTTATATGTGAAACGTGCTGCAGCATTCTCACCAACGTGGTGCAGAATTTCCGCAGCTACCTAATGATTCAGATAGAAGTCATAATTAAAATATATTAGGTGTTCGAAAATGTTTGGATGCTCAAAAATAAATTATTATAATACAAGTTATTATTATCATTTCTTTATGCTTGATCTCATCACTGTTAGAAAGTACTCAGAAATTGACTGGTGGAAAAGGAAAAGAAGTTACTATATGAAAAAGACATCTGCACCTGTATGTTTATCACAGCACAATTCACAATGGCAGAGATATGAAATGAACCTAAGTGCCCATCAGCCCATCAGTGGATAGAAAAAATCTGGTATATATATGCCATAGAATAGTACTCAGCCATAGAAAAAAACAAAATAAGTCTTTTACAACAACTTGGATGGAGCTGGAGGCCATCATTCAAAGAGAAGTAACTCAGGAATGGAAAACCAAATACCTTAAGTTCTCACTTATAAGTGGGAGCTAAGCTATTGGCATGCAAAAGCATACAGAGTGGTATAATGGACACTGGAGACCAGAAGTGGGGAAGTGAAGTGGGGAAGGGTTAAAAACTACATATTGGGTACAATGTACATGACTCCAGTGACAGGTGCAGTAAAATTTCAGATTTCACCACTATACAGTTCATCCATATAAAAACACTTGTACCCCTAAAGCTACTGAAATAAAAAAATTAACTGGTGGAAATAAATAATTAAAATATCTTATGTTCCTTTTAATCTGTCTACTACTCTGTTGTGTTCTTTGGAATACAAATAAAAAGTATTTAACCTCTGAACTTTTTGTAACTGTAAATTTGAAAAGCTACTTAATTTTTTATTGTGATGGCAACAATGTTGATAATCTATACACATTTTCAGAGTAAATTAATCATATTAAGAATTTTGTCAGAAAATAAAATATAATTCCACTTTTGTCAACAAAACAAATCTACTTTTGTCAGAAACAAGTCAATCTCTATTTAAAAGTACAAACACACCTCTCTGAATTTCTGTGTAGGTTGTTTTTTTCCTTAGCTCCATGCGAAGTTATGTTGCTGATGATGAGGGAATAGTAAGTTTGCGGGGCTTAGAGCCCAAAGACCTGGGAGCAGGCCCAGATTCTACTATAAACTTTGAACAAGTCGTTTACTCTGAACCCCAGTTTTTCTCACTGTGTAATGAGAATGACATCCCTTACAACTTTCAAAACATAGTAAGAGGAAATGTCTGAGGCTTTGTTGATGACGGATGGACAGGTCCCAAGAAGCAAATAGTCTTTTAAAGACAAACAATGCAATGGAAATCTTCTTTCCTAAATGCATGACTTTTGCTAACTTTAAAAAAGGCAATGATATTTCACTTATGTCTGAATCACAATCCCTGACTAGCTGATCAAGTTTCCTAGGTTAGTAATAGATAAGGAGAGTTTAGAGTTAGGATATAAGAGTGATGATCAAATTGGTGAGAAATTCTAGACTGGGATTTAGAGATTGGATACTGACAGAGTCAGTCTGAGAAATAAGGGCTGATATGGTTTGGCTGTGTCCAATCCAAATCTCATCTTTAATTGTAGTTCCTATTATCCCCATGTGTCATGGAAGGGTCCCAGTGGGAGGTAACTAAATCATGGGGGTGGTTTTTCCCATGCTGCTCTGGTGACAGTGAATAAGTCTCACGAGATCTGATGGTTTCATAAAGGGCAGTTCCCCTGCACACGCCCTCTTGCCTGCCACCATGTAAAGCTTGCCTTTGCACCTCCTTCACCTTCCGCCATGATTGTGAGGCCTCCCCAGCCATGTGGAACTGTGAGTCCATTAAACCTCTTTTTCTTTACAGACTACCCAGTCTCAGGTATTTCTTTATAGCAGTATGAAAATGAACTAATACAAGGGCAAAGGAAAGCATATGTCTCCGTGATCCAGCCTCAGATGTTTGTGCTTCCTTTAGAGCAATTGCATACAAGGTAGGGTCACCTAGTGCTCAGGAGGCATGGAGTGAGTCCGTGACTTTTAGGAGCTGGGGATATTGGCAGGCATTGCTGTCATTCTTCATCTCCAGTACAGGATGCATTTTGACCCATACGTAAAATGTTAGTATCATATTAATCTAGTAAGTTGTGTGTATGCATGTGTGCATATGTCTTTTTGTACGTGTGTGTGTGTGTGTGTGTGTGGTGTGTGTGGATAAAATCTGAGAAAACACGTTCTTTACTAGGAGAGATTCCCAGGCCATCCTCCAAAGAGAAATAAGAACCTGTAGACACTAGATATACAGTGGCTTTCTCCTCCTGTTTTTCAAACGAGTGAGAAAGGATCACTTTAAACGAGACATTAAAAGAGAAGAGAAAACATTGTGCCATCCGTTCTTATCCATATGTCTTCCTGGGGAAGCCCATTTCTAAGTTTTTTGGCAAATAGTGATTCAGATTTGTTAGAAATTTTGAGTATTAAGGTAGCCAAATGAATCCTTTCTTTTAAAAAAATCACTTAGTAACCATTTAAAAAGGTAACTTTTACAAAATTTAAAGTTTTAAGTGATATAGGAAAAATAATAAAATAAGTATTTTTAAATGTGTTTCTTATTTCTTAGCTTCCTGTATCTACATGTCAGTTTAACATTGGTAATTAAATAAGCATATTAGTAAAATCTACATAATAAAATTTTTTGGGACTTAAATTTTTATATTGGAGTTAATCTGAATGTCCCATTATTTCGTGTGTGTGTGTGTGTGTGTGTGTGAGATTTAAAATTCCCATGGGATAAATTATAAAAATAGAAACAAAGAAGAACATGTTAGTTATTCATATACCTGTGCTTCTGAAATTAGCCATTTTCCTCACCGAATACATAACGATTTCCGAGATGAAGAGCAGTTAACCCAATGGCCTCCTAAATACTAAACTCCATTAAGCTTGCCTCTGAGCAATGGCCACAGTCATGAGTGCATCCCCTAGAGTTGTTTATCGTTAATGTCCATATAAAGTATACTGATTTATGATAACTTCCAAAAGACAATCATAGGGAAGCCAATTAGCTGAGGAAAGGAGATGACCTACATAAAGGATTGGCCAACTTTTTCTGCAAAGGGCCAAGTAGTAAATAATGTTCTGCATTGCAAACCGTAGTATCTCTGTCGCAGCTCTGCCTTATAGCGTGAAAATAGCCAGAGACTATAGGTACAGAAATGGCCTGGGTTGGAGTTGGCCTGCAAGCCTTAGTTTGCTCTCAGGCGTCCTGTAAGATAGGTGAATAATTTTAATTTCTAATTACACTGTTGCACCTGAAAGAGCTGTGGCTCCATAAAGGTCTGTAGCTGTATTTTTACACTATTTACTACTTGGCCCTTTGCAGAAAAAGTTGGCCAATCCTTTATGTAGGTCATCTCCTTTCCTCAGCTAATTGGCTTCCCTATGATTGTCTTTTGGAAGTTATCATAAATCAGTATACTTTATATGGACATTTCATATATGTATAAAAACTGAAAAATAATGTAATCAGTCATCTGGATACTGTGAGCAAAGGCCAAACATCTGGGTGTTTGGAAATCTAAACTAAAATTTGAAAACAACCTATTATGTTATCATTATGATTACTGCTAAGCATTTGTGTACTGCATTCCAAGAGTGATCTCAACATATTTAAAAAACTGGAGACACAATGAAAGAATACCTTTTTTCTGTTCCCTTTGAATCTGATATTTGAAAACAAAGGGCAATGGAGGGGGAAAGTGTTTCTAGTAAAAGGCAATATATTTCTTAATATCAGATACCCTTTTAAAACCATCACAATGAAAACCATAAAAGCACGGAGTGCGTTTGATATCAACCAGTTTGCAAATTACAGATTCTTCGTTAGGACATCTAAGCAGCCCCAAGAGGACACACCTGTGGCCACCAGCCCTGTCCTTCACTGCGCAAGCCCGGTCTGAGTTCTGATGCTGGAAAGGAAACCTTCAAAGAGAACAGCTACTTCACAAGGAGGGATGAGCGAGTCATGTTGTCCCAGCTTGAGTGGTGGTTGTTAATCTTCAGTGGTAGAATACGGAAACTATGCCCTTGCAGCAAAGTTCTTCCGGTGATTTATCCTCCTTTTCAAAACAATATTGGGAGGCCAGGCTGCCTCCATGTTGAATTCTAGAATGAAAACTGACCAGCTCTGTTATTCAGAGTCTAGGGAAAAGAAATATGAGGATTGCCTTGCGTTTGCATTTTGCAAATGCAAAAACACGGAGTCCTTGTTTGTATGCTGGTGGGATGAACTCCAGCCCCTCACATTTAACATTAGAAGCTCCTTTCTCATGATTTTATGGTAGAAGAAAGCTGTTGACTGCCCAGGCCTCTTGTGGGCACCTGCGCCATTCCTTATAGGGCTGCGCTCACCATGCACTCCAACACTCCACCCTTGCTCTGGCTCTGTTCTTGTCTGTGTGTGTCCTCACCTCCTCAGGTACTGGCATTGGGAGGGACCCCTTTTTCCCTGGAGTGTCCTCCCAGAAACTGATCTGGATCCCATCCCATCCTGTCTTCTGAGAGGGCTCCGTTAATTCTCCCGTCTTACCTTCCCTTTCACTTTTCTTATATAATCACTTAAACTCGGTGCAGCCTCTCCCATCTCTCTTTCTCCCCTTCCCTCTAGGTCAAGCCCCATGCGAGACACCTCGCCGGCTCCTCCTTGTCTCCTGGATGTTTGTGGGTTTCCTCCACAGCATCCAATTTCAGTTTTCCTGTTTCCTTTCAACTGAATTATCTCCTCTGAGCCTTATTTATGCTTTTCTTTTTGAGGACTTGACCACACCCCAAGATCTAGTGGTAGTTCTGGATTTCTCCCCATCAAAAAAATGACTGGTTAGGAAAGGGGATGCCTGGCTCCACACAGACCAGTGAAGAAAGGATGTATACCAGAACTTGAATGGGTTCCAGGAAGGGATTCAGCTCCTTTCCCCTATCATGGTTCTGAACCCTGACTCTAGAATGAATGTTCTCCTCCCTGTGAGATGCGTTCTTGAGAGCTGTCATGTTACAGCAACCTGGGTACACTCACCCTGCACCCCCAAACTCCACCCTTGCTCTGACTGTCCTTGTCATCTAAAGAGCTTTTAGAAAATACAGATGCCTACACACCCCTCCCCCACCCCACAAATCCCAATGTCATGGTCTGGGGTATTAAGTGCTGTTGTTGAACTGGGCTGCCGTCCTGCTGCAGTACTGTCTCCCTGATGGCAAGGATACCTCTTATTCAACTTTGCTTCCCCATCCCACTGAATAGGGTCAGACACATGGTAGATCCTCAGTAAATGGTTTGTTAGATAGCTTCATGGTGAGTTTATTTCCAAAGGTAACAAATCACTGGGAATTTCCCAGATTGGAGTCATTTTACTTATACTACCTTTTCATAAAATGTAGTATAGAAATATCTTTTCATATCTTTTCATAAAATAATTTTTTATTTTTTCCTAAAATAATTTTTTAGAAAAATTTCATAACATAATTTTTTTAGAAATATCTTTTCATAAAATAATTTTTTAGGTTATTAACATCAGTCTTCCTCTTGTGAAGATTTCTTTTTAAGTACATCATTGTGTGTGAGTTACACTGAGGGAGCCCAATCTCAGGTTGCTGTAACATGACAGCTCTCAAAAACTCGTCGCACAGGGAGAAGAACATTCGTTCTAGAGTCCGATGGCCCCAGCTTGGAATTCCACCCCTGCCGCTGTTAGGCAGTTGGATATTGGGTGATTTACTTAACCTCTCAGAACATCGTTTTACTTAGCTGTGAAAATTAATAATTCAGCAACAGTGAATGCCTATTAAGGACTTGCTTGGTGGTTGTCAGTTTATTCTTTCTCTTATCTGAGGCTCACAGCTCTATGAGGAGGTAATATAATTGTCACCATCACCACTTTCCATGGTTTACACATTTGGAAATCTGAGACGAAAGACTTTCCAGATTTTAAGAGTAAAGAAATTCCAGAGCCCTCACTCATCCCCACCAAGCTCTACTTCCTCTCAAAGGAGAAAGCAGCAGGGACTTATCTGAGCTGTCGGGAGTATGAGCTGAACATCTCCAAGGTCCTCATTTCCCCCTTATCCTTATGGTGCCTGAATTAGCTGATCTCTAATTTCTTAGTTACAAGAACTGCCAAGCTCCCAATTAACTTCTATCTCGGGAGTGGACACGAGAGCCTAACATTTGAGACCAAGCTCTGTTTGCTGCCTCAGTAAAAATCATTTTCTGTAGGGTTTGGTGTGGACTAGCTTTCAACCAAAATCATGTCCCCGAAAACATGGAAAAGTGTGACCCAGTGTGGTGGCTCACGCCTGTAAACCCAGCACTGGGAGGCTGAGTCAGGCAGATCACAAGGTCAGGAGACCGAGACCATCCTGGCCAACATAGTGAAAGCTGTCTCTACTAGAAATACAAAAAAAAAAAGAAAAAAAATAGCTGGGCATGGTGGCGCATGCCGGTAGTCCCAGCTACACAGGAGGCTGAGGCAGGAGAATCACTTGAACCCAGGAGGCAGAGGTTGCAGTGAACCGAGATTGCACCACTGCACTCCAGCCTGGGTGACAGCATGACTCCGTCTCAAAAACAAAACAAAACAAACAAAAAAAAAAAGAAAAAAAGAAACATGCAAAAGTGGAGTGTGCAGACCCAGGCAATGAGGGCAAGAGGCTGCTTTCCAGGGCAGCTTGACCAGCATTTCCTCCCTAGAAATTCCTGTAAGCCCTGGATTAAGAAGCCTGGATATTTCTCCATTCCACATTCCAGTGGGTCTCGTTATTTTAATTATCGTACTTAGCACAATAGCAGTTTTCCCCCATTTTTCTATTCTAAACAGGATGAACGTTTGAGCTGGTTGCTCTTTTTTTTTTTTCTTTTTCTTGCAGGGTGTTAGTATAGTAATATTATCCCACCCTTTCATACGGCTTAGCAGGTACCATGCACTGTTCTTATCACTGTAGATGTGCATTAGCTCATATCTCAAAATAACCCGATTTGCCCCCATTTTATGATGAGGACACTGAGGCACACAGAGATAGAATAGCGGTTCCCAGATGTTAGTGTGCATAGTAAGTCACCTAGAAGGCTTGTTGAAATAGATCTATGGGTCTCACCACCAGGGTTTCTGATTTGGGAGGGCCACAGTGGGGCCTGAGAATTTGCATTTCTAGCAGGTGCCCAGGTGATACTTATGACCATCCTACCATTCCAGGGACCCTTGAGATAGATTAAGTTGTCCAGGGCCACGCACTCAATAAAACATAAAGGCTGGATTCAAACCCAAGGAATCAACCTTTAAATGTGTTTGCATTACCTCTTGTGATAACTAGACAGGTCTAATATGCCTCATAAGAAGAATGCCTGTTGCCATATAAACCGTTTTCTATTTCTCTGCATATAAATGTGCATGTCTTTGTGGGTGTATGTGCTTATTTGTGGATGAGTAGACACATTTACATTATAACCCGACACTCCACTGAGTCCAATGTGTGTCAACAGAGAATATCTATTAGCAAATTCTTTAATCATTCCCATACTTAATTTAACAAGTATAATCATTAGTTTGTTTCAATAACAGATCTCTGAGCTCATCACAGTCATTATAACCTGTCATTTGGAAATAATGGGTTTATGTTTAAAAGCATGTATAATCTCACACATATTTCCTAGAAGAAAATCAGACTCTATAATTTGACCTAATGACAAGTGTAATTAATGCTGTAGATTTGTAGACTCTTAGTTATCAAATTCAACCTCTCATCAGATTCATAAATTTTGAGATCTGTGAATGTGGTGCTGGTAGCCATTGCTTGGAGGCTTCCCAAGTTATCTAAGTCACTTGTGGGCAGCTCTGCTGCTCTAGTGGCTTGAAAGCTCTTTCGCTCAGTTAACCCAGACCTGCCTTCCTGTGAGTTTCATCTGCCCTAAACCTGTGCCCTCCAGCAGGCCGTACTGATGTCTCACATGAGACCATCTCAAGTGTACAAAGATGCCACCCCAAGGATTCTAGCCTTCAATGACCCAGCCTGTGTCTTCAGTGACTCCTCAGAGACCCACACCCTCTTTCTGCCTCCAGTTCCACCTGCCCTGAGCACACTTCAACCTGGCATTGCCTCCTCTTTCAAATACAGTGTTCCAAAGTGAATTAAATGTTCCAGCAAATATCCAAGAACGAGAATCCTAACACTTGATCTGGAAATGGATACTGAGATTAAACGTAGACCATTTTAGCCGGGCACGGTGGCTCACGCCTGTAATCCCAGCACTTTGGGAGGCTGAGGTGGGCGGATCACTTGAGATCAGGAGTTCGAGACCAGCCTGACCAATGAGACCAGCCTGACCAACATGGTGAAACCCTGTCTCTACTAAAAATATAAAAATTAGCCAGGCGTGGTGGCGGGCGCCTGTAATCCCAGCTACTCGGGAGGCTGAGGCAGGAGAATCTCTTGAACCAGGGAGGCGGAGGTTGCAGTGAGCAGAGATCATGCCACTGCACTCCGGCCTGGGCGACAGAGCAAGACTCCATCTCAAAAAA
>NW_012104754.1:146440-192343 GCF_000951045.1 Mandrillus leucophaeus | reverse complement strand
CGGATCCCGAGGTCAAGAGATCGAGACCATCCTGGCCAACATGGTGAAATCCCGTCTCTACTAAAAAATATAAAAAATGAGCTGGGTGTGGTGGCACATGCCTATAGTCCCAGCCACTCAGGAGACTGAGGCAGAAGAATAGCTTGAAACTGGGAGGCGGAGGTTGCGGTGAGCCGAGATCACACCACAGCACACCAGCCTGGGCAACAGAGCGAGACTCAATCTAAAAAAAAAAAAAAAAAAAAAAAAAAAAAAAAAAAAAGACAATTTTCACTGACAGTTTCTTAAATGCATTTTGAAAATGTGTTGCTCCCACCTGACTGTGGCTTATTTTCTCAGATGCGGTCCTTGGCACTTCCCGGGCCCCTCTGTGACGCCAAGGTTTTTGTTTGTTTGTTTTGCTTGTGACCGTGGCGCCCTCTACTGTTCTCCAGAGTTGCTAAAGTGCCTTTCTCAAGAAAGTTCCAGATTGAAAACTTAATTAAAATAGAAAAAAAAGTTAAAAGGTTTTCTATAGCTTAAATTAGCTATTAAAAAGCTAAGTGCAATTCAAAGGAAAACGTACCGTCTATTGATTTAAAACAATAGCAATTTTCTTTCTCATGGAAGACAAACCTTCTAAGCTTCCTTTTTCGGTATTGCTTGGTCTAAAATAATCCAGTCTCATCCACTGAGTCATATTGGAAAACACTGAATGTTTTTTACATTTTTTACACTAGATATTTGGAATTGATCTAGCAGAAGAGTTTCAGGGTCCTCTCAGTAGTTTTTGAATGCTGTTTCCTGAATCATAAACTTTCATAGCTTGAAGACAGTTTTAAAATTGTCAGGCCAGTCTTTTCAGTTTTGCAACCAAGATTCTGAGAAGCTAGAAGAGTTTCCAAAATGCACAAGCAGTGTCAAAGCCAGTCTGTGAGTTTTAGATGTGAACCTAATTCATTGTGATATGTTTTTATTTTCGTAAATCAAATATATTAATTTTGGAACATGAGATATTATAAACTTTCTGGGTTTTTTATTTTAAGCCAAAGTAAATAATAAACATTTAGTTAAAATTTCACAGTAATTTAATTATTTTGGCATTTAGTTAATAAAATCCATAAGCTATGATGGATGCCTTAAAAGCCCAATTTTCAGTGTTTATTTTCTTATGTTTTCTTGTTATGCTTGTTAATATGGCTTCTGACAGAAGTAAATGTATTAATAGAACTGTTGTAGTCACTCTTATTCCTGTATGATTACTAAAAACCAAAGAAAGTTTGGAATTTGTCCAGGAATGTTAATATTATCTGAACTTGGTCCAGTGAAACCATCTTTATTTGGGGGGGAAAAAAAAACTTTATAGGAATATAAGGTCTCAATGCATTAAAACACCATATACATTGTTGTAAAATATCAAATAGATCTTACAACTCATTAGTAGAACAACTTTGTAATTTGCTTATTTAGAATTGTTAGAGGTTTTCACCAGCTTCTAGCCAACAGAAAGAACTCACCTGTGCATTTGAATAAAGTAGACCTGTTATATTTGTATCAAAGGAATTAATTATTCTCAATTTTGTTGTAATATATAAAATTGTGGAAATTTTATTTGAAGTGTTTCTTAATTTCTGAATTCCTACACAGTAGGATGGGTGGAAGGCATTGTCATCTGTTTCCTGGATACTATCCCAGTTCTCGTATGGTTTTTCTAAATTGCCAAAGATTTGAAATGCAACCAGGTAAAAGTAATTCCATCTGACAGCTCAAGTTATAGCATTAGAATTCTTTAGAGTAAGTGTCAACTTCAGTTGTCTTATTTAAGAGAGGAAGAAAAGGAGAACCTCAACGGTTTGATTTGCCCAACTAAGAAACAAAACCAGGAGCAAACCCAGGTTCCACTGATTCCCCAGCTAGTGCTCACTGCACTATGCCTGAAGTATATCCTATAAGCTTCCTTAAGGAGATTTTTTTGTGAACTTAAAATTATGAGATGGGAGTTGGAAGTTTGAGGACACAGCCAACATTTCTTCGCTAGGTAGCAGGCACCAGGCCTAGAATAAGACTTCTTTTAAGGGGCAAAATTAAATACATTGAAGCCAACATTTTTGTGATATTTTGGGATGTCTAACCAACATCAGCTCTCTTTTCGAAGTCTTTACTTTCACTCCTTAGCGACAGCTTAATATGAAAATGCTAGAGAGAGCTCACATTTGAAAACATTTTAAAAGACTCCATATCTAATGCTAAATGTCTAAAGTTGAGAAACTCTTAAAGAAAGTAATTAGCTTTAAAAACTTTTGTACTTTGAGAAAGTAACATCTATAGGGTGTAGAGTTCAATCTTTTAAGTACAGAGTGAGGAAAGATAGCACCAACATTTTCTTTTTCCTTTTTCTTTTATTTTGTTGAGACAGTCTCACTCTGTCACCCAGGCTGGAGTGCAGTGTCTCAATCTCTGCTCACTGCAACCTCCATCTCCCGGGTTCTAGCAATTCTTGTGCCTCAGCCTCTTGGGTAGCTGAGATTGCAGGCACCTGCCACCACACCCAGCTAATTTTTGTATTTTCAGTAAAGACGGGATTTCACCATGTTGGCCAGGCTGGTCCCGAACTCCTGTCCTCAAGTGATCTGCCCACCTCAGTCTCCCTAAGTGCTGGGATTACACACATGATCCACTGCACCCAGCCAGCACTAACATTTTCTGTGACTTTGTCTTTGATCCATGCAACATACCCTGAGACCTAGTAGTGTGCCTTAGGCTATTTCAGCACCATCAAAAATAATGTTAAAATGAAGAGAGTCTTGAAATAACAGAGTAAAACTGTGCTTCTTCTCATAGTCTCCTGCCATTGCTCAGAATCAGACATTCTCCTCTGGGCTGTACCTGTGGCTTTTTTTTCCCCCCCATAAGAAATGTGCACAAAGGATGATGGATCTAGCTGCCTAATAATGATGAGAGACAAGGTTCTCTCCATTTTTCTGTGTTCTTCACCTATAATCACCTTCCCCACTTCCTGCCCCATGAACTCTTCCTCATTCCTTATGGTTTAGTTCAGCCATCATCTCCTCCACAAAGACATCCTTACAGTCCCCTAATCTGGAGATGTATCACCCTGCTCTGCTCTGCCTTTGTATAGATTCTGTGTGTATCTCTATCCTAACATTCAGTATATTACATTTAAATTCCTTAGGTATCTTTGGTTTTCCTAGACCTGACATATGGGAAGTGCATAATAAATGAAATTATGTTAAAACAGAAGTCTTCATTTTTGGGATGATTGGCGCTCAATTGAATAGCTTATACCAAAGAAAAAGCAGGTCAAATCATCAGCTATTGTTTTAGTTGATTTTATTCTTCTATAACAAAAGAATGACTTTGTTCTTCTATAACAAAAAAAGTTCTATAATTTCAAGAATGCTTGAAAATTAGTAATTTATAATAAACAGAAATTTTATTGGTTCACAGTTCTTTAGGCTGGGAAGTTCAATATCAAGGTATCAGTATCTGGTAAGGGCCTTCTTGGTATGTCATCACATGGTGAAAGGCAACAGAGTGAGAGAAAGAGAGAAAAGGGTCTGAACTTACCGGTGAATCCACTCCACGATAACGACGTTAATCCATTCCGGAGGACAGAGCCATCACAGCCCAATCACCACTCAGAGGTCTCCCCTCCGTATACCATTACAATGGCAATCAAATCTCACCATGAGTCTGGGAGGAGGCAAACATTCAAACCATGGCTGCTACTAAGAGGCATGCATTGCAGCCAGTTTATCTTGGAAGGCTCACCCAGACTTTAATTTCTTAAAATTCAATATCCTTATGAGGGCAATTGGTAACACCTGCTGTGAATATTTTCCAGACTACAATTATACAACAACACTTCATGCCAAAAATTGTTAAGGACCTTGATCAAGCATTTGTCCTTATGTTCAAGCAGCTCAGAACTGTTTTCTGTGGAAAACCTTGGCCCTGCCCATCTCTGCAAGAGAGGCAACCATCCAGGCTTTAGGCATTCGGGTGGAAGATACCGAATTTCATAAGACAATGTTTGTTCGATTCCTCTGTGCTTCCAATTTCACATCATACCTGAAAAATGGAAATAATACCTATCTTATGAGGTTATTGCAAGAATTAAGAACACATAAAACATTTTAAGTACCAAGTGTAGTCAGTACTATGTAGGTGTTGTTGCTGGCTATTATTAGTATAAGATTGAGTTAGAATTGCCAGACTTAGCAAATAAAGATATAGAACACCGAGATAAATTTGATTTTTAAGAAAATGACATAGTATTTGTTTAGTATAAATATATCTCATGCATTATTTGGGACACACATGTACTAAGAAATAATTTATTACATGAAATTCGGGTTTAACTGAGTGTCTTGTATTTAATCTGGCAATCTTAGGTTGAATGAATGAACGAACCCTAGTTGAATTTATAAAATATAGCTTTAAAGGGTTGTTTTCATTAACTGAATAAAACATATAAATCCCCTCCAGCTGGGAACCTTCTCTATTAATTGAACACCTTCTGAGATGGCTTCTCGACTGTCTGCACTGTAGACTCAGGTAACAAGGTGGGAGGCACCTGAAAATGAATCAGGAACTCTGGGAGACCCAAGGACTTAAAGTTCTGGGGATCCAGCAGACCTGCAGTGCCAAGGAAGGACTTTTAGGTTTAGTCTCTCCCTGACTTGCCATGTTATGTTGGAAAGGCTGAACAGAATTTGGTAGAAATCTTAGATATAGTTGATAACCAGAATATGGCCAGTCTGGATATAATTCATACATAGTGTTTGCCAAATCATTTGTCAACTTACAGGAGGCAACTTCAGTGGATCTGAGAAACAGATTGAAGACAAGGCCACAAATGCTAATACTTTTTGATTTCTGAATAGTTATCTGGTCTTTAGGCTATTAGCATTTTTAATTAAATAGCTGAAGTGAAGCATGCAAAAAGATCAGTGTTAGTCATGCACCCTTAATTTGAATGGTGAAAGATTCATGACCTACTGAAGCCCAGGTCACTGCCCCGCATTATTAGGTTTTTAATATAGCTTGGGTTTTCAGGTTGCATTAACCAGATAATTAAATGACAATAGATTTTCATATTCTTATTTAATGGTGACCCTGAATTAACCATTCAACCTTCAGGGTCATCTTAAGTCTTCATTTTTATCCTTGTCTGCTACAGTCATTGTCTTTGTTGTTGTTGCTGCTGTTGTTATTGCAGCTCATTGGTTACAACTTCTTTTGTTTTTGCTTGTTGTATTGTTTGTTTGCCATTAGTCCCTGGAAATTGGTAACTGCAAAAATACTGTAGAATTTTTAAATAAGTCTTCTTATGAAAAGCTGCAGCTGCTGTTGATGTGCATTTAAATGTTCTGTATGTACCCTCTGCATGTAAAATAAAAGTTGAAATTATAAAATAAACAAACAGAAGCATGGTCCAACATCATCTCAAGGAATAAATGGTTAAAAATAAAACAGATTTTTTTCCATTCCTACATTTTTTCTAATGTTGGGAGTTACCCAAGTAACATATGGTAATGGTTTAAGATTCAAAATCGTATGCAATTATTTTCATCTTAATAGCACTGGCTTTCTTTGCTTTAAAATTCACCAGCATATAAGTTTGCCTGTCCTCACTCAGTCTGTATTTTCCTAAAAGTGCTCCTGAAAGTAAAGAATATTAATTATTATTCTGCAGTGGGATCATAACTTTGAAAAGTTTGAACATCAAGATTTTCTTTTAATATATCACCATTTTATTATTAAAATAATAAGGTGCGACACTTGGGTATTTCCTTTGTAAAGATCCTGAAAAGTGATTGCCTTCAGGTTTTCTGTCTTCTCTAGTATAGTATAATAATTTGGGTAATTTAAAATAAAACTGAAATCTGAATCATTTACATCTTGAGACATACCCAGAGAATTATATGTTGTGATGACAAATGAGCAAAGAAAAACCCATTTAGCACGTTTTTTGCCCAGATCTCCCCCTGTTTCAAACTCTCCCCAGCAAAGCTGCATTTATTCTGAAGCCAGTGAGACTTATACACTTCAGCTCCCCAACCTCATCCCTTCTCCGAACCTGGGTCCTTCCAAGGTCTTGGGAATATATTCACATAGGTTTTTGAAAATTTAGCAAAGGTGGTTGGGCGTGGCTCATACCTGTAACCCCAGCACTTTGGGAGGCCAAGGCGGGCAGATCACTTGAGGTCAGGAGTTTGAGACTAGCCTGGCCCACATGGTGAAACCCCATCTCTACTAAAAATACAAAAATTAATGGGGCATGGTGGCACATACCTGTAATCCCAGCTACTCAGGAGGTTGAGGCAGGAGAATCACTTGAACCTGGGAGGCAGAGTTGCAGTAAGCCAAGATCATGCCACTGCACTCCAGTCTGGACCACAGGGTGAGACTCCATCTAAACAAAGCAAAACAAAACAAAAAGGAAAATTTTGCAAAGATTAGACATTTTTAACACAATCAGGTACGACTTCAATCTCTTTCTTCTCCAACGTTAGAGGAGACCCTCAAGTTGTACAAACCTCAGGCCCCACCAGACGGGGGCCCACCACTGTTCCCAAAGTGCAGCTTATTGTTTTAATTATTACACATATCCTGCATTACTAATGAGGTTGAACTTTTTCTGATTTATGTTTATTAGTCATATGTTGACCTTGAGGCCAGTTTTACTCCCTATCTACTTTGCCCAAAGGGAGAGAAGATGGTGGAGGGGAGGGGGGATGCCAGTGGAGCACCCAGGCCCAGCACTCAGGCTCAATGCCCAGTCCTCTCCCTGGAGCTGCCCACTGCCCACCCCAGGGCAGATTCCCTCCCCTTGTTGTTTTTACCCTTAGAGTCTACTTTCCTCCAATTACTGTATCTGGAGAGTCTCAAGCAGTGAGGCCTCTGTCCTGGAGTCTAGCACTTTCTCTGAATCTGTGGACAAAATGTGAAACCCAATGGCGTCCTTATCATCCATGCCTTTGCTGAAAATACAGCAGTTACGGGTTAACTGGCATCACTCATGAACTGCTGCTGCTATCATTGTGACTCTTGGTACTGCAACAGTCTTCTCAAACTGCTTATAATCTCACCCCTTGCGTGATGGAATAAGTAGCTTGTGAAGGGAATTTGTGATTGTTTTGTTCTCAGGTATCTGAGAAGAGGTGGGAAAGGGAGGAGACAGGGCATTTTTCAGACCTTATCACATACCAGTTCGTGCATTTTACATGGCACCGTCTCTCCTGATACCTCCAGTAATACTAAGTGGTATTCTCCCTATTTGGGGAAGACCTGGAACAGGAGGCAAACCCAGGGCACACTGCATAGCCAGGGACCTGGCCCGGTAGTCTCCAAAGTGCCATTCAAACAACAGCTAGTCTCACAGGGTGTCAGTATGATTCCCGGGAAAGAGGTGTCTGTGTTTTAATGGATTTCTATGGTCCAATACTCGAGGGAAACACTAGGACATGACCCTGTTAAGCACAGAACTCTTATAAAAGCTTTAATTGGCTAATGTGCAGGGTGAGCCAATAATTCTGTTTTCCACAGACTGTGTTCTGTGAAACGCACTCTGGGAAACGTTGTTGGAGAACTCCAGGCTGCTGTCATGGAGCATGGAGAGAAAATTCCCCTTTGTAGAGAAATTCCCCTTTATAGGTGTAAATTCTGGAGGGATAGTGGAGGGGAGGGAAGGGGCAGGATATGAGAAGGGGACATGGACAGCATCTTTTCATTAGGAATGAAGACAGTAGACACCTATCTGAACCCATGGCACCCCCAGGTTGTGACTTGCCCCTTGGTAAAGCCACCATGCCCTGCCATTGCCCATGGCCCTTGCTCTGTCCACACCCCTCAAGCCCTCTTCCAAGGATGGGAAATCCTTCCTACTTTAGACTCTGGTTAATGGAACCTACACATCTTTTTCTTTCTGGGAAGTCCTGGACCTTTCTGATGAATTTAGATTATTCTGGCTTTAAAGAGTCTTGTTTCTACTAAGACTTTTGAGAGCTTGTTTTGAAGCTCTCCTTGTATCACCCTTTCCCTAAGAGAAGTACATGGAGGAAGCTATTTATGTTGCCTCAGTAGTGAAGAAAAAAGATAATAGGAGCAAGTAATCTTTGAGAATAGCAGCCTTGTAATATCATGAAATATTATTTTGTTACATCTGTTTAAAGCTTGTTTTTCAAATCCTAGAAATGACACTAGGGAATAAATCAAGTAAGGGAGTCATTTGTTCCTTAACAAATACCAGTTTGTTAGACCTCCATGTGAAGTTATATATTCAAAGGTAACAGACTTTGGAATAATTATCAGAAATATGACTGAAAACATCTTGATTTCATGTCAGGTTCAACTGAACCTTCTTAACACAAGGCATTTGAGTTAACCATCTTGAAAACAGCTAGTTTAAGGAGGTTTTGCAAGTGGCTATCAGTAGAACAAGGAAAGCTAAGGCAGACACTTTGGTGACAAACAACACTGAGTTTGTAGAAACTCTCTTTATCCAAAGACAGAGAGGAACCAAGGCAATGAGAGATCTCAGAGGGCTTCGCTCTGCACGTCGGGATGATTGAGACAGAAATTCAAAGACAGCCCCTGTCTTAGTCCTTTTGAGCTGCCTGTAACAAAATACCATAAACTAGGCGGCCTGTTGATATCATTTGGCTGGGTCCCCACCCAAATCTCATCTTGAATTGTAGCTCCCACAATTCCCACATGTTGTGGAAGGGACCCGGTGGAAGGTAATTGAATCATGGGGGCGGGTCTTTCCCATGCTATTCTCATGATAGTGAATAAGCCTCATGAGATCTGATGGTTTTATAAAGGACAGTTTTCCCGCACAAGTTCTCTTCTCTTGTCTGCCCTCATATGAGACAGGCCTTTCACCTTCCACCATGATTGTGAAGCCTCCCCAGCCGTGTGGAACTGTGAATCCATTAAACCTCTTTCTTTTGTAAATTGCCAAGTCTCAGGTATGTCTTTATCAGCAGAATGAAAGCGGACTAATAAAACAACAGAAATCTACTTCTTATAGTTCTAGAAGGTGGGGAGTCCATGATCAAGGCCCCAGTAGGGCTCAGTCTCTGGCTGAGAGATGGCACCTTCTTGCTGTGTCCTCACATGGTGGAAGGACGGGAAGCTCTCTGGAGTCCCTTTGATAAGGGCACTCATCTCATTCATGAGGTCAGAGCCCTCATAACCTAATCACTTCCTAAAGGCCCCATTATCTAATACCATCACCGATTAGTGAAGTTTCAACATAGGAATTTTAGGGGGACACAGACATTGAGATTAGAGCAGTCCCAGAGTGTGTTATTTACTCAGCTTTGCTGAGGCAGAACAGCTCCAGTATCTTCCCTCATGATTGAATTTCAGCGAACATGGAACAAGACTCTCCTCTGTAAAGCAGTAGTCACACAAGACAAGTCTTTCCAGATTTACCCTAACCTTGTTATTAGCTGATGAGGCAGGGCTTTGCCATTTTTCTCTATGATGCACAGAGACCCATATTCGAGCTAAGAGAGGTTGTAACAGTGGAAGGAGGCTTGTTTGTCTTTCTATCCAGGTGGGGAATATCACCTTAAATCCATCACTTTCCCTTTCTTGCATTGGCTTTTCAGTACTGTTTGAGAGGAAGGGCATGGACATTCTAAAATTTTCATGATGATATTGACTACTTTGACAAAAATAAGCATTGTCATTTGAAACACATATTTAAGTAACACTTTTATAGGGAAGATCTGGTTTCTACTCGTAGAATATAACAGTCCATAAGAAATTGCATCAGAAACCTCCAGAGGCTCTTTTTACCATCTAGGCAATTGTGTAAATTATAAAATGTTGAACTGTAGAGCCATCTGTATATAAAACGTTAGTATCTTTATTGTACTTGTTAGTCTATTTTCAGTTTCCAGGAAAATGTTTACCAGGAGTTAAGAAAAGTTATCCAAAACTTGGAAATAAGGCACACAGAGGGCAGTATGCCATTTCAGTATCATATAGGTGGAGCATTGGTTAACAAATCCACACAAGGACTGTATGCTTATTTAGGAAACATAACTTTGTTTTAATCACGAACTATTAACTAAAAGCCTAGATTGTAGGATGTTACATGTTACTATGCAGATTTTTGTCCAATTTTGTATCTGGCCCAGCAACCTTATTCCAAATTTTTTTCTTCTCTGCCTATATATTCTTCTTACGCACTTTTGAATCAGCATATTCATCTGGTTGGCTCCCTCATAAACAGTTAAAGAGTATTTTTACACCAGTTCATTCTCTGCTTATATGAGGGCCATATTTTTAAACTTTGAAAATTATTCTTTGGCACAGGTGGCTTTGTTTTTTTCACATCTCCATCTTCCATGAGAGACACATACGTAAAAGGGATAAAAGTATTGTTTCTCTGAACCCGATAGAGGAGAAGCTCTCCAGACAATCTTAAATGCACATCTTTCTGATTATAAATCCTGTGGCCTTAACTGGCTTCTCTTCAAGAAGTTCATATCACAAGTCTGCCACTTAGAAGCTGTACGAACCTGACAAAGTTCTTAATGCTTTGGTGCTCTCATTTCCTTTTCTTTCAACATGCCTGTTTTGTAGCCTTGAGGCTGAAAACCTAGACTTCTGCGAGTATGCAGATTACAGAAGTGCTCCTTTCTCCGTAAGATTTACATCCTGCAAATGGTATTGTTAAAGACCTAAGTTGGCAACAAAAAAACCAGCAAATTCATTGGTTGCTGAATTGCTTATCCTTTAATTCCAGAAGCTATGTGTTAATCACATTTCAGTAGGAAATCCTTCCAAGTAATGAGCTGGGCTACTATTGTAAACTACAGTTTCATATTTTAATGGTCACTTTTGCTTAGTAATCGAGTCATGACTTATCAGGGATATATACCATTAGCTTCTTGCAAATGTAAATAGTGGGTGATTTGTGAATCATTGTTCTGCCCTTTTAGTAAATATTATGATGAATGCTGTAATTTTTTAAGGAACTCAGCATGAATAACCACTCTTGGCTATCACCAGCAGGATTTGAATTGAGGAAAGAAATGAAATGGCCTATACTTTAGCTCCATTTCTTGTGGCATTTTTCTGCTATGTCGCAGCAATGCAAAGTGCAAGAAGAAATTAAGAGAAGAAAGTGGTCTGATAATTAGACCTTGAATGAGAAAAACAAAATCTTATTTAGAATTATAATATGTAATTATGCATTATTATGCAATTATAGTATGCGATAGAATTTTTAAGAACCAATATTAGAATGGAACCATTAGGAACATGTTTAGAAAGGACACAGAGGGCAGAGCAGAGTGATTTTTTTGAATGTCTACTAAGCGCTATACTTGACACATGCTTCTCAGCCTCACAGTATCCTGGAAGAATGGATATTACTTTAAAATATGATAAATAGAGGCCCGGAGAATGTAAGTGACTTTCTGAGGGTCACGCACTGTAGAACATGGAGGCCATTTGATGCAGGTCTGACTCTAAAGCTGGGCATCTCCTATTACCACTCAAGAAAATAGCATTGGACAGTTTCATACTGCAACGGAATCCCAAGCATTTCTGTTACAGGGCAAAAATCATCTCTATATGCTTTTGCTTTGCATAAGAGGCACTGTCACTTGTGTTAGGACTTTCTGTTCAGTTGTAGTCCTCTCAAGTAACTAAAAAAAAAAATGTATCTGTCTTGTGGCATCCTGGGTAATTTTATGATCTGCAGGAAGCTAAAGAACTGTGGGCAGGATTTTAGACACAGAAGTACCTCCAGCCTGGTCAAAATAATTTATTTTTCCACTGATACTTAGATAGGTTATAGGAACCCTCCTCCTTCCCAATAACATTTATTTGCTTTTTTACTCATTCAAAAAATAGTCTGCCTGGGCACTGTCCTAGGTGTTGAGGATGTCAGGGTAAACAAAATTCAGATGGTCTCTGCCTTTCATGGTTCTTGTGTCTTATCATTGTATAATATTCTATCAAGTTCCTTCATTCACTCCTTTATTCATCTGTCAAATATTTATTTTACACTTACTATGTGCCAGATATTGTTTTCAAAGCTTTGGAATGTATCAGTGAGCAAAAGATCTGCTTTTCTGAGCTCTAACAAAGGAAGATGGACAATAAGAAATAGACATGAAAAATGAGACAAATTATATAGTATTTTGGAAGGTGATGAGAGCTATACAGAACAAAAAGAAAAAGAAACACTAGATCATGTTAAGAGAGATTGGGAAGATCAAGGTAGCAGGGAACCAGTTTGCAGCTTGAAATAAGATGCCCTAGGTAAACCTCATTAGGAGGTCATGTTGGAATAAAGATTTGCATGAGGTGAGGGAGTGAGCCTGGTAGATGTTTGTGATCAGAACAGCCTAGACAGGTAGTCCCAAGCTTCTAAGTGGGAGTGTGCCTTGTCTGTTTGAAGAACAGTGAGGAAAAATTCACTAGAACAAGTTGGAAAAGAACAGTAATAAGAACTGAGTTCAGGAGGCAATAGGAGGCCAGAATGTGTGATACAGTATGCCCCATTTAGTCAGGGGTACTCTTCAAGTTTAGGAGCAGAGGGCAATGTGACTGGCCTGTGTCAGGTTTCAGCCTCTGTCAACCAAATGCTGTGGCCATCCACATCATATATTATGATGGAACCTTAGTGACAAACTTTATCAAGAGAAATGGGATAAATTAGCCATCAGCTGTGTCCTCACCCTTTCTCCAGGCAAGACCCATTTTGTTAGCTGTTGGCATATTCTGCTACTTCACTTATAAGAAAGCAATGAAGCATCCAGACTTTGTGTTTTTAGTTCCCTCCCTTGTGTCCACCAGACAAATATTCAGAATTAGATAGAATTACATAGCCTATGGCTGAAATATTGTGTCACTCATTAATCTATGACAGCAAGATCCCTAATACTTTAGTGACAAGTCTAGAGCACTTGACCAATTCAGACTAAAGCCATCGTAACATTCAAATGTAAAAAGCCAACATTAATTGAAATGTAAATGATAGTCTCTCATGAAGTTGGATACTTGCTTTATATTAGAAACTTAAAGAGAATCTTAATCCTTTCATAAAGCAGGTAAATACTTTTAATTGATCTTTAACTGCATATGGAGGATAAAATTAAATATGACACTTGTTCTTTCAAAGTTCACAGAAGGAATTCTAAAGCATTTTAAGGGATCTGAGCCATACAGTTTTTCCCATATGTAGCTGACATAACATCAAGAGGAAAAAAGCAACCATAAATATGCCTTATTTAGGCTCTAAAGAGCTAATCAGAGACTACAGTTAGGTTTAGTGATGATAAACTTGTTTTAACAAGACATTTATGTCTGGTTACAATTGGCATTTAGGAAAAGCATGCTTAGATTGAATCCAGCAAAGTGAAATTGAGCCAAATTCTAGATAGAGCTCATTTAGACCACCCTCTGTAGATAATTTATTATCTAATCACTTCCTATTTTAAAAAAATCTTAGTGTGTTTAGTGTTAAGATATTATGAGAGCCACAGATGGCAGCCAGAGGTCAAGTTAGTCAAAGACCATGAACATAGTTCATTGTCCTTGAAAATAACTTAGTGGAGAGAAAGGAATGTGAGGTCTGCATCTGACAGCTTCAGTTCTCAGGGCTCATTGAAACTCTGTTCTCAGTGGTCATTTATGTTTCTGTCAGATCAGCAGTAGCATTTATTTTTAGAGAGTTTTGAAACTTATTCACTCAGCACAATACAGAACTATAAATGGATAAATAAGTTGTGTTCAGGAGCAAAAGAGATATAATCATTTCTCCTGACATTTTGAAGCTGCTTCTGTGGAACTGGGTTGTTAGGCCATGGAGCAAGAGAACTGTTGTCTGGTGTGGTGTCATACTGCAGGACTGTCGCCTTACTCTAGTCAGTGTATATTGGCGTCCAAGTGGGAGATGTGGATGGATGAGGCTCCAGGTTGTCCCAGGCAGCTCAGTCGTCTGTCTTAGTCCATTCAAGCTGCTATAACAAAGTGCCATAGACTGGGTGACTTATAAACAACAGAAATTTACTTTGTACAGTTCTAGAGGCTGGAGAATCCTAGATCGAAGCGCTGGCAGGTTCAGTGCCTGGTAACAGCTCAATTCCTCATAGATGGCCATCATTTCATTGTGTCCTCACATAGTGGAAGGTGCAAGGGGTCTCTTTTTTAAGAGCACTAATCCCACTCATGAGGGCTCCACCCTCATGACCTAATCACCTCCCAAGCACCCCACCTCCTAATGCCATAACATTGGGGGTTAGGATTTCAACATACGAATTTTTGTGGGGACACAACATTCAGTCTATAGCACCACATTAGGGATTTAGATAAGCACACCCTAGATGGATATCGAGACCATCCTCAATGCTGAATGTAAAAGATCTACAAGAATTTGTATCTTTATATCAATGCATATTTTGGCTGTATTTGGCACTGATGACCCTACCTCCTCCTTCTTTTACCCTTGATTTCTTAGTCTTTCTCAACTCCCAGTCTTCTTTTATTGACATCTCTTCCTCAACTACACATTCAAAATGCTCTTCTTCCTTGGGGAATCTCCCTGGACCCTGTGTTTATCTCACACATCCCTTTCTACTGCACACTGAGAGTTTGAACTACATGAAAATTAATGACTTTAAAGTTGTTATCTTTACATTATTTTTTGCCCTAAATTCTAAGTATGGCTCTATCCATAGATGTGTTTATAACAGTAACTACCACTAAATTACTATAATTATGTATTTGGTTTTGCTTGTTTGTTTCTAAAAGCTTTTCATGCATTGCAGTGCCACTCAAGTTTCCTCTGCTATGACTGCTTCTTTGTACACTGTACCCATTTTTGTGTTGAGTCATCTTTTTTTTGTTTTTCTAATTTGTAGGAATCCTACTGTTAATACTCACATTCTGAGTACTAATTTTTTGACTATCATACAATTTTCTAATTTCTCTCTCCTTTTCACAATTTATCTTTCAGGTTATTTGTCATGTAAAGATTTTAATTTTCATGTAGTCAAATTTATCTATCATTTTGTGATTTCTGCTTTTTGTGTTCCTTTTAAAAATAATTCTCTTCCCTGACATCAAGGAGATACTCTCATGTATTTTATTCTAAAATTATAAAATTTTGTTCTTTGTATTTAGGTCTTTAGTCTAGAGTTTATTCAGTGTACGATGTAAAATGTAGCAATCTATCAGATGTTTTTAAAAATGGGGAACCAGTTTGTCATTACTAAATATTGAATATGTCCTGTTTTTTCGATTGAATTCTAGTGCTGCTTTTATTTTATTCCAAACTTCTGTATGTGCCCTGATCAATGTATTGGTTCATTCTAATGAATAGTGAAATGAATATTTAATGCGCTAAGAACAACCAAAAGGATATTTTTGTTGTTGATATTAGTTCTTTTTTATTTATGTACTAACAAAATAATAATAAAAGACAATTACATTTGGGCCACACTAAATTTAATATTTACTTAATAAGATCATTTCTCTTATTTCTCTTCCTCCTCCTTTTCTTTTTCTCCTCTTCCTCTTCCTCTTATCCTACCTCTCCTCCCTGTCCTTCTTTTTCTCCTAATGCTCAAGTAGATCCAAGCCCCCCACTTTTGGAAGGAGAGTTGCAGTGTTTTACCCCAACAAGGTGACTGCTTAACAAAAGAAGAAAAAATCTGCTTACTCTTTTACAACTAAATGATTACATTGATTACATTCAGTTACAACTTTTATTTTATTACTTGGGCTACAAATAAACCATTTTTTTTTCCAGAGTAAAAGATAAAATTTCTGCGGGATATCTTGTGTCTTTATGTCCTTCTCTTGTTGCATTTTTATAAATTATTTCTTAGGCTGAAATGGCCTAAGCCTTGAAGTACATGCTGTAGGAGCAATACAGACATTTGTTCCACCCCATTCTTTCCTCAGAGAAAGAGTGTCATAATGTAAATATCCTAGAAGACCTGAGGCTGCAAAGGAAGAACCTTCAAGTGTGCCTTGAAAAGTCTTGTTTATGTCCTTTTTATTCTGTCTCACTGATCTATTTTTCTATCCCTGTGCTAATATCACACAGTCTTATTTACTCAAACTCAATAGTAATTATGACATCTATTAATAAAAACCCCTCCTCCTCATTATTTTCCAAGTTAAGAATACAGCTTAGTTTTACTCTTTCATATCAATTTTGGAATCAGTTTATCAAGTTCCACGTGTAATTCCATTGGGATTTTGATTTGTGGTCAATTGAATTTATGGAATCATTTGGAGAAGATTAACACCATTATGATATTGAACATTTTCTGCCTCGAATATGATAAATATTGCTATTTAATAATAGATTATTGGCTGGGCACAGTGGCTTGTAATCCCGGCACTTTGGGAGGCCGAGGAGGATGGTTCACGAGGTCAAGAGATCAAGACAAGACCATCCTGGCCAGCATGGTGAAACCCCGTCTGTACTAAAAATACAAAAATTAGCTGGACATGGTGGCACACGCATGTAGTCCCAGCTACTCGGGAGGCTGAGGCAGGAGAATCACTTGAACCCAGGAGGCGGAGGTTGCAGTGAGCTGAGATCACGCCACTACACTCCAGCCTGGCAACAGAGCAAGACTCTGTCTCAGAAAAAAAAAAAAAAAAAAGTAATATATTGTTCAGGAACATTTTGTAATATTTTTGATATAGATACTCGTAGTCATTTAGTAAATTTTATTATCATGTGTTTATAATTTTATCACACTAGTCAATTAAGGCATATAGCAATGTCACTGGCTTTTGTGTCTCTTGTATCTGACAACACTATAGAACTTTCCCATTAGTTCCAAAAGTTTATCTATAGTTCCCCTTGAAATTTTTTTGTGTAGAGTAATGACATTTATCAATTAGTATAACTTTGCTCTTTTTTCCCAATCTTTATACTATTAACTTCTTTTTTTATTTATTTTTTGTTCGTTTTGTTGGTAGGTTGTTTTGGTAGTAGTTGGAATTTCTAGTATAATGTTGTATAGTCAGAATGATATAAGAATCATTTTTGTTTCTGATTCATAGAAATGCCAAAGTTTCCCTACTAAATTTGACCTTTGTTAGCAGTTGGGCATAAATCTCAGTTATAAAATGTCCCTCCATTTATCGTTTGCTAAGAGTTTCTATTATGAATGAGTGTTGAATTTTGTTGAGTCCTTCAGCAGAATCCAGAAAGATGTTCATTTTTTTTTTTTTCTGGTGGATTGCAGTGGTTGATTTTCTGATGTTGAACCACCTTCTTGCATTCCTGAAATATGTCCCAACATTATCATAATATATTAAAGTTTCTATAAATTGCTTGAACTACTTTGTATTTTACACACAAATATTATCCGTTTTTTGTAATTCACATCCACAGTATATGTATCAGCAGTTGATATAGCTACTTACATAATTTCTCCTTCTAGGAACACATTCTCCTTCCCTCATCTCCACTTCCTACTATCTTGAGTGACTCTTATTTAATATTCAAGATTAGACTCAGAAATCATATCCAGAAAACATTCCCTAACTCTACCTGAGAGAACTGTCTTTTACTTTTATAGCAACACATACACACACTCACTACACATACAGGTCAAATCATACTTTCTTCAAACAATAACTATTTTATTCAAATCTCATAGGATACAAAATTGCTTACAAAGTTGTGTGTGTGTGTGTTGGCACACTTGCAGATACGTCTATATGTACATGTAGAGTAGTATAAATGGGGGGGCAAAGGTCGGTATTTAGGGGACAGAGCTGATTCTGTGTCTTTTATTTCCTACTGAGATTACATATAGTCTTGGAGGAGATGCCTTAGAATAGTAACAAGGCATTTGAAGGTCCTCCGGATCAAACATAATTTTTAAATAAATATCCCTAGTTAGAGATTTTTGGAGAATGCTAATACTTTTTTGTGGGAGGCACAAAAACTGCAAAGAATTAAATGTATAAAAGCCTGTTTATGGGACTTATGTTAATCCATGATTTCTCAAAATATTTTTGTTTGAATATTTATTGCTTAAAATATGCAACCAGAAATGATTGTGTGTTTCAATAATTTTGAAAAGTTTTGCACATGTCACTTCCATGGCAATTCATGGTATACATTGGCACATGAAAGCTCTGCAAGATCTTGCAGTAAGTTCTATCAAAAAGTCAAACTATGTTACAGACCCTCTTTTCAATGAAATTTATTCAATGAAAGTCAATGGATGATATTTATTCAATGAATGAAAGTCTCATTCAGCCCTGCTGAAATCAATATAACTTGCTAAGTGAAGGTTTAGACAGAGTGTGGATAAAGGGAAGCTTCTTTTTAAGTGGAACAGCCAGTGTGGAATGAGTAGTAGCTTCAGGAAGCCAGTGAGAATAGCTTCATTTTCCACAACTCTTTTGAATAATGTTGTAGCAAATTCATTGTGTATTCATGATTTAATTCTGATAAAGAAAAATTTATTTTACGAATTGGTGCTTGTCACTGTAACAAGGTCAAAAAAACCCTTAGCTTCCAATATCACCTTGAATTGTAATAATCCCCATGTAAAAAGTGTGGGGCCAGGTGGAGATAATTGAATCATGGAGGGGGTAGTTTTCCCCATACTGGTCTCATGGTAGTGAATAAGTCTCATGAGATCTGATCGTTTTATAAATGGGAGTTCTCCTGCACAAGCTCTTGCCTGACACAATGTAAGATATGACTTTGCTCCTCATTCACCTTCTGCCATGATTGTGAGTCCTCCCCAGCCATGTGGAACTGTGAGTCAATTAAACCTCTTTCCTTTATAAATTACCCAATCTTGGGTATGTCTTTATTAGCAACATGACGACAGACTAATACCGTAAATTGGTACTCAATAGTGGGGCACTGCTGTAAAGATTCCCAGAAATGTGGAAGTGACATTGGAACTGGGTAAGAGGCAGAGGCTGGAACAGTTTGGAGGGCTCAAAAGAGGATGGGAAAATGTGGGAAAGTTTAGAACTTCCTAGAGATGTGGAGGACTCAGAAGACAGGAAGATTTAGGAAAGTTTGGAACTTCTAAAGACTTGTTGAATGGCTTTGACCAAAATGCTGTTGGTGATATGGACAATAAAGTCTAGGATGAGGTGGTCTCAGATGGAGATGAGGAACTTGTTGGAACTGGAGTAAAGGTCACTCTTGCTATGCAAAGAGACTGGCAGCATTTTCCCCCTGCCCTAGAAATCTGTGGAACTTTGAACTTGAGAGAGATGATTTAGGGTATTTGGCAGAAGAAATTTCTAAGCAGCAAAGTGTTCAAGAGGAAGCACAGCATAAAAGTTTGAAAAATGTGCATCCTAATGATGCAGTACCAAAAAAAAAAAATTTCTGGGGTGAAATTCAAGCCAGCTGCAGAAATTTGCATATATAATAAAGAGCCAGAGGCTAATCACCAAGTCAATGGGGAAAATGTCTCCTGAACATATCAGAGACCTTCGTGGCAGCCCCTTCCATCACAGGCCCTGAGGCCTACCAAGGACTCCAGGTCCAGGGACCCCTTGCTGTGTGCAGCCTAGGGACTTGGTGTCCAGTGTCCCAGCCACTCCATCTATAGCTGAAAGGGGCCAGTGTAAGGCTGGGGCCGTGGCTTCAGAGGATGCAAGCCCCAAGCCTTTGCAGATTCCACATGGTGTTGGTCCTGCAGGTGCACAGATATCAAGAATTGAGATTTGGGAACCTTTGTCTAGATTTCAGAGGATATATGGAAACACCTGGATGTCCAGGCAGAGGTCTGTTTCAGGGGTGGAGCCCTCATAGAGAACCTCTGCTAGGGCAGTGCAGAAGGGAAATGTGGGATTGGAGACCCCACACCACATCCCCACTGGGGCACTGCTTAGTGGAGCTGTGATAAAAGGGCAACCATCCTCCAGAACCCAGAATGGTAGATCCACCAACAGCTTGCACCGTGTGCCTGGAAAAGCCACAGACACTCAATGCCATCCATGAAAGCAGCTGGTAGGGGGTGGGGGAGGCGGGCTGAACCCTGCAAAACCACAGGGACCAATCTGCCCAAGGCTGTGGGAGCCCACCTCTTGCATCAGCATGACCTGGATATGGGATATGGAGTCAAAGGAGAGCATTTTGGAACTTGAAGATTTAATGACTGCCCTACTGGATATCAGACTTGCATGGGACCTGTAGCCCCTTCATTTTGGCCAATATCTCCCATTTGGAAAGGGTGTATTCACCCAATACCTGTACCCACATTTTACCTAGGAGGTAACTAACTTGCTTTCGAACTTACAGGCTCATAGGTGGAAGGGACTTGGCTTGTCTCAGATGAGACTTTTGACTGTGCACTTTTGAGTTAATACTGAAATGAGTTAAGACTTTGGGACACTGTTAGGAAGGCATGATTGGTTTTGAAATGTGAGGACATGAGATTTGGGAAGGTCCTAGGGTGTAATGATATGGTTTGGATGTGTCCCCACCCAAATCTTGCCTTGATTGTAGTAATGCCCACGTGTTAAGGGTGGGGACAGGTGGAGATAATTGAATCATGGAGGCAGTTTCCTTCATATTGTTCTCATCATAGTGATTAAATCTCACAATATCTGATGGTTTTATAAATGTAAGTTTCCCTGCACAAGCTCTTTTCTGCCGCTATGTAAGACGTTATTTTGCTCATTTGCCTTCCACCATGATTGTGAGGCTTCCCAGCTATGTAGAACTGTGAGTCAATTAAATCTCCTTTCTTTATAAATTCAAATTACCCAGTCTTGATTATGTCTTTATTAGCAGCAGGAGAACAGAATAATACAAAGCTGTACCACATTTTATTACTACCTATCATTAGCAAAGTTTTACCTTGGCTACAAATATAAGGTTATATACAAATGTACAAATACAAAGTTATATACAAATAACAGGTTATATTTTGAAACATCTTTATATCAAGCTTATGTTTTTAGGTGATTCTCTATATAATTTTCAGGAAACATCTATCTCTCTTGTTTATTTCCTCAAATTTTCTACATATGTGTAGGGTTAAGATATTTCTATATGCTAATATAAAATGATGAGTCATATAAGCTTTTGCCTTTGTCAAAGTGTATTCTTCTCTTCTTTTAACATACATAGTATAAAATAAACTCCCATTTTTCTGTCCTTATTACCCCCTTTGGTTCTTCATAACCCTTTTCACCACAGCACACACACACATTTGCTTATTGACCTGTAGTCTTTCTGTCTTTCCTGTCTAGATGAAAGCTTCGTAAAGTCATAGATTTTGCCTCTTTTTCAGTGCTGTATTCCTGCCACACAGTATGAATTTTGTAAATATTCAAATGAATAAAACTGAAACTATGAATCTTTCATTCTATTTGGTTAAGTGATCATGGAATTAAAACTATGCATAAAGCACCACAGTCTAAGAATGCAAAGAACAGTAGTGTTCAGAAGACAAATAATAAATGTCCATAAATTGCTCTTCTCTAATTGCCATATCTGATGAATGCAGTTTAAAAGAGGACTTTAAAATCTCTAAACTTTCTAAGAATTCAAGACACATTACAAATTACTGAATAATTGATGTGATTTTATTGTCAGGTTTCATCGAAATTTTAACATCTTAAAGCTAATTTAAAACCCAAGAAGGTGTCAGATGAATAATCTTTAATGAAGAATCTACACACAGGAGCAGCAATGTATATATATATAGCTATATGTACATTAAACTATATATATAGTTCCTAAATATATAGCTTAATATGTATATTAAGCTATACTATATATATTTAAGCTTTGTATTTACATATTAAGCTATATATTTAGAAACTACATATAGTTTAGAATATATATAGTTTCTAAATAGGATATATATCATTTCTTAATATATTTAGAAACTATATGTATAGTTCTGAATATACATAGTTTCCAAATATATATGTGTAGTTTCTAAAGATTAAGCTAAAAAGCATAGTAACTACATCTCTAGAGAAGTTCTGTTTTTTTTTTTAATTAAAAGCAAAAACAAAAATCTTCAGTCCTTTGATGCATCTACTCTTGCCAGTAACTGCCTGAAGACACTACTCCCAACTGTGGCAATTTAGCACAGGAGCAAGGACAGGCCAAGAAGGTGGGAAATTTGGATTTCTGCTTTTTTAACAGGGGAAGGAAAAGCAATTGCCAGTAGAAGCATTTAATTGCATACAGATTGGCCTTTCATTTTGCTTCAGTCTTTTCCGTTCAAGTGCCAGGGAAGGGGAAGTATTACCTCCACTGCTCACACTGGAGCTCTGCTTCCACTTAGCTGCTGAAGCAAGCCTCGCCTTCTTTCCAGAGATGCTCCCCCCCACCCCGTGAAAACCCACTGTGAGAGGAGTTGGGCTTGAGTGGCTCCAAATACACAGCAGTAATATTCTGAAACCTGCCCTGTTCCTAAGACTGCACGGCAGCTCTTGGCACTGCTGGACAGTTCCTCAGGCTTCTTTCCAATTCTTCCTGTGGAGCAGGGAAAGAAAACCAGGTGGGGTGGCCAGGCCATCTCTTATGAACACTAGAGCATAGCTGAGTATAGAGTATGAAGGATAACGGAGCCACATGAAGAGGAATGGTCAGAAGTCAGGAAGGATTATGGGGCCACAGCCCCCAGTGTCTTACCCCTCTGGACAGCGTCACTCAAACCCAAGAAGAGGATACAGGTGGGAGTGTGAGAGAAAACCCGACACCATGAAGGGAGTGTCTACCTTCAGAAAGATGATAGAACCTCAGGGAGGAAGCCAAGGCAGGTGTGCTTGACAGAGAACCAATAATTCAGCAGAAAAAAATGACAATATTTCTGTACAAGGGATAAATCTCAGTCATTTACAGACTCCTCCTGCATCCTCTCCCTAAAAAAAGACTTCAGAAATAGCTAAGAGTCATGAATATAAGAAAGCTCAATGGCCAAGGACCCTGTAAGAAACAACTTTCCCTTAAGCCACCATAGCCTCCAAATCTGTCCTTCTTTGCATAGGACACATCTCAGGCTTCAGCTTAGCCATTGGCCTTCTGTGCTGTGCTTCCAGACATGAAGCCATCCAGCAGCCTGGGACTGCTTCCCACTTTCTCTTCTGCCTTGCACACGTTAGTACCTAATTGTGTTTATCCCTCTGATTTAACTGCTAGGTGAAAATTCTTCCTTCTGAGAAATGGTTTCTTTCAACTTGAAGCACACATTTGGACAATTTCCTTATGCTGGTAATGGTTATTTCTGTGTACTCTTCTGATGCGGTGAAATGACTGTTTCTAGTTTGTCTTTCTGTACATACCAGCCAAGTACAACTTGAATACATTCAATAAGTTCCCATTGGTGGGTGACATGTAGAATAGATATTCTGATAGGTGTCTATAGATAAGTGTCTAGGTTATAGTTCCCCTTTACCTACTAACCAGCCCCTGAACCCTAGCTGAGTAACATACTTTTACCTCCTCTTACAAGCTGAGAAAATTAGGACTAACCCATCTAGTATAAATAATTGGAAGGAGCTCATATTGCTAAATAAATATCTGTTAAATATTAAATATGACATTATTCAAATAATTAAGATACAGCAAAATGCCATTTCATATTAAAAGTAGATAAACCTTCTGTCATTACTTATTTTTAATGATAAAATCAAAGATTATTTATTACAAATTGAATTTAAAAATACAGAAATGAATAAAGTAAAAAGCCAAAGCCACCAAGTCCAATTCTCCAAATATACCCACTATGGTGTGTGGATATATCTTGGCATGTGCCATTCCGGACATTTTTTAATGCATACACAATTATTCAAATATGTAGATAACATTTGATCAAGCAGGGTATCACAATGAATCCTTTTGTATAACTTGCTTTTCTACTGATTGTAATATTGAGTTCTTTCCATATCCATATCTTATAAATTCATCTCATCTTCTAATGTTTGAAGAGTATTACTATATGTCAGCTTTTTAACGAATTAATGGATGTTTACATTGCTTTTATTTCACTGTTATATATTTGTTATAAAAATCTCTCCATGGCAAAAAGAGAAAAAGAAATATATGTCACAAAATCTCTTAAATATGTGAACTGAGGCACAATAAAATTTTCAAGAGTTTATCTGAGCAAACAGCAATTTATGAATCCAGGTAGCTGTAAACCAGAAGTGGTTCTGGACTTTTACCAAGAGAATGCAAGGGTAGGATGAACTGCAAAGGAAAGCCAAGAAAATATTTGATTTGTTTCAGTTATACCGTTGTCTTATTTGGTCCAAGTTGTTGAAAAGTCCATAGTTATACAGGTTGTTGGCTCTTCTGACTGGTTGAGCTTAAAATCTGATTTTTCTTTAAAAGTGGCATTTACAAGACACAGGTCAAGTTACATTCCTGGGAGAGGGAGAGAGAGAGAGAGAATAGTTGCAACAGATGAAAAAAGAGAAGGTTGTCATCTGTTATATTCAGATAGCTTTTATCAGTAAAAACAAAAAATAAATGATCCATTTAAAATGAAAGCAAATGCTATAAAAAGTCAATTCACAGAATTGTGAACACATGAAATTATGCTCAATCTTTTTTTCAAAGATACGGAAATTAAAATTACAAGAAAATATTTTTTTCTACCAGATTGGGGGAAAAATTAAAGAACCAATAATCTTGAATATTGATGAAGTATAAGAAAATAGCAAATCATACACTCTTGGTGAACTTGTAATTATCCCACCCCCTTTAGAGGACAATTTAGCATACTGATCCAGAGTTTTGAAGTAAACACTGCTTTACCCAGTGTGGTAGGTGGAATTCCCAGATGGTCCCTGTATTAATCCATTCTCATGCTACTAGTAAAGACATACCCAAGACTGGGTAACTTATAAAGGGAAGAGGTTTAATTGACTCACAGTTCAACATGGCTGAGGAGGCCTCAGGAAACTTACAGTCATGGTGGAAGGGGAAGCAAACACATCCTACTTCACATGGCAACAGCAAGAAATGCCGAGCAAAAGCGGGGAAAGCTCCTTATAAAACCAACAGATCTCGTGAGAACTTGTCCACTCTGACAAGAACAGCAGCATGAGGGTAACCACCCCTATGATTTGATTACCTCTCACTGGGTCCCTCCCATGACACGTGGAGATTATGGGAACTACAATTCAAGATGAGATTTGGGTGGGGACAAGCCAAACCATATCGGACCCCAAAATATCTATCCTCTGTGTACATCCTGTATATAATTCACCCCTTTTAGGGCAAGTAAGACCTATGCATATAAAAGAATTTCACTCTCTTGATTAGGTTTCATTATATAGAAAAGGTGAGGGGACCTTGCAGATATAAGAAAGCTTTCAAACCGGTTGATTTTGATTTAATTGAAAGGGAGATTATCCAAGGAGGGCCTGAGCTAATCAGGTGAAAGCCCTTAGAAGAGAGCCTGGGGCCTTGCTAAAGAAAAAAATCCTCCTGCTGGCCTTTAAGAAGTAAACGGCCATGTTGTAGGAGAGGTTGTGGGAGCCTCTTGGTGCAGAGAGCAGCCCTCAGTCGGCAGACAGCAAGAAAACACGGGCTATAGTTTTACTGCCAGAAGGACCTGAATTCTAACAACACCCAAGTTTGAAAGGGGGCTCTTAGCACTGGAGAGGAACACAACCCAGCTAACACTGATTGCAGTCTTGTGAGGCCCTTGCTGAGTGCCCAGACAATATTCCTGACCCACAAAAACTGTGGGAAAATAAATGGCTTTGTTTAAAGCCATTGAGTTTATGATAATTTTTTACACAGCAACAGGCAGCTACCCCGTCCAGCAGTTGTACTGCTAGAAATGTATTGCACAAAATAGTCAAAGTGTACAATGTTGTATGTACAATTATGTTCTTTGAAGAATTATTTATAATAATCTCTTCTTTCCGTGATAATTTGGAAGGCTTTTCTGATGCTTTGTGTCATGAGGGCTACCTCAATTACTTGATTCTACCTTTCTTAAAAAAATAATAATAATAATAATAATATGGCAGACACAACATTCTTTGAAGCTTAAACAGTTTTCTGAGTGCGTATGCATGCATGCATTTTGTTTTTGTTTTTTTGAGACAGAGTGTCGCTCTGTCACCCAGGCTGGAGTGCAGTGGCGTAATTTCAGCTCACTGAAACCTCCACCTCCCAGGTTCAAGCGACTCTCCTGCCTCAGCCTGCAGAGTAGCTGGGATTACCGGTGACTGCCAGCACGCCCAGCTAATATTTGTATTTTTAGTAGAGATGGGGTTTCACCATGTCAGCCAGGCTGGTTTTGAAATCCTGACCTCATGATCTGCCTGCCTCGGCCTCCCAAAGTGCTGGGATTACAAGCGTGAGCCACCGTCCCCGGCCGCATGTTTTAGTGGAATTATTTAACTAAGAACTTTAAGTCAAAAGTAAACCTTTCTAATGTAACTAAAGTAACTGTGGGATTTTATTGTGGCTGAGAGCCCGAAATTTATTTCATGAAAAAGGAAGAGCCCCTGTTCTTTCTGCAGAAACTTTAAGGGCGTCAGTTCTTTCAAACAATATTTTTCAGGAGCACTTAATTTTTGACTGTTTAAAAGGAAACAAAGCCCTAGTGAATGTTTTCAAATGCTGTGGTCTGGATTATTGTCTCTTTTGGAAAAGTAAATCCAAGATGGCAGCTGCTAAGATGGAATGTTTCTTTGGGTGTTCTTACCGCTTAGTGTATAAACGATTGCTCTAGTAATGTGCCGTTTCATGAACTCCACTGATACATGGTTTGTGCGAGTGATTCTTCCATGCATTAAAACCTTAATAGCCTTCACCTACTCCTTTTATCCTTTGGATTGTGATTTTAATATTTGCAAACTCGAAGCCAAATTTAATTAAAGCCAACTGTGCAGTGAATGCAGTGTGTGACTCCTCTCTTGATCTGCCTATTACAATTTAGTGTCAGTTTGTTTTTTCTTTTCATTGTATCTGAAAGGGATCCTCTAAGAGAGGCTAATAGTCGTTTGGTGAATGGATGAATAGAATTAGCGATTTAGAAACAAATTTCTTGATATGGTTTGGCTGTGCCCCCAACCAAATCTCATCTTGAATTTTAGCTCCCATAATTACCACCTGTTGTAGGAGAGACTTGATGGGAGATAATTGAATTGTGGGAGTGGTTTCCCCCATACTGGTCTCATGGTAGTGAACAGGTCTCACGAGATCTGATGGTTTTATAAGGAGAAGTTTCCTTGCACAAGTTCTCTCTTGTCTGCCACCATGTAAGATGTGTCTTTTACCTTCTGCCATGATCATGAGGCCTCCCCAGCCATGTGGAACTGTGAGTCCATTAAACCTCTTTTTCCTTATAAATTACCCAGTCTCAGGTGTGTCTTTACTAGCAGCATAAAAACGGACTAAGACATCCCTACAAATTCAAAATACAAATTTTCATGTTTGTTTTACCTCTTGAAATGTTTCATACTATTATGACGGTTTACCTAAATTTATACCTGTAAAAATGTGAAGTTCATTAAAATCTTTCAGCTTCTGCCTCATCTGTTTTTAGAGCTTGATAATTATTAAGAACTCCTTCAATTCTCCTATGAGTGAAACACTCTCATTTTTTCCATTATATAGATGAGAAAACTGAAGCATGGAATGATTAATCAACTCGTCTGACATGTGAGCTGGTGGGGGTGGACTTAGGACTTGAACCCAGTCTATTTCCAGGTCCTGTTTTCACAAGCACCAGCACTTCTGCTGTATAGATTAGAGCTTAGATTGATATCTTAGATATCCACACACTGTAACTTCAAAGTTGGTAAAATATTTTAAATTAAATAAATAGCTATTACTTTTTAGTATACAAAAACTTTAAATGTTGGGGGGTGAAAAAGTTACAGTAAAAGATTAAGGCAATCCAAGCAACAATAGGAAAACATTCCGTTATTATGAAGCTTTGCATTGATAAGTTCAAAAGAAAATCACAAATGTGATTCCAGGCTGAAAAGCAGTAATTTTGTAGAGACATTATTGTACAATATTCTTTCCCAGTTGGGCTCTAAGAGCTAAGCTCATAGCCTGCCTTGCAGAGTAGCTTCTATCTATGGTCCCTATGAACCACAGCTTCCACAGAGAAAGGGGGTATCACCAGGTAAATCAGCCCAGCCATATAAACTATGACTTTATCCATGTCATTTACAGGGTAACAAAGGTAGAAGGACCTCTTAAAATTTAGATGTTTGTTATAATGATTAGTATTAATGTTGGGAATAATGTTTTCATAGAATTTACTGCTAGGCATTGTGGCAAGTATGTTCCAGCAGGGTGTCTCATTCGGTTCTTGCAGGGCAGCAGCCCACTCATTTCCCAATGCTGTCCGGATATGTTCCCATTACCCACAGGGCTCAGATATCCTAGTTGTGACTTGAAATCTGAATGTTACTTTTTGTTCCAGAGAGTTCATCTACAAAGTGGAAAGACATACTGGAATTTCCACAGGCTGATCTGTGACTTTTTATTTTCCTGAATCCTTTTTCAAACATCCTATAGTGGTAAAAGTCAACACTGGATTTTCCTTTGAACGTGTGCTGTGTGCCCTGCTCATCTCTTGCGGCTTGGCTGTCACCAGCATATAAGAACTCCCAACTCCTTCCCCTCTCCTAGAACCGCTTTGCCTCTTTCCAGACAGGCTCAGCTGAGTGCTCATTCTCTTTCCTTTTGAAAACACGACTCTGAGATGCAGCCTTTCTTGATAGACAGCATTGCTTGTGGAGCTATTATATGTGTAATCAGCAGGGATACACACACTCAGTCATTTCCTGAAGAACATGCTGCCAGGTTCGTTCACAATCACTCCTTTTATTTGGCATCAGCTTGTCTATTAGGAGAGTCTGACCACTGTTCAGAGAACATTTTTTCCTCTGTCAAGCACTCTGTGTTTGAAAGCGATGCATAAATGGCCTCTTTTCCTATTTTAGCCTGTGTGCAAAATGGAGTGCAAGTTGAAAACAGATATTCTCTTTGTCAGAATCACTCATACAATAGTATGTGCCTCAGGTCGCAACGGCACCTAACCATAGGAATAAAGCCTTATTCTTCTCTTCTTGTCCTCCAACAGGCTAGAACTCATTTTATCAGCAACCAGAAATCCACTTAAATTAAGAAATAATGGGTCACTCTAATAGCTTGAAATATACTCTGCAGCATAAGGACATGTTTAGCCTCTTGTTCTGCCCATGAGTGGGGGCTGTTGTCACATTGAGTCTCTTAGCATACGGTAATTCTCAAGGCTAAATCCATATAAATTAAATAAATATTATTTTCCATGTCTCTTTGCATTATCATTTTAGTTCCTTCATAGTTCTTTTTAAGAGTCAGGTAGTCAATGTAGTTTGGGAGAGCTAGGGAGGACTGAGGATAAATATAAGCCTGTGTATTGCCATTCTCATGCAGATAAATAGCAAATAAAAAAAATTCTGCAAACAAATACACACACACACACACACACACACACACACACACACATATATAAAAGAAGTTCCTTGACTAGTTTTTTTGTAATATATATATATATTTCCTATGTGTAGCTACCCTGTGGCCTCCCCCTAAGGTAACCAGTTTACTTTTTACTAGTGAAGAATGTCTAAAATAGAATAAAGGTGTATCTAGAATACAAACCACTAAGCAGGAACAACCCATTATCTCTCTTTTGCATGCCCTGTCAATGTCTTCAAGGTCAAAGCTAGCTAAGTCTTTGAGTATGTAGAGAGCTGGTATCTTGGTGAAAAGTCCTTCAGTACATGCTAGATCATAGCTCACTTGCACTATCCTTGCAAACTTTGGAATATCTCTCTGGTATTAGATTGGTTACACTGGAAACAGAAAGATTCTGATCATACAAAATAAAGATTTTCGTTTGTGAGCTCAACCATTGGCTCTGTCATCTTTCATTAGTAGAAAAAATATGGGGAAATCAAATACTTTGTTTTGTTTTTAACCACGCAGAGAAGGAAGAGAGTAGAGTGTGGGAAATGGATACATCTGCCTTACTCCCCCAGCCCCTCCCTCTGGAGTGTGCAAGTGGTGTGGTCAGAAGTCAGCAAATTACTTTTCCATCATATTTGGCCCCAAACTACCCTGGTGAGTGAGGAGAAAGGGAATCATTTGATAAGGTTTGGAAAATAGCATCTGTTTTTCTTAGTGTTTCTGGATGAATTTATCAGACATCCGGTAATTTACACTTTCTGTTGAAAATTATAATAGAATACCCTGCATAGACATGAAACCTTTGGATATGAGAAGCTATGTACTGACTGCTGTTGGAGAAGACCACATTTATAGTCAAGGGTAGAATCATCTGAAATAGTTTACCCTGGAAAAAAATACATGGCCATATATGCCTACATAGATCTCCTCCTTGCTTCATGAATTTGGAACTAAACCTAGGTGTTTAGATAATTCCAGTTCTAGGATTTTCTCACCCTGAGTTTATTCTCCTTGTTCTTACTAGTTCAGTTTGGCCACTGTACATATGGAGCTTATAGATGCCAAGCACTCTGAGGGGCAATGGATTTCAAATAAGTAAGACTTTCCTGGGAAAACTAAATCCTGACATCAAGGGTGAAGCACAAATATAGTTACTCACAGAGGGCTGAAGCTCATGGAGGGCTCACTATTGTAAGCTTTAGATATATTGGTTTATTTAATCCTCTTCTCTGAGGCAGATCATGCTATTTATGTCTGGTTTACAAATAAGGAAGGTGAAGCAAGTCACTTGTCTTATGTAATTCTGCTGGCAAATGAAGAGCCAGAATTTGAGCCCCGGTGCACTTGTTCCAGAGTCCATACTCAGAACCACTGTGCTGCAGTGGAACACAGCAAATGTGTTGAACATGCAAGCACTGGGTGCCATAGAGCATGGAGAAGAGCCATCCAGCACACCCCAGGGCCGCTTCAGTGAAGTGTGGGGCTTGAGATAGAGGGGCCATGAGCAATCTCTGGCTGTGCTTTGTCTTTTCAAGAAGGTGACATCTCGAAGGGAAATTTATAGGATGAGAAAGGGGTTACTAGTTGAATGAAGAGATCTGAGGAGCCTACCATGGAGAAGGTATGGCTGGGCAGACCTCGAGTTGAGAGATGGTACTTGGGGCTAGTGGCAGAGGTAGTGAGAGATGAGTGGGGAAACATCTATTCCTGGGACCTTAGTAATGAGACTCAATCCTGGACAAGTATCCTTGTGATGGGGATGTTCAACGTGGAATAACTGGGAGGAGACCTTGTTGAGGAACATATCACACTGTCCTTTCAGTCCAAGCCATTCATGCCCCAAGCAGGCAGGTGGATGCATGCTCTGACTTAAGAAACACCATTCACAGGGCTGGATTTTTAAGTATTAATACAAGGCAAGAAGGGGCAAAGCATGAAGTCAAGGCCATGGGCAAGGGTAAGATCTAAAGAGTTTTGTGTTTGTGACCAGGAATATGAATTTTCCTTATAGTGATGGTTTTAGAAAAATCTATGCAGTAGCTATGTGGAGTTTGAATTTGTTCAGTGCACAGCTCTAAATTCCACATTTACAATAATTGGCTATCTTCTTGAATGACATATGGATATTTGATCTTTGCAATCTCTTAATGAACAGTGACAGCGATTAACAGATTGTTTTCATCAACATCTACAAAGGTCCTCTCTGCCAAGCCGTTGGACCAAAATATTCAGTAGAATAAAGTGGACCACTTGGGAGTTTCCTTACTCTGATTTCATCTTTCTGTGTTTAGAGAGAAATGGTTCTGTTACCAGAGTACTCAGCAGAAATAAGAGAGAAAGGCAAAGGAGCTGTGAAATCCATATAATAAACAACCATCTGTTAATAATTTATCAGACACATATTTATATAGGGCCTTGGCACGGTGGGTTCATGTGGACATGCAACACTAAGATGTGGTTTTTCCTCTTAAGTGTGTACATGTGGTAATTGACTGTAATTAATAGGTCAGCCTAAAGGTGAAAAAAATATCAAATTCCAAAAATACAATTTTAACAAATCTCCTGTTAGACATCATGTTAATTATCCTATCTTTCAGTAGGATCTGAAGTCTGTCTGGGTAATCTTCAACCTATGTGCCATGTGACTTTACCTGACTGTTAATTACATTAGCATGCTTTAGTGGAAAGGAAAGAAGGAAGAAGTTTGAGATGGGAGATGTCGGTTCCAGAACCAGTTCAAGTTCAACTCAAGTGCTTTTCTAGAAATAGGAGAAATTAAACTGCATGATTTTTAAATCCTTTTTTAATTTGAACATGCTTTTGAATTTGAACATACTAAGAGTATAATACTTCGTACTTTCTCACGCACTCTCCCACCTGTTTCAGGCTCATACTTTCAGCTTGAAACAAGTCATTCTGGCTGAAGCCAGTGACAAACATCCTTCACCCATTTTTGACAATTTCCCATTGCATTAAGTTACCCAAATTTTTGAGTCAAGTCCTATTTTGAGTAAGCATTTGATAGTTATTCCCTTCTCACAAATATACTAAACTATTCAATCTTAACAGACTCAGTCAAACCAAAAAAACAGATGTTATTCCCTAAATAATACCCATCAATTTCTTCATTAATGTGTTTTTGAATTGTTTACAATGAAACAAAAGTAACAATCCACTGTCGTAATGATAAGACCAGGGTATTTCCTAATATTAGAAACAAGTCAAAATCCATTGTCTCTACTTCCTTTGCAGAGTTTAGTTGACCTCATCCAAATTAAGAAAACACTTAGCTTGAAAGTTTGCCCTGCTAATTTTCATAGAAAATTAAAGCAAAATCATTATCAAGGGCCATGGTTTATTTTTCATCATTGCATAACTCTACATATTTTAGGTATAAACAAAATTTGTGCATTTTTATTTCAAAAAACATAAATTTTGTTAATGTGTAAAATATAAAAAAGCTCAAAAGAAATTTACTTGTAAATTTACATCTGAAAAATAGACACTTGAAGCTGAGGTGCCCTTTTCAGATTTTTCTGCATATATATATATATGTGTATATATATATACACACACATACATATATATAAAATGAAATAGCTCTCACTTCACTATGTGGTGCTTTACTGTTTTATAGATGGATTGAGACAGTAGACACCTATACTTTATTCTTGACGGACCTACTGTAAAATAGTGCTAAATGTTAACCATTTTTTTCAGATCTTAGGTTGTATATTTTCTTATTCCTCCTAAAATAACACTGATCGTAGGAAAAATGATACATTTAAGGTAAAAGTTACCACATATTTAATGTGTTAAATTTGTATCACACCTAGAGCTAAATAAAAATCTTTGTAGAGAAATATATTTCTATTTTTAAACTATAACCAGCTTCATATGCAGATATTTTGTAATTAGCAGGGAGTGGAGGGAAGAGAACCAACATTTATGGAACATTTACAATTTGCCAGGCTTTGTGATAGTAAATTTAAATGTACTTTCTAAACTAATTTTTACGTAACAAGGAGAGTTCAGTATTATCCATTTTACAACTAAGGAAAGTAAGAACAGAGTTTAAATAGTTTAAACTTGGTCACACTGCTTTAAAGCTATAAAGATACAATTTGAACCCAAGCTTGTCTGATTCCAAAGTCTATGATTGTTATTAAAAAGAAAAACTTAATAGCTTTTTTGTTTCAAACTACCAAAGTAATATTTACTTACGGACAAATAGAGGGGATGTATTAGTCCATTTTCACGCTACTGATAAAGACACACCCGAGACTGGGAAGAAAAAGAGGTTTCATTGGACATACACTTCCACATGGTTAGGGAGATCTCAGAATCATAACGGGAGGTGAAAGGCACTTCTTACATGGTGGTGGCAAGAGAAAATGAAGAAGATGCAAAAGCGGAAACCCCTGATAAAACCATCAGATCTTGTGAGACTTATTCACTACCACAAGAACAGCATGGGGAAAACCGCCCCATAATTCAAATTGGTTCCCACCTGGTCCCTGCCACAACACATGGGAATTATGGGAACTACAATTCAAGATGAGATTTGAGTGGGGACACCACCAGGGGAAAAGCACACTCTGGGGCCTATCAGAGGGTGGAGGGTGGGAGTTGGGAGAGGATCAGGAGAAATAACTAGTGGGTGCTAGGCTTAATACCTGGGTGATGAAATAATCTGCACAACAAACACCCACAACCCAAGTTAACTTATATAACAAACCTGCACATGTACCCCGAACTCAAAGTAAGATTTAAAAAACTATTTACAGAATAAAGAAATACATGACAAAAAAAGATAAAGACATCAGTAAATCCACTCCAGATTAACTACTGTTAATTATCTGGCATATGTTTTTAAAATCTGTGTTCTGTCCATATACTAAGATACACATGTATTTTTTTACTGCTTTCATTCACTTTTCCTTCCTTCCTTCATTCCTTCCTTCCTTCCTTTGTTCCTTCCTTCCTTCCTTCGTTCCTTCTTTCCTTCCTTTTTTTTTCTTTCTTTTCAAAATGTGACCATGATATACACACTATTTTGCAACTTGTGTTTTTCCACTTGGGTGTTTACTTCTGTGACTCCTTCCAAACTCCTTTTGAATGGCTATAAATTAAAGTAGCATTATTTACCATAGTTAACCACTTACTAATAAATGCATATTGGGGTAATTTTAAATAATGTTTTTATAAACATTCATATATATTTATCTTTAGGTATGTATGCAAATATTTTTGTAAGATAAATTACCTACACTACAAATTTCCAAGACTAAAAATATGAACACATTACATTATAAACCATACTGTAACATTGCCTTCCATAACATCTTAGCAATTTATACTCCCATGGCACTGCCCCAGGCATTATCAGTAAACCCTAACCAAATGACAGATACAGAGAAGATCATTCATCCCACCTCAATTTTACTGATCAAAATACTGAGCCTGAGAGGGGTAGGGGTTTCCTCATCCTTACACCTGTAGAAAGTACTGGGGTCAAGCCCAGCTGACTTATAGTATTAACTATGTAAAGTATAATAATAAAGAGCCAACACTTCAGAGTTCCAGGCACTGCTCTAATTTTAAACTCATTTAATTCTCACGTCAACTCTGAATTGGGTATAATTACTATACCCAGATTGCAGATAAGGAAGCTGAAGAACAGAGAGGGAGCCTAAATGACTTTTCCTATCAGCACATCTCCTGAGAGGCTGAGCCACCATTAGAATTAGGCGATATGGTCCCAGAGTCCATGCTCTTCACTCGCATGCTGTATTTCTATGTTATACTTATTTTCTATAAAGTAAGTTGTTTCCAAGAGGCATTCCAACAAAGTCACCTAGCGAAGTTCTCTAAAATGTTATGAGCATAAGAGCATCGTAGGTACCATCAAACACATGAGAAGATCAGGATCAAAGATTTTAAAGGTGGCAAAAGTAGTGACTGTTTTCTTGTGGTCTTAGGCAAAGTGAGCAATCAATACAATTAGATTGAGATCAGAAAACATATTTGAGCTTAGCTTAATTATGCAGAAATAGATGATTTATTTTTCCTCCAATAAAGTTAGGTATCTTTTTAACTACTAGCGGATATATGTGAAAATGATTTGCAAAGGGTGACTTCATTGTAAATGTTACAGCATCTGATATATGCGTATATGTGTATAATTATTGAATGCATATGTTTGACATGTCTCTATTTTGAGGACCAATAGACAGAAGTTGAGAAAATAGAAACCGATAAGTTAAACAATTGTTCCAAATTGGCACACTGGTTCAAGAAAATGTAGTATTCACCAGTATGCCAGTTTGGATGTCTTTCCAAGTTCATGGCTTGGTATTCCAGTCTTATTCCTTTTTTTCTTATTCACACTAGAATTCTGTAACACTGTAAAATAATTATTGCAAATTGTATCCTTACTACTATTAGAGATGGGAAAAAATGGAGCAGGGAGGAAAAAGTATATATATTTTACATAATATATAGTATATGCAGATTATATATAATACATACTCAAACTTATTTGGGATTTGTCAAACATTCAAACATTTTATCTATCATATAACAAATAAACATAAATGACACATCAGCATTGATACCTAAGATAAAGGATTATTCTACAGTAAACCATTCAGCTTATATTTTATTCAGGAAAGAGGTTCTTTTGGTATTTATTGGATTAAAAAAAAGGTTTTCAGAAGAAAGTCAGTAGTTTTGAAGCTTAAGGCCTTTCGTAGTGGGATCTGAGAACTGGAGAATTCTTTGAGGGCATTTGTTGTTAAGTATTGTGTTTATAAAGGACAGGCAATAAATACTGTCAGATGTCCATAAATTTTATTTGCAAGAGATACTTTGGTAGGAATTATCTAATGTGCACATTTGTACTGATATATCTTCAGTAACTTTCAGCTCTAAATCCACCAGGGAGCAAGCTACCTCGGCCAGATGTTAGTTTTTGTTGATTTTCTTTGCTTTTTAAAAGAGCCAAATTATTTTGATTTTCTATGTCTGATTTAAGTTGTTGGTTCTCTTACTTAGTAAAATCTAATATAGAACCATTTTGAAGATTTTACCATTTTTCCACTTACTATACTCAATGATCACCAGAAATGTAATATAGTAAAGTACTGTTTTATGGCTATGAACTAGAATATAATGAATACACAATATAGTCTGGAAACAATCCTACTAGTATAACTTAACCAATATTTTTATATCTGATATCCATTTTTAATATCCTGAGATAAAACATACTTTGGATCCTCTTCCTCACATTACTTAAAGTTAGGTTTTCAAATCCAATCCTTATGCTCAAGTGCTGGACAGAGATCAAAGAAGCCATCCAATTGTCTATGCCCCAGTGCGAAGTAGATGATGCAGTGACTCAAGGTGGTGATGGGTGGAGCTTTTGAGGAGCCCCTACTGTGTTCATCAGGATTGGAGCCAAGAGAGAAAGTGAACTGGGCCCAGGCTGCAGCAGAAGCTTTTTATCCATCTTTTATTCCATCTTCCCAGTGACACAATAAGATAAGCATGATTACCCCAGTTGAGACAAGCATCAGAGATCCTCAACCTAGGGTGATTTTGCCCCACAGGGGACATGGAACAATGTCTAGAGACATTGTTGGTTGTCATAACTGCTGGTATACAACTGATATCTACAGAGTAAAGATAAGGGATGCTGACAAATTATCTCACCTGTATTAGTCTCTTCCATGCTGATAATAAAGACATACCCCAGACAAGGTAACTTATAAAGGAAAGGGGTTTAATTAACTCACAGTTCCACATGGCTCGGGAGGTCTCACAATCATGGTAGAAGGCACAGGAGGAGCAAAGTCACGTCTCGCATGGAGGCAGACAGGAGAGTGGTGCAGAGGAACTCCCCTTTATAAAAACAATGAGATCTCATGAGTCTTATTCACTATCATGAGAACAGCACAGGAAAGACCTGCCCCCATTATTCAATTACCTCCCATTGGGTCCTTCCCACGACATGTGGTGATTACAGAAACTACAATTCAAGATGAGATTTGGGTGAGGACACAGCCAAACCATATCACCACTCAAGATACCACTAGTGCCAGCCGGGCACGGTGGATCTCACCTGTAATCCCAACACTTTGGGAGGCCGAGACGGGCGAATTACAGGGTCAGGAGATCAAGACCATCCTGGCTAACCCGGTGAAACCCCCTCTCTACTAAAAAATACAAAAAACCAGCCAGGCGAGGTGGCGGGCACCTGTAGTCCCAGCTACTCGGGCATGAACCTGGGAGGTGGAGCTTGCAGTGAGCTGAGATCGCGCCTCTGCACTCCAGCCTGGGCAACGAAGCCAGACTCCGTCTCAAAAAAAAAAAAAAAAAAAAATGTTATTAATAGTGCCAAGACTGAGAAACCCTGCCCCATTTTACAGATAAGGAACCTGAGGATATAAAAATTTGAATAAGTTGACCAAGGTCCACAATTTGTGAATGGCAGAGTTAGCATCAAACTCAGGCTTAACTCATAAGTTTACCCTCTTTATCAATAAAACTCATTCCTTCATGGGTAGTTAGAAATACAATCAGAAAATGCAGATCAACATCAAGTTGCAGACAGTTTTAAATATTAGGGGATAATGCATCATAGAGATTTTAGATCCATTGAATATTTATATCCAGAACTATTAAATAAAAAGTAAATACTTCTAGGAAATCAAAGTTCACATGGGAAGGCTTGGGAAAATATATAGGCATACATAGATTTCCAGTTTTCAAACAATTTATTGGTAAGAACATTTCATTCCTTGTACTCTTCCATTTACGTGAACACATATTCTCCTATCTGACAGCCTAGAGTTACCAAAATTTATTAAGTATGAGGAAATTGAGTCAGATATTTTATTTTCAATATTATTTCCAGAACTCTTCATTTTTAGTTTGTAAATATTGAGAAATGCCCTCTGGCTGTCCTGCTTGATTTAGTTTATTCTTTATATCTCTAGTCAAAGAAGTCCAGTGCATCCAGGCTACCAATAAGGAATTCTGGCCCAAGCCTTGCACATCATATTGAAAAATCCTAGTTGCAGAGATAATATTTAATTCTTTGGGAAGGTGGTCTTATTTTAGTTTCTGGTAAGCTTATGCAAATTCAGGTCCCTTGGAGCCAGTCCTTGCAAAACACTTATTCCAGTCTTTGTTGTCTTCTCACATTCATCCTCATCAGTGTATTAGTTTCCCTTAACCTGGCTTTTTAGTTCCTCATTTTCATAGTTGTCAACAAATCCAAGCCTTCTTTCACCAATTAGATACTTACGGGTGGTATGGTTCTTATTATTGGACTTGTCTTGGAAAATTACTGGACTATGGGCCGAAATAATCATAGAGTGTTAGAGCTGACAGGAGATTTAGAAACTAACTGTCTAGACCAGACATCTAATTATATACTTAGAGAAGCTAAGGTCCAAAGAGGTTAAGCATCTTTGCCGAGGTCAAACAGCTGGTTAGCAGTTATGGTGGAACCACAGTTCTTATCTGCTGATTCTCATTTCTAGGCTGTCTGCACCACACTTTTTGATACACTAGAATGTGCTTCAAGATAATATTTGCTACGTGGCATTCCACGGTGGTACGTCGGTACCCACTGTGTATTCTTTAACACTGCATGTTTTGTGGCTTAATTGGCCTTACCAAGATAATAGGTGGTTTCTTAGGCCCAGGTGTGACCATGGTAGTGCTGATATCTAGAACTTGAAACAGGAGTGCCATTGTCATCACACTTTCTTATAAGTCAGACACAGGCACAAGCTCCCAAGGACGGCTGCCTCACAGACCACATATGCAAGGGTTTTACCAGAATGACTGACATTTACATTGTCCCTGTATCTGAGGTCTTTGAAAAGAGCAACAACAGCCACTCAAACTAGAAGGCAGAAAGCAAATCCTTGAGATATTCTGTCAAGCCAAAGCCCTCTCTTGCTCAGCCACCTACATGGTTGAAGGCAAAAGGCATCTTTGCTATGGTGCAGAGTGATGGGGCATAAGGTAGTGACAGCTGCACGGACACCCAACACAGGACATCTATACTGACTCAGTGGGAAAGTACACCGTACTTGGTGATTCTCAGAGCCACTGAGCACAGAGGACTGCGTGGAGCAGACTTCATTACCCATACTTCCCAACCTCTGATTTGAAGACCAAGTAAAGATGGAAACACAGGCTTCTCTAGAATACAGCAGCAGGGATAAGAACAGAAGAGAGAGAGCCGGTAGCATAGTCCTATTAACATAACCAGCCCTACTGGCGTCCTGAAGTGGTGGGTTGTGAACCACAGAAAATCAACAGCCCTCTTTAGGTCACCCTCTGCAATGTGGCACATTGTTGGGGTCCTCCTGAAAAATGAGGCCACCACATTCCCACTCCATTTGTCTAAGGACGGAGGTTGTATTAATCTTCTACAAATACATATTTTAACATATGATCAGCCAGACTTCATTTAATTATTAAACATTTATTTATGGAGTATCTACTATAGGCCAGGTATAATTAGTGGTATAAGATAACATGGAAAATTAAACTTATGGATAGAGTTTTAACACTGACTGTCTTTGAGAATGGAAAGAAAAGAATGGAGAAATGACCTTGATATGGTTTGGCTGTGTCCTCACCCAAATCTCATCTTGAATTGTAGCTCCCAATTCCCTCATGTTGTGGGAGGGACCCTGTGGAAGATAATTGAGTCACAGGGGCGGTTTCCCCCCATACTGTTCTCATGGTAGTGAATAAGTCCCACAAGATCTGATGGTTTTATAAGGGGAAACCCTTTTCACTTGGCTCTCATTCTTCTCTTGTCTGCCACCATGTGAGATGTGCCTTTCACCTTCCACCATGATTGTGAGGCCTCTCCAGCTATGTGGAACTGTGAGTCCATTAAACCCCTTTCATTTATAAATTGCCCTGTCTGGGGTGTCTTTATCAACAGTGTGAAAAACAGACTAATACAGACCTTTATTGAACATCCACAAAAACCAGGCATTTTATGTATATTATTGCACTGAGTCCTCACAAGACTCTTACTAGGCAGTCATTTTTATTCTCAATTAACAAATTCAGAGATCTGTAGAGTGCCGGAGGTTCACAGCTAGTAAGCAGGGAGCTGGTGGTGCTCTTTCCCATGCTCCAGCAGCTTCAATGAAGATGCTCTTTTCTTTACTTCAGTGGCTTCAGGGGCTGAGTTGGGTCTCCTGCCATGCAGAACAGGAACATGCCACTAAGCAGCTGGATGATGTAGCAGTGGGAAGGTGGGCAAGGCTGATTTGGGGCATAAGCAGGGAGTGCTGATGTGCAGCAGAAAGGAACCTCAACTCCCTTTGAGTCCAGCTGGGGTGGAGCCTCGTCCTTACTGACATAGAGGAAAGGGATTGTGTCCCATACTCCCCATCCTATGCCAAGTCCAAAATCTGAGGCCGGCAGGGCTGCTTATTCCCGTCTAAGAAAGCCCCTGGGGACCTCGAACATTTTACTGCATGTGCACGTCTGTGTGTATTGAAAGCGTCTTCTTATGTATGGGTGTGTGTACACTGCACAGGGGTATCTCGGTTGACTGCAGTCCCCACACATGATGTATAGCAAACTGTTTAAACAGTGACCTCTTGTACTGAAATTTCCCAAAGGGCACTGCCAGGTAGCAGACTGTCCACTCTAAATTAGATTTCATTTTATTCGCTCTCTAGTGCAGATAGCAGTAAGTAGTAAAAACCCAAGGATGGAAAGCCAGAAATAGAAGCTTTAGAGAAGAACTGAGAAAATCCCTAATAATTAAAGATTTCCAGTATTAACCTTTTCCACTTGGAACATGTGCTTTTTGGTCATCATTTTCTTTTTAAGGGCCCATTTTTATTTAAGAAGAAAAAGTCTTGATGTTTGTGCTTTTGCATTTCATTGCAAGAAGAGAATATAGAGTTATATTCACACAAATCAAGACAGGAATTTAACAGGTACCAGTCTGGTGTGATCCACGTGGGCTAGAGTCATAAAATAGCTACATGGGAGCCATGGAGAATGGTTGATGTGACCTCACATTGGTGACAAAATTCCCTTTACTGTCTGGCACCATTTCTTTGTTCCTATTGCTGTCTCCTATAGTTTGGATATGGTTCATTTGTCCCCACCAAATCTCATGGTGAAATTTCATCAGTGTGGCAGTCCTGGGAGGTGGGGCCTAGTGGGGGGTATTTGGGTCATGGAGACACAGCCGTCATGAATAGAATAATGCTCTCTTTTAGTAATGAGTGAGTTCTCACCCTATTAGTTCAGCAAGAGAGCTGGTTGTTAAAAAGAACCTGGTACGTCCTCACTCTCTCATGCTTCCTCTTTCTCTGTATGCTCTCTGCCCATGCAGGATCCCCCTTGCCTTCAGCCATGACTGGAAGCAGCTATAGGCCCTCACTAGATGCCCAACCTTGAATTTGGTAGCCATTAGAATTGTAAATCAAACAAACTTTTTTCATTCTGAATTATTCAGTCTCAGGTATTCCTTTATAGCAAACCAAATGGACTAAGACACCATTTCTGGAAGCCCTGTCATTGATATTTTTGAGTTGTAGGTGGTTCCCTATCACTGATGGTCTATTAACTAGAGTTAGGGACGGGTATTGAGGACTGCGAGGTGCTAAGAATGTATGAAAATAAGACTATCTGTTAGGTCTCTCAGAGAAAAGTAACCAAACTTGGCAGAAATCGCTTAACACGAGTGTCACAGAACAAGTTGAATAAACTCACTGGGAGGAACCAGAAAAGTAGTGCAGATTTTTTAATGCTGAAATGTAGCTAAGACAATGGTTTACGTTGCAATAGAATAAGTCAGCAGGTTCAGCAAAATCAGTAGATTCTAATTTCTATCAAAATCTGACTTAAGAAAATATTAAAGAAATATTATTATATCTAAGGCCTTTTTCATTGCAAGGAATAGAATGCAAGCTCAAACTAGCCTCAACTTAAAATGAAGTCTATTGGCTGGTGCAAATAAAAAAAAAGTCTGGTATTGTCTTCCTTTAGGCTGGCTAAATTCAGACATTCTATGAATGATCTCAGGAATGATTCTCCCTCCAAGACTTGGCTCTGATTTCTGGCAGTGCTGCTTTCATTTGCTGAAGGATTCTCTTTACATGATGGAAAGGATTACCATTTTAAGCTTAAGTGGTCCTTATAACTCAAAACTTCATAAGGAGAGAAACCATCTCTGGCTCCAAACATCCATTCCAGCCCCCAAAAGGTCTCTGATGGGTAAGTAAGCATCATTTGTCCAGCTTCTGTAGGAGAGGAGTAACGCCCTGACTGACAGCTCCATCTAAATGCTGTGAGCTGAAGGAAGAGCTGATCCCAAAGGAAAGGTTGCAAGGAGGATGAATGAGTACCATAGCTATCCATAATGAGACTGATTAGATCCTGGTCCCACAGGGAGAAAAACAGCTTAAAAGCAAGTTGGAGCTTACCTGGATGTTGGAAGAGGGCTTTAAAGAGAGAAAGATTCGAATTGAGATTGTATGTATCAGAAGGATCCAGAAGCAGAGATACTTCTATAACTTAGACTTAACTCCTGCACTGCGTAATTCTGCCTCTCCATCACACTTCACAGACCCGTGGAAGAAGCTAAGAATTGACAGCAAGCCTCTCACTCTTAGCACCCTCGCTCCTAATCCCTTTACATCTTCACTCAGCATTTTGCTTACTCCGTTCTTGGTCTCTGGGTCTCTCTCTCTCCCCCCGCCACCCCCACTTCTATTTCTCTCTCCCTTTCTTTTCCTTTCTTCTTCCCTCCTCCCTTCTCTCTCCTTAAAATACCTTCTTGAAAACAATATACAATAGAACCATGCGGTGAGGACAGTTCCTTTCAACCCACTTTTACTTAGAGCTATTTTCATCGTAATTGTTGCTGAGATGAAATGCTGACCTTTCTTTACATGTTGAGAAAATTAAAAGTGCTTCAAAGGTCAGAGAAAACAATGCCCTAAATAACAGCTACAGGGAAAATGCCCGCATAAAGTAACTGCTCCCTTCCTGACACCAGAACATGTAATTCTCTAGTTTACGTTAAGAATAGGTCTCCTACCCATTCTTATTATCTTTAAAGATGACAACAATGGGACCCCTTAGACCAGAAGGCCCACCATAGCCAAATAATTCTCACAGAAATACAATTGTGTGTATTTTTTCTCCTAGGGTAAAGTCTATATGACAATTTTGTTACTGGAAAAAAACATGTTTCCTTTTCCCTAGAAATTGTGTGCAAATGAGACAGAGGTAGATTTTGTTTTCAATAATGGCTGCAGTTCTACATGTTATTTGTCACGTGTAGACACAGGAATGAGCCCTGCAACTGAGGAATTATTAGCTGAGTGAAAAATGTTACTGGACCAAGATGTTTTTCTAACCATTGCTAGAATTAGTTAAGCCACTGACATCAATGTCTAATGTGTAATGTGCATATCAGAGAAAACCACCAAAACATTTACAGGTTGTGAATACAGTAATATAACACATATGTGCAGACAGACAGCCACTCATGATCAGACGTTTTCAAATGATACTTCTGAGAAATTGTTCCTGTATTTTTTCCATTAATTTTATCTGTAGCTAATGCCCATCACTTTTTTTTTATTTCTTCTTAAAAAATCAGGATACATGTGCAGAACATGCAGGTTTGTTACATAGGCATATGTGTGCCATGGTGGTTTGCTGCACCTATTGACCCATCCTCTAAGTTCCCTCCCCTCACCCGCCACCCCCCAACAGGCCCTAGTGTGTGTTGTTCCCCCTCTGTGTCCATGTGTTTTCATTGTTCAACTCCCACTTATGAGTGAGAACATGCAGTATTTGGTTTTCTGTTACTGTGTTTGTTTGCTGAGGATGATGGCTTCCAGCTTCATCCATATCCCTGTAAAAGACACTATCTCATTCCTTTTTATGGCTGCATAGTATTCCATGGTGTATATGTACCACATTTTTTTAACCCAGTCTATTAATGCCCATCATTTATATGGAATGGGGTAGAATGAACCAACTTTTGTCCATGTCTGACTTGAGAGTTAAGTTAGAAACTTGAGAAAGATACATTATGGTAGGAAATAAATTTGGAGGCGAGGCATAGAGCAGCGTGTTTTTTCCACTCTACGTTTGAATCCTGATATTCAAATCTCTTTAATTAGAAGACCTTGTAAATTCAAATCCATATCCTTCAGGATAAAGTTTCAGCACTCACTATGCACTAAAGTCCCCTGTTCTCTCAGACTTGCAGTCACTCACAGTCTTCCCTTCCCTAAAGCAGGTGGCTTTCAGTTCTTAGCATGCAGTTCTTTAAACTGGGCATGCTATTCATCAACGTAGTGACTTTGCTCCAGGCTTCCTCTCTCTAGAAGACTACCTGTCATCTCCACCTTCTCCTGACTATCCTTAAGACTTAACTCAAACACACATCCTACAGAAAGCCTGTCTTGACAGTCCTTCAGTCTAAGGAAGATGGTGTCAGTCCCATAAATAGCATCTATCACATAGACCTGTCCCAGTCAGGGACAGGTCTACTTGTTTCAACTCCAACAGAGCATCCTTATATCTTCAGTAATTCTGATATTGTTTTCCCAAAATGCCCCTCTGGGAAGCCCCAAAGTGTCTGTATGCCAATCTCTGGAATCTGTGAATATGTTCTATTAAGCGGCAAAAAGGATTTTGTAGGTTGAATTAAGGTTACTGAACTTAATAGAGGGAGATTAACCTTGATTACTTCAGTGGGCTCAGTCTGATCACCTGGGTCCTTAAAGTAGAAGAGACAGGCAGAAGCAACACAACCACAAAAAAGAGACAGGAAAGATTCAAAGTGTGAGAGGGACTCTACCCACTATTGCTGGCTTTAAAAATGGAGGAAAAGGGCTGGGCGCAGTGGCTCACACCTGTAATCCCAGCACTTTGGGAGGCTGAGGCTGGTGGATCGCAAGGTCAAGAGATCAAGACCATCCTGGCCAACATGGTGAAACCCCCCTCTCTGGTAAAAGTATGAAAATTTAGCTGGGTGTGGTGGTGTGCACCTGTAGTCCCAGCTACTCGAGAGGCTGAGGCAGGAGAATCACTTGAACCCGGGAGGCAGAGGTTGCAGTGAGCCAAGATCGTGCCACTGCACTCTAGCCTAGTGACAGAGCGAGACTCCGTCTCAAAAAAAAAAAAAGGAGGAAAGGGACCATGGACCAAGGAATGTGGGTCATCTAGAATCCGGGAGCAGCCTCTGGCTGGCAAGCCAGCAAGGCAACAGGAACCTACAACCTGCAAAGCCAAGGCCTATAATGGAATTCTGCCAACAGTCTGAATAAGCAGAGAAATGAGTTTGCCCCTAGAACCTCCAGAAAAGAATGCAGCTCTTGCTCTCCTGATGCCTTGATCTTAGTCTGGTGAGATCCATGCCAGAATTCTGACCT
>NW_012104754.1:140465-146390 GCF_000951045.1 Mandrillus leucophaeus | reverse complement strand
ATCTCATTCCTTTTTATGGCTGCATAGTATTCCATGGTGTATATGTACCACATTTTTTTAACCCAGTCTATTAATGCCCATCATTTATATGGAATGGGGTAGAATGAACCAACTTTTGTCCATGTCTGACTTGAGAGTTAAGTTAGAAACTTGAGAAAGATACATTATGGTAGGAAATAAATTTGGAGGCGAGGCATAGAGCAGCGTGTTTTTTCCACTCTACGTTTGAATCCTGATATTCAAATCTCTTTAATTAGAAGACCTTGTAAATTCAAATCCATATCCTTCAGGATAAAGTTTCAGCACTCACTATGCACTAAAGTCCCCTGTTCTCTCAGACTTGCAGTCACTCACAGTCTTCCCTTCCCTAAAGCAGGTGGCTTTCAGTTCTTAGCATGCAGTTCTTTAAACTGGGCATGCTATTCATCAACGTAGTGACTTTGCTCCAGGCTTCCTCTCTCTAGAAGACTACCTGTCATCTCCACCTTCTCCTGACTATCCTTAAGACTTAACTCAAACACACATCCTACAGAAAGCCTGTCTTGACAGTCCTTCAGTCTAAGGAAGATGGTGTCAGTCCCATAAATAGCATCTATCACATAGACCTGTCCCAGTCAGGGACAGGTCTACTTGTTTCAACTCCAACAGAGCATCCTTATATCTTCAGTAATTCTGATATTGTTTTCCCAAAATGCCCCTCTGGGAAGCCCCAAAGTGTCTGTATGCCAATCTCTGGAATCTGTGAATATGTTCTATTAAGCGGCAAAAAGGATTTTGTAGGTTGAATTAAGGTTACTGAACTTAATAGAGGGAGATTAACCTTGATTACTTCAGTGGGCTCAGTCTGATCACCTGGGTCCTTAAAGTAGAAGAGACAGGCAGAAGCAACACAACCACAAAAAAGAGACAGGAAAGATTCAAAGTGTGAGAGGGACTCTACCCACTATTGCTGGCTTTAAAAATGGAGGAAAAGGGCTGGGCGCAGTGGCTCACACCTGTAATCCCAGCACTTTGGGAGGCTGAGGCTGGTGGATCGCAAGGTCAAGAGATCAAGACCATCCTGGCCAACATGGTGAAACCCCCCTCTCTGGTAAAAGTATGAAAATTTAGCTGGGTGTGGTGGTGTGCACCTGTAGTCCCAGCTACTCGAGAGGCTGAGGCAGGAGAATCACTTGAACCCGGGAGGCAGAGGTTGCAGTGAGCCAAGATCGTGCCACTGCACTCTAGCCTAGTGACAGAGCGAGACTCCGTCTCAAAAAAAAAAAAAGGAGGAAAGGGACCATGGACCAAGGAATGTGGGTCATCTAGAATCCGGGAGCAGCCTCTGGCTGGCAAGCCAGCAAGGCAACAGGAACCTACAACCTGCAAAGCCAAGGCCTATAATGGAATTCTGCCAACAGTCTGAATAAGCAGAGAAATGAGTTTGCCCCTAGAACCTCCAGAAAAGAATGCAGCTCTTGCTCTCCTGATGCCTTGATCTTAGTCTGGTGAGATCCATGCCAGAATTCTGACCTACAAAACTGTAGGATTATAAATTTGCATGTTTTAAGCTACTAAGTCCATGATAGTTCGTTACAACAGCAAAAGGAAACTAAGATACCTTCTCAGGCATGGACTTGGACTCAACAGAATTGTGTTTAGTACCCAGCACCAATGCTACTGCAGTGTGATTGGGGAACTAAACCTGAGTGGCCACATTCTGTACATGGATAGAATCCAGAACCTGTCTCTTAGGCTTCTGTGTGGACAGCATGTGAAAGTATAGGTAAAGCACTCGAAGATGGTTGGCATGTATGAATTTTTACCTCCACCTCATTAGAAATCTGTGCCCCTCAGCCTGGAAGGATCTCCCTGCAGATGTCTACATGACACACTCTCACCTGCATCAAGTTTCCATTCAATGGAACCTCCTCGTTGAAGTCCTTCCTCGGTCACGCTACTTAAAATTTCAACTCCTCCCTCACCCCCAACCTCATCACATTCTAGTTCTCTTCCCTGCTTCATTTTTCTCCGTAGTACTTATCACTAGAGTAATTGTATATGAGTTAACTATCGCTGTGTAACAAATCACCCCAAAACTAAGGGACTTCAAACAATATGCACTTACTCTCTCACTGTCTTTGTGGGCCAGGAATCCAGGCACAGGTTAGCTAGGGGGCTTTGGTTGTCTCAAAGCTCATTTTGAGTAATTGAACAAAGAGCCCCATTCCTCACCAGCTGCTGGTTGGGAGCTGACCTCAGTTTCATGCCACATAAGCTTTCTCATTAAAATGTACAAGCCTAGAAGGCAAGAGAGAGTGCTAGTAAGATGGGAGTCACAGACTTTGTAGCCTAATCTTGGAAGTGCTATCCCATCACTTTGCCTATATTTTCTTTGTTAGAAGGAAGTCACTAGGTCTAGCCCATAGTTAGAGGTGATTACACAAGGGTGTGAATACTAGGAAGCAGGCATTTGGGGGAGCCTTGTCAGAAGCTGCCTACCACATCATGCTCCCTAGGCCAAATGGGACAGTCCCTATTTACAAACACTGCTTTAATGTAATTATCAGCCGTACTTCCAGCCGACACATGTGGCCCTGGTGTAATTATCAGGGGCACTTCTTTCACGCAAGAGTTGCCCAGGCTTAGACAATAAATTACATCATCTTCCCTCTTAATGCTTTCCAATATAATATAGAATTTACTAATTTGTTTTGGTATCTTATCCAAATCCTTCCCTAAATAGCAGATCCCTAAGTAGGATTTAGGGAGCCCTAAATGGAGATTTTTGTATGTTTTGTTCATTGCTATATCCCCAGTGCCCAGATTAGTAGTTGATCTTCAAAACATATTTTGAGCGTATATTTTGTCATGAAGTGTTTAAAACTACACCACTGAGTAAAATTGGTGTTTTGGGAATACATATTGTTGCTATGTAATCTCACAGTTTTCATCAATACTGTTTTGGGGAATCATCAAAATAATACTTAAGCTGGCCATGGTAGCTCACACCTGTAATCCCAACACTTTGGGAGGCTGAGATCACTTGAGTCCAGAAGTTCCAGACCAGCCTGGGCAACATGATGAAACCCTGTCTGTACAAAAATTACAAAAATTAACTGGATGTAGTGGCACACTCCTGTAGTATCAGCTACTCAGGAGGTTGAGGTGGAAGGATCACTTGAACCTGGGAGCTTAAGGATATAGGATCTGTGATTGCACCACTGTACTCCAGGATGGGTGACAGAGTGAGACCCTGTGTCAATAATAAGTTAGTTGTTAGTGTCAAGGTATGGTGTGGGGGGAGAAGAAGGGACTCTACCAGCCGAAGTGATCAATGAGAGTGGGATGGGGATGATGTTTTGGAGTTGGTGAGCCAGGGTTGAGTTTAAAATCATAGGCAGGCATTCAGGGGTTGCATGGAGATGGGGGTGTAGTGATGTATGAAGAGAAGAGGTTGGTGAGGTGGCACAGACAAAATCAAGAGGCTTAAAGACCATGCTGTGGAATGTGGACTTATCCCAAAGACTCCAAGGCACTACGGGAGCATTTGAAGAGGGAGAATGGAGAATCAAATGCATGGATCAGAAAAGTCGCTTTCACAGCAGCAGAGAGGATGAGGTTAGGTACACCTGGAAGGAAGGAAAAGATTAAGAGATTTTGGAGTGTCAGTTAGGGTAGAGGGAAATATAGTAAGAAAAAGATGGGGGGAGCAGATTACTCAAACATGTTCATGCTGGTTTTGCTGAGTATAGTGACTATAAATTAGTTTTTCTATTACATTTTTACATTGTAGTTTTATCACTTGCAAAATTAAAGAGGTTATATTAAAAGTGTTCCCACTAAGTTTGGACTGGGTGGAGCCCACCACAGTGCCAGAGAGTCACTGTAGCCAGACAGCCTCTCTAGATTCCTCCTCTCTGAGCAGGGCATCTCTGAAAGAAAGGCAGCAGCCTCAATCAGGGGTTTATAGATAAAACTCCCATCTCACTTGGGCAAGCACCTGGGGGAAGGGGTGGCTGTGGGCGTGGCTTCAGCAGACTTAAATGTTCCTTTCTGCCAGCTCTGAAGAGAGCGGCAGATCTCCCAGCACAGTGCTCAAGCTCTGCTAAGGGACAGACTTCCTCCTCAAGTGGGTCCCTGACCCATGTGCCTCCTGATGGGGAGAAATCTCCCAGCAGGAGCTGACAGACACCTCATACAGGAGAGCTCCGGCTGGTATCTGGCAGGTGCCCCTCTGGGATGAAGCTTCCATAGGAAGGAGCAGGCAGCAATATCTGCTGTTCTACAGCCTCTATTGGTAATACCCAGGCAAACAGGGTCTGGAGTGGACCCCCAGCAAACTGCAGCAGACCTGCAGAAAAGGGGCCTGACTGTTAGAAGGAAAACTAACAAACAGAAAGCAATAGCATCAACATCAACAAAAAGGATGACCACGCAAAAGCTCCATCCAAAGGTTACCAACACAAAAGACCAAAGGTAGATAAATCCACGAAGATGAGGAAAAACCAGCACAAAAAGGTTGAAAATTGCAAAAACCCGGATGCCTCTTCTCCTCCAAAAGATCACAGCTTCTTGCCAGCAAGGGAACAAAACTGGATGGAGAATGAATTTGATGAATTGACAGAAGTAGGCTTCAGAAGGTGGGTAATAATAAACTCCTCCAAGCTAAAGGAGCATGTTCTAACCCAATGCAAGGAAGCTAAGAACCTTGATAAAAGGTTAGAGGAATTGCTAACTAGAATAACCAGTTTACAGAAGAACTTAAATGATCTCATGGAGCTGAAAAACACAGCACAAGAACTTCATGGAGCATATACAAGTATCAATAGCTGAACTGATCAAGTGGAAGAAAGGATATCAGAGATTGAAGATCAATGAAGCATGAAGACAAGATTAGACAAAAAAGAATGAAAAGGAACAAAAAAGCCTTTAAGAAATATGGGACTATGTGAAAAGACCAACATTTGATTGATGTACCTGAAAGTGATGGGGAGAATGGAACCAAGTTGGACAACACACTTCAGGATATTATCCAAGAGAACTTACCCACCATACCAAGATAGGCCAACATTCAAACTTATGAAACACAGAGAACACCACAAAGATAATCCTCAAGAAAAGCAACCCCAAGACGCATAATCATCAGATTCCCCAAAGTTGAAATAAAGGAAAAAATGTTAAGGGCAGCCAGAGAGAAAGGTCAGGTTACCCACAAAGGGAGGCCCATCAGACTAACAGCAGATTTCTCTGCAGAAATCCTACAACCCAGAGGAGAGTAGGGGACAATATTCAACATTCTTAAAAGAATTTTCAACCCAGAATTTCATATCCAGCCAAACTAAGCTTCATAAGCAAAGGAGAAATAAAATGCTTTCCAGACAAGCAAATACTGAGGGATTTTGTCACCACCAGACCTGCCTTACAAGAGCTCCTGAAGGAAGTACTAAATACGGAAAGGAAAAACTGGTACCAGCCATTGCAAAAACATACCAACTTGTAAAGACAATCAACACTATGAAGAAGCTGCATCAATTAACCAACTAGCATCATAATGACAGGATCAAGTTCACACATAACAATATTAACCTTAAATGTAAATGGGCTAAATGCCCCAATTAAAAGATACAGACTGGCAAATTGGATAAAGAGTCAAGGCCCATCGCTGTGCTGTATTCAGCAGACCCATCTCATGCGCAGAGATACACAGGCTCAAAATAAGGGGATTGAGGAAGATTTACTGAGCAAATGTAATGCAAGAAAAAAAAACCAAGGGTTGCAGTCCTAGTCTCTGATAAAACAGACTTTAAACCAACAAAGATCAAAGAAGATAAAGAAGGTCATTACATAATGGTAAAGGGATCACTGCAACAAGAAGAATTAACTATCCTAAATATATATGCACCCAATACAGGAGCACCCAGATTCATAAAGCAAGTTCTTAGA
>NW_012104754.1:133821-139060 GCF_000951045.1 Mandrillus leucophaeus | reverse complement strand
TCCATCTGACAAAGGGCTAATATCCAGAATCTACAAGGAGCTTAAGCAAATTTACAAGAAAAAAACAACCCCATCAAAAAGTGGGCAGAGTATACGAACAGACACGTTTCAGAAGAAGACATTTATATGCCCAACAAACATGAAAAAAAAGCTCATCATTGCTGGTCATTAGAGAAATGCAAATCAAAACCAAATGCAAATCAAAACCACAATCTAATGATATTGTGAAATGCATTAGAGAAATGCAAATTAGAGAAATGCAAATCAAAACAGCAATCATTAAAAAGTCAGGAAACGACAGATCCTGGAGAGGATGTGGAGAAATAAGAAAGCTTTTACACTGCTGGTGGGAGTGTAAATTAGTTTGACCATTGTGGAAGACAGTGTGGCGATTCCTCAGGGATCTGAAACTAGAAATACCATTTGACCCAGCAATCCCATTACTGGGTACACACCCAAAGGATTATAAATCATTCTGCTATAAAGACAGATGCAACGTATGTTTATTAAAGCACTATTCACAATATTAAAGACTTGGAACCAACCCAAATGCCCATCAATGATAAACTGGATAAATAAAATGTAGCACATATACACCGTGGAATAATATGCAGCCATAAAACAGAGTGAGTTCATGTCCTTTGCAGGGACATGGATGAAGCTGGAAACCATCATTCTCAGCAAACTAATAGAAGAACAGAAAACCCAACACCGCATGTTCTCACTCATAAGTGGGAGTTGAACAATGAGAACACATGGACATAGGGAGGGGAACATCACATACTGGGGCCTGTCAGAGGGTGGGGGATTAGGGGAAGGATAGCATTAGGAGAGATACCTAATGTAGATGATGATTTGATGGGTGCAGCAAACCACCATGGCACGCGTATATCTATGTAACAAACCTGAACGTTCTGCACATGTATCACAGAACTTAAAGTATAATAATTAAAGAAAAGCGTTCCCATTATTTTAAACTAGATACTTACTATGTTGCATTTAAAGTTAGTTTGAAAATATGACCATTTTAGTTGATTAATTTATAGCTAATGTGTTGATTTTGCACTCAGCAAGGGCATTGCTTTTAAGCTCCATGTTCAAAGGTTTCTCTTCATTTGAGTATTAGACACATGAAACCTAGAAACTCTACCAGTTTCTGCACATGAACATCAAAATAAGAAACTGACTTTACTTCTTATAGTAAGAAACTATTAACCTGTATCCGTTTTCTAACCATTCTATATTATAGTTAGGTATATTTGTCATCTAAGTTCCACTTATGGGAGCCCTTATTTCTATTTGTTTAAAATAAACAGTGAGAAGACTAAAGTCAGGTAATGCCTTTTAGAAAGTATTTTCATTACATGATGCCTGATAGTTTGCAGAATGAAACCAATTTATCAGTGTGAGACACTGAGCCCTACTGGTGCGAGATGGTTACTAAGTATTTTGTGAATTGATGAATGAAGAACTGAAAAGGCATTCTAAACCTGGGTTCATTCCTCAAAAGTTTTATATGTCAAAGAGCAGAGATTTTAAATATTTAACATCACTGTGAATTTGCTTTTTCTAGATATCAGAATTTATTCCAAATTCAGAAAGGTCAGCTGGCTTATATCTGATCACATAGCTAGTTACTACCAAAGACAAATCAAACCCCCAGCATATAGCATCCCATTTTTCCTGAAAAGCTGTTGCTGGCTTCACAGCGTATCTGCAACTCTTGACATTTGCAGCAGTTTTCAGTAACATGTAAAAATTGTTTCAAGTCTCCAGAAGTCCTCCTACTTATTCCATGATTATATTTGGGTTATGAACATGAATGAGCCTGTTTGAGAATTTGAATGGAAAACTCTTGCTCAGTCACTTTGCATAGTTTCTATTGACTTTATAATGCACGATTCAAAGAAAAGTTAGACTAATGTGAAATGGTAGCAGAAATAATAATTTCCTTCTTGTTGCCTGTTAATTTATGTGAAGGATTCATTTAATCATATTTCAATCCCATAGAGATTGAAGAGATGCAATTGGGAAGATACGAACAATCTATCTTTGTCATTCTAATTTTTTGCTGTTTAGATCTGTGCACTTGGCAAGGTGAATAACACTAAATAATAAAATAATGTAAAATGATTCTGTGGAGTTATCTCTCTGTAAGTAGCAAAAGACAGATTCTGTAATAGAGGAAATTAATAAAGCAAAGAGAGAAAATTAGTAATATCATTAATTTTTAGTCTACTGTTATCTCTGCATTGCCAAGCCTATCTGTGGTACTGAGTTTCTCTTTTAAAAATAACTTGTAACGCTTTGTAAATTTCTGCTGGTCTAATCACCTGTTTGCTAAAGAAAATACTGTATTTTTAATATTCCCACAGAAGAGAAACATAGCACTTATAACCAGTTACCCTCTGAAAAGATTCTGATCTTCCACACTTGTTCATGTTCATCTTTCAAGGTCCATCCTTACTCTGTGTCTCTTCATACAGTTTCTCACGTGACCTTCTAGCCTTACTGGACTTTCAGGCCTCTGGGAGTGTAGCTTGGTTACAAATGCAGACCAGATCCCAGACCAGTGAGCTCCCAAAAGTGCTGGACTCTGAGGACAATGTGAGTGTGAAAAGGCTATGTAAATCCTTCAGTTGTCCTGGCAGGCACTTCACAGAGCACCCCACCCTCAAGGTCAGCCACATCTTTTTGAACAAAGAACACTGCAGAAGTTGCAGGGAGTTGGGGATTATGGAGGACTGAAGTCACTCCTACAGTAGCTATAATGGAAGCTGTTTAGGGAGATGTCAATATTTCTGTCAATAAACTCCTGATACTTAGACATACGGAAACACACAATAAACTCAAAGTGATGCCCTACAAATAATGCCTTTTTGAGCTGTTAACCAAATACCCACTGATGGCTTCTTTCCCCCAAAATCTCTCTCCATGTTCTCCAGCAACTCTGCATGAAGATAGACCAGTTTGGGCTCTGGATTTAATCTTCACAACCCAGGAGAGAGAGCCTGGAACTGATCTTCAAACTATTTATAATTAATTCTCAAGTTATGATCTAGTTTCCAGATCTTCAACTCCTTGAGGAATTCTCTAATGTTTGGACATACGCATTTCCTACAGAAAATCTGGAACCCTTTCTAATGATGACCCTTTTTATTAAACCGCACTGCCTTTCATCCATACTAAAGCATAGCTCATACAGTCAATTAAACAATGTGATGGAAGCTAGAGAAAATGGAGACGCAACCAGGCTGAATTTTTCTATCCATACACCACATTTTGGAGGAGATTAAATGTACTTATCCTTTTCATATATTCTTTCCTAGCCTCCTTCTCACTTTTCAAGCTGCCCTTGGCTGACCTGAACACTGACTGCATCTCCCCCAAGAAGGGAAAGCAGAACCCAGAGTCTCCACCAGAAACCAGAAAGCAATGGTTCTCCATCATTTTGCATTAGTATCAGAAAGCTGGGGAGCTTTTTAAAATCTTGATGTTTAGGTCCGTCTAGATTAGTTGCTTCAGTTGCTCTAGGAATGGGACCAGACTTGGATAGTTTTTTTTAGATCCTTTGGTAACAATTTCACTTGTTTTCTTTCTCAAGAATTATTTCTGTCTTGATGATGAAAGCTAGTGCATTAATTTTCACTTCTAGAAGTTCATCTTTCTTCATCCTTTTACCTCCTTGCAGAGGTCATGCAAAATATGCTAGTATGCTAGCCGATTAAACTGGAAGCCCAGCATTTATAACGGCCAGAAGAAATCCTTAAAGTCAGTAACCTGATTCTCAGTTTCGAAGGGAGAAGAAATCTTCAGGTTTAATCTCCTTCTTTCTAATTCTCAAGCATCCCGACCAGATGCCGGGATAACCTGTCCTTGCACTCCACCAGGAATGAAGAACATGTGTCCCCAGGCAAGCCTGCACCATCCTTAGCCTCTCTGGAGGTTAAAGAGGCCTTCAGCTAACAAACAAAATATTACCTTTGCTGCCCATTAAATGGCAGGAGGCTTTCCCTTGAGCAGTTTCCTATGAGAGAAAGCAGCTTTAGGGGACAAAATCTTTGCTTAGTATCACAAAAGAGTGAATTCTTGGTATAAATTCCCCCAGGCTAAAAGGAAACTCTGGGAAGATCAGTTCCTTTCATCCTTGTGACAGATGGCTTGCCTACAGGCCCATGACACTTAAACTTGTCATAAGGTAGTATCAAAGTCATCCATCTTCAGCTTGATTTCAGGTCTTACTGAAGGGTTTTGTTAGGATGTACTGTGAACAAGACCAAAAAGGAGTAGAGCTGGAGTGAGTAAATGAGATGATAATACAGAGATCAATACCAAAGCATTCTAAACATCTATAAGATACCCAGCTGTGATGAGATTCCAAATTCCAGGATCGCCTATCTTCATGGTTTTCTTTTCTAAATCCATGTGAATTACTCCTGGTTCTTAGTTTTCAAGCAATACAAATTTATCGACTAATTTAAGCAGAAAAAAAAAAACTTGTTAAAAGAGTGTTAGGTCAATCATTATCCCTCCAGAAGAATCTGAAAACCAGAGAGACTCCACCTTTAGGACAGCAGAGCAGAACCATGTCGGGATGCTGGTCTGATGAAGGACAATTCACAGCTGCCTCCCACGATGCTTCTAAAATCACGGCTACTATTACCTCTGGAAGTAGCGGGTGCTGCTGCTGCTGCCTCTACCACTTACTGGACTTGCTCCTGTGTTCTCCCTACTTCTTCTCATGTTTAGCTTGCAATCTAATTCTGAGTGTGTCTGATGGGTCCAGCCATGGCCGTGAGCTAGCCATAGCTATACAGAACAGTGAGAATGCAAGCACCAGAAGTTTTTAGCACTGCACTCAGAGCTAAGCTCCACCTCAGGAGGAGGGGAGTCCCCAACACAGGAGAAGGTGCACCTCCACCACAGTCCAGCAGAAGTGCAGCTGCTTTTTTGCTTCCAGTGCTACGCTGTGAACAGGTGCCCACCTGGGAGCTGTGCAACCCAGTGACAAAGATAGAAGTACAGAAATTGAGAGGAAGCATTTAGAAACTCTTCTTACAGCTGTTTAAGCTTAGATTTTGTATATCTTTGTTTCATTTTATTTCATTTTTCTACTAATTCATTTTGATTATAATTTGCAGAACTATCAGGCAAACAGTGGATTGCAAACAAAAAACCTGGCCTTTTAGTGCAGAGAGTTTGAGAAGCACTCCTCCTTGCCATATAAGTGATTTGATAT
>NW_012104754.1:124038-133306 GCF_000951045.1 Mandrillus leucophaeus | reverse complement strand
CTGTAGTAAGTGTAGTATGCTCTGTAGTATGATCATTTAAGCCTAGCTCTGTAGTATGCTCATTTAAGCCTTATTACTCTATGAATCTAGTACTGTTTTTTATTTCTGTTTTAGAGATAACTGAGGCACAGAAAAATTAATGGACTTTCCCAAGCAGTCTGCTTCCAGAAATTTCACTCTTTTTAAATTTTTAAAATATTTTATTTATTTATTTTATTTCAATATGTTTTTTGGGAACAGGTGGTGATGGGTTACATGAATAAGTTCTTAAGTGGTGATTACTGAGATTTTGGTGCACCCATCACTCAAGCAGTGGACACTGTATCCAGTGTGTAGTCTTTTATCCCTCACCACCTCCTACCTTTCCCTCAAGTCCCCAAAGTTCATTGTATCATTCTTATGCCTTTGCATCCTTATAGCTTAGCTCCCATATATGAGTGAGAACACATGATGTTTGGTTTTCCATTCCTGAGTTACTTCACTTAGAATAATAGGCTCTAGTCAACTTTTAAGAACTGAATACTGTTAACTGAGTTAGCTCTTGGCTGCTTTTAGGTCGGAAATGTCATACAAGGTAGGGAAAGTATGTTTTCGTGGGTAAGAGAAAAGGGAACACTTTCATACTGTTGGTAGGAATGTAAACTAATACAACCACTATGAAAAAAAGTGTGGATATTCCTTAATAGGCTCCAATACCATCCACGTTGCTGCAGAGTGCCAATATTTTGTTACTTTTATGGCTGAATAGTATTTTGTGGTCTATTTATAGCACATTTTCTTTATCCTCTCCTTGATTAATGGGCATTTGGGCTGGTTCCATATTTTTGCAATTGCAGATTGTGTTGCTATAAACATGCATGTGCAAGTATCTTTTTCATATTATGACTTCTTTTCCTCTGAGTGGATACCTAGTAGTGGGATTGCTGGATCAAATGGTAGATCTACTTTTAGTTCTTTAAGGAATCTCCACACTTTTTTTTTCCATAGTGGTTGTATTAGTTTACATTCCCACCAACAGTAAGAAAGTGTTCCCTTTTCTCTTACCCATGAAAACATACTTTCCCTACCTTGTATGACATTCCCAACCTAAAAGCAGCCAAGAGCTAACTCAGTTAACAGTATTCAGTTCTTAAAAGTTGATTTTCTTTAAAGGGCAAACATACTCATTTGTAAGATTCACTCGCTGTATTAGTCTGTTCTCACATTGCTATAAAGAAATACCTGAGATTCAGTAATTTATAAAGAAAAGAGGTCTCATTGGCTCATGGTTCTTTAGGCTATATAGGAAGCATAATGCTGACATCTGCTCGCCTTCTAGGGAGGCCTCAGGAAACTTACAATCATGATGGACGGCAAAGCGGGAACAGTCACTTCACATGGCTGGAGCAAGAGGAGGAGTGGGAGGAGAGGTGCTACAAACTTTTAAAGGGCCAGATCAAATGAGAACTCACTCACTATCATGAGGACAGCACCAAGGGGAATGGTGCTAAACCATGCATGAGAGATCTGCCCCCATGATCCAATAACCTCCAATCAGGCCCCACCTCCAACAATGGGGATTACATTTTAATATGAGATTTGGGCACGAACACAGATTTAAACTCTATCACTAGCTTTACTTCTGAGTAGGCTTCTGTGACTTCTGACTAGTCACACCTGATTTACTGAATGTAAGATCCTAGAAGAAGCTGTCAGGAAGTTGTGGCGCCAGGTCATCTGGAGCTGCTGGGCTCCATGACTAGCCAGAGATGAGTGTCCCAGCACCTGACATGTGAGGCTTTCTTGTGGGATCTAGTCCAGGTTGGTGTTGGGTTGTAGAGCTTTCTCTGGGTATCTGACCCGTCCAAAGTGTGGTCCTATGAGAAGAGGAATGTCTGTTCACAATGACCAGGAATCAATCCACCTTCCCTATTCTTCTTACACAGCCAGGATTTCTATAAAACTCACATTTCAGACATGACTGAAGTCACTAGTCAGAAACAGAAATATATCCATGCTCTGAGGAAGGCAGTATCAACAATCAGTCTTATGAAGCCAGATGGCCTTTAATGCCAGAAACCACAATCACTTCTCAATCTCCTTTGGAAGAAAACCATACCATGTGGGCACAGTTCATTCTCCTTGAACAGAACCCTAAGGTTAAACTGAGGTCTAATGATTGAGTTTGCAGAGCAGCAATCATATGAGTGTGGGATCACCCGATGAGGTAGTTCTTTTAACTATGCAGCTTGGATGTCAGAGCTTTTCATGTTGAAAATAATATATTTTTTCATTGCATGGATTATAAATTAAATGTATTTTCTGATATATCAGTTTAATCATTTTAGAAAAAAATCAGTAAAATGGGACCTAGCTTGCTCTGTCTTAGCCTCACACACATTACCAAGAATTACCTCATCTTTCAAAATGGCGGCCAACTCCCAACTGTTAAAAATTCTTCATTATAATTAAAACCATCCTTTTCACATTTATCATCATATATTAGGGTGTACCCTTCAAGCATTTAACTTAAGGTAGAAAACATGAGGATTACATTTAACCTACATGTTCAGGGTTGGCATAATTGCTATCTTGGTATAGATGCTACCTAAAAGTCTTGTGTTGGGGCAGGGAATTCAGAGGAATGTACATTTATCTTAGATAGAGAAGTTTTAAGGTTTGATTTGTTTTTCTTTAATTTTTGTTTTTTCTGGAAGATAAAATACTACCAGTTTGCCCCACTCTTATTGAAAAATAGACCATGAGATACTCAATGGTTTCTAAACTCATGTGTAGAAAAACTGTGATTCACCAAACTAGATTTCCCACACGTTGGTTTCTCATCACAAGTTTTATGCATAACAGTTGTTTGGTGTTGGAAGAAATGGGTTTTAGAACCCCAAATTGGGCACCACAAATTCACTCACCATTCTTCAGGTAGTGAGATATGCGTCATTTTTGTTGGGAAAATTGAGGCAGAAATTCCAAAATGTGATCATAGGTATATTCCCTAAAGTCCCGGATCTGCTGGTCAAATTGCCAGTTCTATTGATCACTCAGCCTTGTTGAACATCTGGAGACAATTTTTTCAGTGGGTGGTAGTGGACAAGAACATGTGGCTGAGCCATTCAAACTAATTAAATTCTAAAACCTATCTATTTTTGACAGACCATTCCAAGTAGAGATAATCTGTAAATACCAAACTATTTCCTAAAGTGTCTAGTACAATTTCAAACATGGATAACTGCCTAATAAATACTTATGGGATTAATTTTGTATAATTAAAATTGTAATCTTTCCTCTAAATAACTGCATTTGTCTTCTCTATATTTTGTTGCTGAAGTGATCAAACAAAACCAGACTGAGAGGGTACAGAAGTCAACTTAGGCTGCTGTAACAAAATCCCACATACTTAACAGAAACTTACCTCACAGTTCTAGAGGCTGCAAGTCCAAGATAAAAGTATCAGCAAGGTCTATTTTATCTTGAGGCCACTTCCCTTGGCTTCTAGGCAGCCACCATCTCCCTGCATGTTCCCATGGCCACTGGGAGAGAAAGAGTGAGCTCCCCTGGTTTCTCTTCTTAGGAGGACACTAATACTATGGGATCAGGAAATCTTATGGCCAAATTTAACCAGAATTACTTCCTTAGAGGCCCCATCTTTAAATATAGCCACACTGGAAATTACAGCCTCAACATATGAACGTTGAAGAGATACATACATTCAGTTCATAACAGAGGGAAAAACACAATTCATTTACAAGTGAATTCAATAGAGATAGTTGAAAATATCAAATTCAAGATGTTAGTGGAGAAAATACAGCTTTCTAAGTGAGAAATTCAGGTGGCATAAAGTCTTTATTTCACTGGGAAAATTTTTACCATTTGAATCACAGTAATCCTAACACATTCTTTTACAAAGGGAAAAGTGGTGGGATAAAATAAAACATTTCCCCTCCAAAATAAATGTGGAAGGAAATATAATAAGCTGTGTATATGTGTGTTTACCCTTTTTAAAAATCCAAAGTCTTCCAATCAATGATGGAGAATGTTTCTAGTTCAATGTATTGGCTATCTACTGCTGGATAACAAATTACCACAAACTTGGGTGACCTACAGCAACAACATTCATTATCTCACAATTTTTGAGGGTCAGGAATTGGCACCGCTTGGCGCCAGCTGCATCACAAGGCAGCAGTCAAGGTGTTGTCTGGGACTGCAGTCATCTCAAGGCTGGACCAGGGAAAGATCCAACTGACCTCTCTCACGCAGTTGGTGGCAGAATGCACTTCCTTGCGAGTTGATGGGTTTAGGGCTTTAGTTTCTCAAGAGCTGTTGCTCAGAGGCCTTCCCTGATTTTTCACCACATGTGCCTCTCCGCAGGGCAGGTCCCAGCATGGCATCTTGCTTCATCAGAGTGAGCAAGTGAGAGGGCGAGAGAGAGGGTGCAACCAAGAAGGAAGTAGTCATCTTTCATAATCTAATCTTGGAAGTGACATATTACCACTTTTTCCAAATTTCATTTATTAGAGACACACCACTACATCCAATCCACACACTCCAGGGGAGGTGATTACACAAGTATATAAATTCCAGGAGGTGAGATTCCACTGGCACCCATGTCAGAGAGCACCTGCCACAAACAGCAACTGGCTTCCTCTTTAATCAGGACAAAATGAAATGTGGAAGACCAGAGAAATGTTGAAACTCCAAGAACATTTTCCTGCAGAATGTTCAAAACATACAGATAGTTCTCTTTCTAATGCCTGGTTCTATATCTTTGGCCATATTTATAAGTCACACTGGCAAGTTAAATATCCATATTATCGTTAGTCACATTTCTTTTTAATTTTTTTGAGACAGGTCTCGCTCTTCCACCCAGGCAGGCAGTGGTGTGATCACGGCTCACCACAGCCTCAACCTCCCAGGTTTAAGCAATCCTCCTACCTCAGCCTCCTGAGTAGCTGGGAATAGAGGTGTGTACCACCTCACCAGGATTTTTAAATTTTTTTAATTTTATTTTTTGTAGAGATGAGGTTTCACCATGTTGCCCAGGCTGGTCTCAAATGCCTAAGCTCAAGTGAGCTGCCTGACTCAGCCTCTCAAAGTGCTGAGATTATAGGCATGAGCCGCTGGGCCCAGCCTAGTCACATTTTTTTAAATGATATTCTCTTATTTGATAGGTATGTGAATAAATTACCAAAAGAGAGCAAGAGGAAGAGAGAAGGAAATCAACTGAGGCAAAAAGCTGGAATGTTCTGTACCAAATGTAGCCTGGATCTGGTGTGTTCCTGTTTCTGTTTCTACAAAGCAGTATCAAGAAATAATTTTGAGGTGTGTGTGTACATGCGAATGTATATGTGCCTACCTGTGTGTGTGCGTGAATGCATGTGTGTGTTTCTGTGTGCGTGCATGTGTGTGTGTGGCCATACATATTTTTACAGTGAGAACACAGGCAGGGGAAAGGGTCTGTGTCCCTGTGGGTGGCCTTGTATATTTACCATCCTCTTTTCTCACTGTGGCCATAAAATCGGGCAAAGGGACTTTTTAGGTTAGAGAGGCCTAAATTTCTCCTGACTCCAAAAAGCATTTCTCTTCTCACAAGTACACTGTTTTTTCTTTAAAAAGCAACCCCAATGTATATTGCTTAGTGCATCTCCAAAGTTACCCCCAGATAATCCCCATTGTCATCGGTTAGTGGCTAATTTCAGTTGTCCCTACTTGGCCCCTTCCTGAGGCTGGTTTATGGATGGTTATCCTGCCAGTTGGGCTTTTCACCCTATAAACCAAGGATCTTCCACTTCCCTTAACTAGCAGGGTACAAGCAGTGTATATGCAGCCAAGGAGAAAATCCTCTTCTAATAAAATCTGACAAAACTTTGGAAGCTGCATATGTGTTTGCCCAAGTGTTTGCATGTGCACATGTGTGTGCCTAAGTCTCAGAAGGACATTTTCCAAGAATCGTGGCTCACATGGCAACACCTCTGATCTAACAACTATATTCTCCCGAAATTGATTTAAAGTGCAATGAAGATTTCTTTACATTGAGCAAGTTCATTGTGGCTCACCCTCAATTACAAAGCCAAACAGTGCTTTGTTTTACTTTGGGCTGGAAAGAGGAAAGAGAAAAAGCTTACCAATTCAAGAGACAGATAAATTGCTTTTTCTAAACAAAGACTCATTGCACTTATAAACGTGTATCTCCCATAATTTTAAAAAATCGTTTATATATGAGATGAACCTTATAAACAACAGAATAGTCAAGGCTATGGTTTTGTCCAATTAAAGGACTGGACTTGACAAGACCACCAATTGTTCTGTTGTGTTTTGGAAACTTGATCCAAGTTTACATTTCCAGCCAGTGTTTCACTCCTTATGTTTATGACAGCACAAAAGAGCAGGCTCTGGGAATTTCTTGAGGGGAAGTCATGGCAGTCAGCACTGTCACTGAGAGGGAGAGTGAGGGAGGAACATATGTGGAAGGGCAAGCAGGAGAATGGATGATCCCTTTTGGGTTAACATTTAAATCCCAAATTGAATTCCCCTACATGTCAAAAATGAAAATATTTTCAGTGTTTGCACATACATAGGAATTGCCAAATGGGATTTAAGTCTGAGAAAGCACCAAAACATCAACCATTTGTACAGCTGTTGTTGGAAATGGCTCCAAACCACCGAGGCATGTCTAACAAGTATAAATATTGGCCCTATGTGCTTGTAGGCATTGCTAAAGGGGGTCTCTGAAGATAGGGAGCTAACAAGTACCTCAATAGATACGTAGAGTATTAGAATATTAACTCTGCTACTCATGAGGGTTGTCACTTTGCAGTCTAGGTGTTATCCAGGCATAATAAAGCCCTTTTATGAGAACTAGACAGTATCTTTTGGTACACTCTAGAAGCTTGGCTGTGCGTTAGTATATGTGAAACTATTTTAAATACATATGTGTTGTTTCCAGTGGAGTGGGGAGGAAACACCAATGTTAAAAAACAATAAATTTTTTGGATTCTTTGCTCCGCCAATGGCTTCCATGTTCTCTGTCTCAGCATAGACCTGCTCTTCCAGAGTCCAGACACCTGACTGGGTCTCCTGTGTCTGACATCATAACAGAACCGAAATTCAGAATATCCTTGATGGACAATCTGAGACAGCAAATTAAATTAAAGGAGATTTTATAAAGTGCTTTTATAGTAATTAATTCATATTGCACTATCATCCAGGAAATTGTCAATAAGAATCAATTTTTCCCTACAAATTCTGATGAACTGATTATCACGATCCCTTTATAAACACCACTTGTTTATTTATTTATTTATTTATTTGTTTATTTATTTTTGAGATGGAGATTCGCTCTGTCAACCAGGCTGCAGTGCAATGGCGCAATCTCAGCTCACTGCAACCTCCGCCTCCTGGGTTCAAATGATTCTCCGCCTCAGTCTCCTGAGTAGCTGGGATCACAGACACGTGCCACCACACCGGCTAATTTCTGTATTTTTTAGTAGAGATGGGATTTTGCCATGTTGGCCAGGCTGGTCTTGAACTGCTGACCTCAAGTGATCTGCCCACCTCGGCCTCCCAAAGTGCTGGGATTACAGGTGTGAGCTATAAACATCACCCTAAATGCTAGTACAAATCCCTTCCAGAAGCCACTGAGCTTTTTCCCCATTGATTTTAATTTTTGTAAAGTGATTTTTTAAACCACGTAAGTACTTGAGTAGACCATTTGGTCAGGTTTAGAAAAAAATCTTCCAAGAAAATGAGGTCTAAGAGCAATAACTTTCTGCACTTCCCTTTCAGGGCCCACTCTGCCACCCTTGCATATTTCCCTCTACTTTACAAAAAATGGCAAAGTTGGTCTTTTGCCTTCGATCAAGAGTTTATTAACTAAATTCTGAAAATATTTTGGATAAATTAAAATGACTTGAATAGTGATATATTTAAAAAGGTAATCTAGACAATTAGAAGAACCAAAAAAAAAAAAATCTTCAAAAATCTATTATCTGTGCAGAGAGAATTCTAGCTTATGTAGAGCTGTATTATCCTTGGCACTGCCAGTACTGCAGTTCCTCTAAGAGTTTGTTCTTTCTGCGTCCCTGTAGAAATATCTGGACCTTGGTCTCTCCGCATCATAAACAGTCAAGGAAGCAGACAAACAAGCAGAAAAAAGTGGGACGGCAGGGAAAGAAGGGACATTCACAACCTCTCAGAGACAAGGAATGGTATAACCTACTAGGAAGGGAACTGGTATGTGCCCAGATCTTACCAATGCCTGGCCACAAGCTAATGCAAACACTCCTGTCTGGGCTTCAGTGGTTAAAGATTCACAGGCTGAGAGGTTATTTTTCTCAGGAAGTGATTATCTGTTCTTCTGATACACCCCAGACATCCCTACCTGGGATTGAGATTCCTTCCTGTGTGACTTATCGGAGTGCTCGAACATGACTTCTCAGTGTCTTCCTTGTTGAAAGGCAAAAGCTCATGTTTCTTGGAAAATCACCAAACAGCAGAGAATTTCCTACTGAACTAAAGTGGGAGAATGCAGGAGGAACTGTAGTGTCTCTAGAGTTAAAACAGCAGAAGCTACTTGTGACGAGATTCAGCAAAACCTGCATTAAAAATATGCCAGTGACGTTCTGATGGCCTAAATCAGCAGTTCACCAACTCCCTGTCATATTAGAATACCCAGGGGCTTTGAAAACCTCCAGTGCCTGTGATGTACCCCATATCAATTAAATCATGATCTCTAGGGATAGGATCCAGGCATCAGTGTTGTTCTAAAACTCCCCCAGGTGATTTCAACATGCAGCCAAGTCTGAGAATAGGTGCATTTGTAAATGACTGCAGGCATATGGCACTGTGCTTTGAACATTTCTGTCTCCGGGGTCCATTTATTCTTTTCTTCCACAGACATATGATCATTCAACAGCTATTCCCAACTAAAAACCAGGACAAGACTTGTAAGATGCAAACAATACACAAACAAAAAACCCAGGTGCTATAACCCAGGTCAACTTTTAAAAAGTGAGATGGGAGGAGGTGGACCATTCCTAACCTGAGGGAGATTTCTGATAGCGCCGACTTTAGAAGAATAAAAAGTTCTTGGGCCTATCAGGCTTCATTCTCTCATTTCAAATGAAGAACAGAACATTGACAGAGCTCAACTTTGGTATCTTGTAAGGCAGAGGTCCCCTAGCCCCTGGGCCACGGACCACTATCAGTCTGTGGCCAGTTAGGACCTGGGCCACACAGCAGGAGGTGAGCAGCAGGTGAGCGAGCATTATAGTCTGAG
>NW_012104754.1:121356-122943 GCF_000951045.1 Mandrillus leucophaeus | reverse complement strand
CACTGCCCTTACCATTTAACATCTTGGAAAGAAATGAAATCCCCAATGCAATTTTCTACATTTTAGAATCTTCCACTCAACAAACATTTATTAAAGTACATATTTTATGTAAACTAGACTCTGTTATAGGAACTGGAGACACATCAGGAAACGAAAGATGATGTCCTTTGTGCTTACAGTCTAGTAGAGGGAGACACAATTAGCAAATATAAATGAGTATATTATATGTCAGATGGTGGTAAGTACTACCGGGATAAAGTATCATAAATGAGTGAGAGGATTATTATTTTAAAGAGGTTATTGTGGAAGGCTTCCCTCTGGAGGTGACCTCTGAACCCTGTTTAGATCCCAGCAGGAACAGATGGTGCATTCAAAGAAGAAATCGAAGAGGACTGAATTGAGGTGCTATTTACACAGGTATAGACGGTACCCAGGGACTAGCTACAGTGGGAAGCCATTACCACCCACAGTCCTGAAGGGGCAGAGGAAGAGAGTGGAGGTGTTGGGACTTAGCAAGAGCTGTAGCCAAGAGGAAAAGTCTGCTTGACTGCAGTGGAGCCAGAAGTAAAGGAACTCAGCCACTGCCCAAAGCACCAGACAGGAAGGAACAGCCCCAGGTTGCAGGGGAGATCAGTGCTCCCTGCCTCCTCCTGCTCACCAGCCTCCTGCCAGTGCTCCCTGGGAGCCACAGTACTAGGGAGCCAGAAGCAGTTCATGGAGGTTGGCCTCCTGCAGCACAAAGAGCAGAGCACAGAGAAAGCCTATGGGAGAGGGGAACAAACGGAGTGAGCCCTCCCATATCTGAAGAGAACACTCCAACCAGAGGGCAGGTCCTGAGGGAAGTGTGCATGGCACATTCTGGGAAGAGCAAGGGGATCCCTGTGAGCAAGAGGAAGGCATGTAGAAAGCGAGGTGATTGACATACGTAGGGGCAGAGGACGTGGAACCAGGCGCGTTCTACAAAGACTGTGGCTCTTACGCTAAGAGGTGAGTTGAAGATGTTGCTGGAGAGTTTAGAGCAGAGGCAGGACATGGCAGCTATGTGGAAGACAAATCCTCAGGGGGCTACAACGGCAATGGCTGCAGGAACTCAGAAGTCACAGTGGAAGGTCAGATGGGAGATGGTAGTAGTTTGAAATAAGGTGGTAGCGGCAGAGGTTATGAGCAGGGTTGATGAAATTGATTCCACTGTGCTTTGGGTTCGCAACTTACTTATTACATCTGAAAACATATTATATCATATTCTCATTCATTTTAAAGACATTGATTAAGCAACTACTATGTGCAAGGCAAGAAATTCAGACAGTTCCTCAGCTCAAGTGAAAGAGGAAGGGAATGCAGTGTGATTGACCCTTCATTAAGTATTTCACCTGGGCCCATTTGTTTTCTGTTTCATTTTTTAACAATGCTGTGAGGTGAAAACTATTTTCCTCATTTTACAGATTAAGAAATAAAGGCTTAGGCCAGGTGTGGTGGCGCCTGTAATCCCAGCACTTTGGGAGGTCGAGGCGGGTGGATCACAAGGTCAGGAGATGGAGACCATCCTGGCTAACACGGTGAAACCCTGTCTCTACTAAAAATACAAAA
>NW_012104754.1:118318-119921 GCF_000951045.1 Mandrillus leucophaeus | reverse complement strand
GCTGGTTATTGCAACACACAGCTCATAAAGAATGTTCTAATAACAAAAATAAAAGCTGATACCATTTTTATTTCAGGGCATATTGATATATGAGACTTATCTAACCAAATCCTGATGGAAGCACAAACAGTAAATTTCAGTGACAGATATCACGCAGGTTATAAGAACTATGGAGAAGTTACTGATTGATAGCAGCGACATATCACCTTTACATATGAAATTGTATTTTCTATTGTATTTTCTGTTTAGAGTTTGGATGAGGTTTTACTGAGGTCTATGGGAGTTACCTAAAAGATTCCTTCTAAGGAGAACATTCTGCCACATTTTCAGTAGGTGTAGGTGTGTATGGAATGTCAAATCTTGATACAATATTTATGAGGTAGAGTTTTACTGTTATTAAGCCTCAAAAAAAGGTCGATTCATAGAAGAGGATATCTGGATTTGGCCCAATAGCTACACCCAACTCAATTCTAGCTGTGCCATCAGGCCTAGTGAGAAATTTAAAACTTTTTTTAAAGTTATTATTATTTTTTTTTTGGTATTAGAATTGGACAGAGTGAACGCTAATTTTTAAAAAGGTGACAGCAAATTGCTTCACAGAAGAAAAAATAAGCTTTCTAAACAGTTTAATGGTTTTAAGAATTTGGATTTCATTGTGTGATGTTTCAGGTATTGACTCATTATATCTATAAAACAAATTACCAAATGAAAGTGTTTCAAAAACAGTTTAAAACTGTCACTATTCTAAAATACATTTGTCCTATCTGTTCTACTAGTTAATCTATTAGGTTAGCACAAAAGTAATTGTGGTTTTTGCCATTAAAAGTAGTGGCAAAAACCGCAATGACCTACCTACATTTGGAAAGATACATATCAAAAAGTTAAAATGATTACCGATGAGTGAGGGGATTATAGGTAATCATTTTTCCTCTTTTTGATATTATTTCCTGAATTTTTAGCATTGTGCATGTATTATTTCTAAAATTGGCATTCTATAAAGCTATTTAAACATTTTTTAAATCTAGTTAATTTTGAAGACAAGGAAACCAAGTATCTTGCTTAGCATAAAATATATGGAATAGGTCATAATTGGCACTCTTATAGAAAGCCTTAAAAGTCCTTTAAAATTTTCCAGAAAAGAATGTGAGATTAAAATATCATAAGTAAAGAAGGTGCTATAAGCTAGATATATTGCATTTAGTGAATGTTGCATTTGCAAACATTACAACTTGAACATCTCCAATTCTTTAAACTCTGTTGCCTTAGAAATGATCATCCATTTTTGATGCATAGGGCCATTTTTCATACTTTTAAACCCAAGGCCAGCTGTAAAGTTGGAATTTAAGACATGAGCTCAGAGTCAGCTGAATGACTGAATCTCCCTTTTTTTTTTTTTTTTTTTTTTTTTTGAGAGACGGAGTCTCAATCTGTTGCCCAGGCTGCAGTACAATGGCATGATCTCGGCTCACTGCAACCTCCGCCTCCTCAAGCAGTTCTCCTGCCTCAGCCTCCCAAGTATCTGGGATTAGAGGCATATGCCACCATGCCTGGCTACTTTTTTGTATTTTTATAGAGATGGAGTTTCACTAGGTTGGCCAGCCTG
>NW_012104754.1:108777-117318 GCF_000951045.1 Mandrillus leucophaeus | reverse complement strand
AAATATTTATCCAGTCTTCTATGCAATCACTCACCTTGATGCTGCAAGAGATAAAAAGAAATATTTTAAGGAACTAAATCTAAAGCCTTTATTCATCTCACTCATTTGTTCAACAAATACGTATTGTATTTGCCTCTTAAGTGTGAGGCACTTCTGTAGACGCTGGAAAATAGTTTTGAACAGGATCATCAGGGCATGAATGATCATGGAGTTTACAGTCTGGTAGTAGGCTGATAAATAAGTGTCTTAATTAACATAGAACATGCTGTGATAGTTTAAATGAGGTGTACATCAGATGCTGAAGATCCCAGGAAATACTTTATGAAGAAGATACCAATTGAGTCAGATGTGAAAAGATTTTAAAGTAAAAACATAAATTCCCAAGGATGAGAAGGAAGAGGGGACAACATGAGTAGTGTCTGAAGGGTAGGAAAGTTTAGATCATGCTCCAGGAAATAGGGAAAAGTCTAGTTTTTCTAGAGGTCAGAAAGGTATAGGAGAAGAGGAGGAAAAATTGTGTTGAAGCCCCCGCCAGGCCTGCCTTATGTGGATAGGCAAGAAGTTTGTTTGGAATTCAGCAGGCAATGAAAGATGTCGCGTAAGGGATCAGTGGATGGATAGCAGCTGTGTTTTCAAAAAAACTAATCCAATGGGAATGGACTAGAGTTGGAAAAGAGTAGAGGATGTGAAACCCATTGGGAGGTCATCACTATCAATCAATATATTTCATAATGTCACTGTGACTCATACAAATAATAAGACACATTGCAAAGCCAGCATGCAAATGTGATAGACTTAGCGATGTATATAGCCAGAGTTTCCCATTCACTTCTGCCTCCTCCTCAACAGAAATCCCATGTTTTCCAAACATGACTATGGAGATCTGTCTTCAGCCTTATTTAGTATAGCTATTGCATCCAAAGTAAGAGAAACCAGGATTTCACCTACAGGCAGAGTGAAGATACTCGGAAAGTAAACTCAGCCCCAGCCGGGGACTTCATGAGCTAGAACATTTGTTCAGCCAGCAACTGTCCATCAGCTACTTATTTCTGGTGGAGTGAAAATGTCTGAGCCTCCTTCTCCCCAACCACATTCAAAATTCTGTTAATTTGCTTGAAAACATGATGAAAAGGCCTAAGCAATGGTCACCAAAAACCTGATAGTGATATATAGGGTAGTGCAATGCCTGCCAATAGCTAGACTGATTGATGGACACGTAACATTTATGTGTGTGAGAGAGAAAAAGGGAGAGAGCGAAAGGGATATCCTGCCTATCAGCCAGCATTAAAAGAGAGAAATGAAGAGATTGACTTGAGCACTCATCCTTCTCAAAGGAGATTTGTGCATTGATTCCAACAAAATTGTCCTTAGGCACAGAAATGTGAAGAGTGTTTTTATGGTAAAATTTAGATTTTAGCCTCAAGCTAAAAATATGTGTTGCAGGATACAGTTCTTCACCTGAAATAGTTCCCATAGACACATGGAGAAAACTCAATGTATTCTCGGCTAAACTAATCCATTATGCCCATACAAAAACGGCAGCTCAGAGCTGTATTATGAACCCGTTCAATACCACATGCATTTGCAGTGCCATTTCCTCAGTTTCTATTCCCTTTCATCCGGGAAGTCACTTCATTGCACTTGCTCAGCCTCTGCCAAGTATTTATTTTTTGGCCAGCAAATTACAGGGATTTGTTTTTCTCCTTTCTTTTTGAAAGGACTGAATAAGTCACAGAGCTTTCAAAACCAAGATTATCTGTGTGTAATATAAATGTGTGTTTTTTATATATATATATTTACACACACACACAATATATATACACACATTCTATCATATATATATATATATATATATAGAGAGAGAGAGAGAGAGAGAGATGGAGTTTTGCTCTTGTTGCCCAGGTTGGAGTGCAATGACGTGATCTCGGCTCACTGCAACCTCCGCCTCCTGGGTTCAAGTGATTCTCCTGCCTCAGCCTCCCGAGTAGCTGGGATTACAGGCATGTGCAGCCATGCCCGGCTAATTTTGTATTTTTAGTAGAGACGGGGTTTCTCCATGTTGGTCAGGCTGGTCTTGAACTCCCAACCTCAGGTGATCTGCCCGCGTCGTCCTCCCAAAGTGCTGGCATTAACAGGTGTGAGCCACTGCGCCTGGCCAATCATTACAATATTTTTAACTGTTTAATTCTGAAACATTGTAAAGATTCAAGTGTTCTGCTGATTGAAATGATAGCATGTGAGATCATTTCTGTGAAAAAGAAGTTGTCATTGAGATCAATAGATTTGAAAAGCAAAGCTTTATAAGATTTTTTTATACACTTTGGTCTGAATGACTTAAGAAAATAATTCAAGAAACCAAACCAAACCAAAAAACCCTAGTTTTGCCCCAGCAGTGCTTAAAACCTGGGGAACAACCATGTCAATGCCTTAGAGAAACTCAGAAGGGTGACGTCATGCAATCTCCGCAGTCAGGAACTATTCAGAGGCCTGAAAGGGCAACCTGAAACAAAAAGACCCATAACCTAAATCATTAATGGGAAGAAAAACTTGCAGGAGCCCAGAAAGATCTCCCTGCAAATGACTGAGAAGGGAAGGAGCTTTCAACAGACTTATGAGAATGTTGGTGGTAATGACCAAAGATATGAGACTTATCTTTCGTGCTTTTTAAAGATATACACCTAAGAAAGCATCACCAAGTATTTCTTCAGGGTCTTTGATGCAGAAATTTGCTCCTGGTACTGAGAATTAGTATCAAGATTAACTGGCCATTAAAATATCTGTTGGGGAAGTCTACATGGTAAGCGCATTATGATACAGCTCAGGTTCTCAGCCCGGTCGGCTCAATTTTTTTTTTTCTTCCAGCATATAGGGAATGATCCTACTTGGGGCAGCCTTCTGTTGTACTAAGCTCACAAGAATATAATCAATTTATTTTTTACATGAAGAAATAAATAATTAATAGTACTTTACAAACACTGGATCCAGAAATATCCTCATCTTAAACCTGAGGTCACAGGAGAGCATCTCTAAAAATCAAAGTCCATTATTGGGGTAAGAAAAAGGAAGTCATCCTCCCCACATTCCTCAATACTAAGTGTCATCTTTTCTTACACAATGGCCTTCCACCACCCTAGTAAGATCAGTTATACCAAAGAACTGCAAAGAAAGAAGGAAAACCTACTTTTCTTGGTGTTGGGGTCTGTAGGATCTGTTTGTGGTGCTACTAGCCAAGCCAGCCATGGTAAGAGACAGAATGACAGGTGATGGCATTAAACAAGAGAGTCACTTCTTTTGCATAGATTTTTATTTTTTACTTTCTCAATGAAATACTTTATAATTCCCAGCAAACATATTATTGTGGATTCCTTTAGAAGTCAAGGCAGCATATAAAAACAAATCAAATGTATAAACTTTAGAACCGTATGAGCAAACATCATAGTACATCATAAATATCTCCAAATAACGAATAATAAAACTAAAAATGATGATTATAAAAATTGAAGTAGTATGGACTCTCTGAAATGTAAACAGTTTGGTTCAAGGACGAAGAAAATCATTGCTACTCTAACTTCTGGTAATATTTAGAAGAGCATGTACTCATTGGCCTAATTTTCAGAGTTCCAGTTTTCTTTAGAACAAGTTTACTTTACAATCTGAAGAAAAATTAGATAACTCATAAAAAGTGCTTCATTGAAATTAAGAATCTTTAGAGTACTCTGGACTCTTGTTGAAACCTAAATTCTTCAAAAGTATCAAGTAGAAACCTACTTAACTTCAAAAACACATGTGGAAAAATTAGACAGGAAATTCTTTAGTGGCCACTCTAAAAATTGATTCTTCAGTGACTACCCCAATTTCTAAAAGCTATTAATGTATACTCCACCACTACATTTCACTGAATGTCTTAACAAAAATACCACAGACTAGATGGCTTATAAACAACAGAAATGTGTTTCTCACAGCTGGAGGATAAGGTGTCCAAAAATCAAGCCTCTGCAGATTCAGTGTCTGGTGGGGACCTGCTTTTAGATTCATGGATGACCATCTTCTCACTGTGTCTTCACATGAAAGAAGAAGCGCAAGAGAACTCTCTAAGGTCCCTTTTATAAGAGCACTAATCCCATTCATGAAAGCTCTGCTCACATGACCTAATCATGTCCCAAAGACCCCACCTGCAAATATCAGCACATCAGGGATCAGGTTTCAACACATGAATTTTGCAAGGATATAAACACATTCAGTCTATTGCACTAAATGATGACTGCTGGGAGGACCAAAATTTCCTTCCCTTGTTATCATGTTTTTAAATTAATAATCCATAATTTGTTTCCCCACAAGATTCTAAGTGACCCACAAGACATGAGAACAAACAAAAATGGGATGAAGCTAAAGGTAGATCTTATTGCTAAATTTTTCACGAAGTATTACCCTTCTGAGTGGGACGAAGGCCTGGATAATTTCTCTCACTTCAAAAAGATTTTTGATTCCTACATAGCACAGTGCACTAAATACTCATTCAGGAGTGTAAATACTTGGTTTTTCTTTCTTGAAGAGTTTTAATCTGGATATGATTGCCATGTCTTGCTGTATATTGTATAGGTTTATTTTTCAGGTAAATACCTATTTCAGAATGCAAGGACCTAGGAAATTTAACTGCATTCTTCAACATTTAACTTACATTGTTCAGACTAGCAAAAGTGATGTGATGATTATATGGCCAGAAAACTTGCATATAATAGGCCCCATAAACACTCCACTCCTATCACGCTGCCTCCCCATTACCTGTTTTTCTTCCTCGGTGGGACAGGTTCCATGCAGCTGCCTCCCATCTTGTTGCTCTTAACCTTCTCTCTGTACCGGGGAGTGCACAGTGATGGTTTTATATTGGTTGTCTTGCTTCCACATGGCTGCTTTCCCCTTCCCCCACAGCATGTTTACTATTTGGGTTGGAACGGGATGTTTACAGCCATGGGGTTATTCGTTTGTTTCCTTTAGAAGGTTCAGAAGCCCCAACTGTGAAGTCCTAGAGTTCTTCCTGTCTCCATAGACCAGAGAGCCCAGCGTTGCATCCGTGTCCACACAGTCATTACTATTACTATCTCAATGGGCTGATGTTTTCAGCCAGCATCTTTTTGCCACTTGCTGCCGTTATGTTGACATAATGAAGACAACTGAATAATATACAAAGAAGAACTCAGAGGCTTTGATTAAAAGAAAAAAGTGTCCAGATGACTTGAGGAAGTTGGTACAATCCAGATTTCACATGTGATATACTTTTGTCTGCTCTTATAATCCCAGTGTATGGCTCCATTGGTGACAGTGGCTTTCAACATTTGCCCATGTTTGTGTGGAAAGCTTCCTCTTGATGAGAGAATTTGCTAGCTTCTTTTTTGAGGCCCCTTAAATAGATTTCAAGTTGGCTTGGAACCATTCAGGAAGCAGCAATAGAGTTTGTTCAGCAAGTCCGTCAAATTGAGAGAAATAATAGAGCTGTACTCAGAAATCCAAGATCATGTTGTCATTGTCAGTCCTTTGGGGTGGATTCAGTATTTTCACCTCGGGATTTCTAGGTGAGCACAGCACAGCCTCTTGGCAAAGTTGCAATGATGTTAATGATGAAGGCTTTGAGCAGTAGCTCTAGGCAGTCAGAGCGTGGCAAGCCCTGTGGGAGTGACTAGTGTCCAACCCACGGGTCTGGGCTCCAGAGCTCTTCTACAAAAGTGCTTGGGCGGGAAAGATACAGCATCACCACTGTGAGGACCACTGGGAGCCACTTGCAGAAAATCCACTGGGTTGAAGTCCAAGCAAGCCAAGTGACTACACTGAGGGGTAGAGGCCATTTCAAAGTCGATATTAAACTTCGTGTATAACATTTCAGAAACGATCAAGTGGAGAATGGGACCCATCTAGGGAAGAAAATGTTTCTTGAAAGATCAGACTCTAAATTCCTTCATTGAAGGATTCTGACAAATAAATCCTGCCTGCCTGGAGTTCACTCTGATTCAGGAGTTGGGGGAAGGGGTTTAGAGTAAGCACCATGAAATCTAACTGAGGTTCTCGCCATCTTTCCAAATTCTGGCACATTCTCTCCAGAAAGACCAGCACCCTCTGGATTACCATGGTTTTATTGTTTTCTGACCTCTGGCCTATGTATAAATGTGTAAAGTCTTTCTGACTAGCAATAATTATTCCTTCCTTCATACAGAAATTGAGAAGGAGTAGGGAAACCCCCAATTTGTTCCAACTGTGACATTTTTTTGCTTTTAGTTCTTAATTTTAATAGCAATTTTTTTTGGAATATCCTTTAAAGGAGGTTAGAAAACTTGACAGTGTAACAACTTAATGTTTCTTTTTCTTACCCAACTCAAATTGTGATGGCTGTGCTAATCACCCTGATCTGATCATTATACATTATATGTATCAAAAGATCCCTATGTACCCCATGAATATATACGATTATTATTTGTCAACTTGAGGATTTTTATTAAATTAAATTAAAGCAGGTTAGAGGACAGTGCCATTAATTCATTCAAAGAAGTCCAGTACAGGGGTGGCAGAACTCTTTTATCTTTATATCTCCTGCCCTTTCCCAGTATAAAAATCAGAATTGTAGTTAATGGCCTTCTTTTAATGTAACTTTTGGAGAGTACTTTTTTATAGCCCATGGTAAAGGAAGGGAAGAAACAATGGTAATTTTAGGGATCTAAGTGTAAGGTTGACACTGTGAAATACAGCACTGTTAGTACACCTTACAATAGTTACTACATTTTGAGGCACAATATAATAGTGTCTCTAAATCTTCATAGATACATTTTTCTATTTGTCTTACTTTTTATCAGTAAAGTCGTAAGACTACTGCAAGCATTATTTTTCTTAGCAACTCTAATTTAAAGATGTACTCTTGTGTTTTGATAGGTTTTCAAGATTTGAGCCGGATTTGTTCCTACTCGATTACCTGTTAGTCAAATGAAAACAGCAACAGACTGTTTCTAACATCTTGTGTACTCATGTACAATGAAACAACACAAAACTCATAACCCTCATGTGAATACACAATACACTTTGCTCCCTCTTTTGATTACAGAGCAATACCAAACTCTAAAGAGGGATAATTATAAACTCTTTGTGGATTTTGTGGCAAAAACAGAGATTCCTTGCTATGATTGAGTATTAGATAGATTATGGTTGGAATGGGTTGCTTCTAATTTTATTTTGGTCTTTACGCAATTCACATCATAAGGATAAAAACTGTTTCCAAGGATAAAGAACAACTGTGGTCAAAAGCCAAAATTATTTGTTAGGAATGCAAGACACCCACAAAGAACAGACATATTAATAACTATTTGATATCTTGTACATTAATCTTTGTCAAGATGTTCCTAAAATTTTCCCTAAAAACATCTCTATTTCATATATATTTGGCTGTATTTATATGAGTTAATTTTTAATAATAATAATGTGTGCCCTTTAGTTGACATTAGTACCTAAGAAAAATGTTAAAAGTACTAATATCTGGCCACCCATGTCACAATGTAAAATCCTAACTTCCTAGAGGGAACTAGAGCTGTAACCAACTAGGATGTTACCATACTAGGATGCTGAATATGCAACATCCTAGTATGTAAAATATCAACATAAATGATGAGCCAGAATCCACCATTCTGTTTATTGTATGATTGAGTTATAAGCCTTGAATTTGCTTAAAAGGGAACTAAAAGCAAAGGTTGCCTAGAAAAGTGATTCTAAATGAAGATCATCACCAGCGTATCAGATGTATACTTCCTTCCCTCCTGGTTCCAAACCTCCACCCCAAGCACTTTTTTTTTTTAATGATATTGCAAAATTTTATTGGGCAGCTTTACACATTGATCAATGCTATGTTATTGCTAGTTACATTTAAATTTATTTTTTCGAACTTGATCTAAATGCTGTTAAGAAATATAGCCACTAAATATAAACTTCAAAGTATCTTTCTAAAGAGAAGCATGACTCAGAAATTATAGGCTGTTGAGATATGGGTGCTTTGCAGAGTTTATGATAGGTCGCCATTCTACAGAGCTATTTTATGGAGTTGACGTAGAAGGATTTTCTAGAAATATTTCAGTTTGCTTGAATTCTACTCCACAACTGAATTTCCAGAACATTATTATTCACTTTGCGTTAAAATGGGGCTTTCTGTGTAAAAAAAAAAAAATGACAAGTTCTGAAAACTAAGATGGTCAGTCTACAATTAGGCCCATGTTACTCTGCCATGAAAGTCCTGCTTCCCACACGCAGTGACCCATTGAAACACCAGTCTTTGTGCTACTTAATATTGGGTCCATTCACTGGAAAAGCCCTGCCCTAGAAAGGGGCTCTGGGGTCTTTAAAGAAGAGGTTATGAACTTAGACTGTAGTAGGCCCAGGGAACTACCCATGCAAAATGTATCCCAGGTCAGTGTAAGGTGGCCTTTAGAATCAGAGCCCACCATGCTGCAGAGAGACCCTTAGCAGAGAAATTAAACAGTGTTTAATTGTACTAAGTCTCTTTCTGTCTATATT
>NW_012104754.1:107626-108727 GCF_000951045.1 Mandrillus leucophaeus | reverse complement strand
AGAGACCCTTAGCAGAGAAATTAAACAGTGTTTAATTGTACTAAGTCTCTTTCTGTCTATATTGGATAATATAGAAAGAATAAAATGTTTCTCTATATCCTCAGGTCACTGGTTTTTCCAAGCATTTAAAAATGTTAATGGGAATGTGATATTTATGAGTTTATGTTCATTTAGCACTTAGAACAGTGCCTTGGATATAGTAAGTGTTTTACACAAGTCTTTATGTTAAAAGAAATTGTTGTAAAGATTTTCAACAACAGTGGATCATATTTTCAAATGACTAAGGAAATTCGAGGATTCACTATGCTATGAAAGTATTCTGATTAATTATTGATCTTTTACATGGTCGTAAGTTTAGTGGAGATTTCTCTTTTTTTCTCATCGAAAGTTGAATTTGTGAGCTAGACTATTGCGCCCTGTGGGGCTTGTTTTCTGCTGTGAACTGAAAATGTGTTAGTATCCTTTTACTAGACTCTAAATTCAATACTATGCCATCTATTGTAAAGATGCAAACGTTGGGATTTTGTAACTATTCATGGGGAAATGAGACTAAAGAATTATCTGACAGTGGAAGATAGAAAATAATTAAGGCTGCTATATAAAGTGCAACTCAAAGGTTGAAAATTATGGATTGCAAACCTTTGCATGAAAATATGTATTTCTTCTCTTGTCAAGACAAGAGCTGGCTCCTTTCCCAAGCTTTGCAAAACTATCGTGAGCTCTCTGGAAGATAGGGAATTAGAAATACTGTCGCTGCCACACTGTCAAAGAGAAGCCAGTTCCAGTTATTACAGTTGATCTGTGACTTAGTTCGGCGGTGAGGGGGCGTAGGGGCAGGAATACAAACAAAAGTTTCTGTTACATCTTAGGTAACTAAATTTCAACGGTATAAATCTTAAAATTCTGGGCCAGTGTAAAAGCATTACTCACTTTTATTTATTGTGAGTTTTCTGAGCAGGGGGCCGGGCGCAGTGGCTCACACCTGTAATCCTAGCACTTTGGGAGGCTGAGGCGGGCGGATCACGAGGTCAGGAGATCGAGACCATCCTGGCTAACACGGTGAAACCCCGTCTCTATTAAAAATACAAAAAATTAGCCAGG
>NW_012104754.1:102988-104056 GCF_000951045.1 Mandrillus leucophaeus | reverse complement strand
GCTTAAAAGGGAACTGAAAGCAAAGGTTGTTCTTTGTGGCCTGTGGTTCTCTGCACTACATTTAAGCATCACCATAGTCAATCACTGGATATTCAGCTCTGTTATTTCACAAGGCTCTTGACATGGCCAAAAGAGCCAACTTGGCCATTTTGCAAGATGCTGTTTTAATCAACTTTTTGTTTTCCTGATCCGTAAAGCAACATGAAGCAATCTTTTAGCTATAAGCCATGCTTGCTTCCTTCAAATGAACTTAAAATTAATTGTAAGACAATAAAACACTGAAATTTCTCTTTTTAAGCTAAAATTAAGGTGTTATTTTCATTTTATTTTCTCTTCTCAAGCCATTTTAAAAGATGTGATCTTTTTACCTAAGAGAACTAACCTATTGCTTGGAGGCCAGCCTGTAAATAATCTGGCCTAGAGTGAGGAATCCTTTTAAAGATAGTTTGTACTGAATGAACCAAAACAATTTCCACCCTGAGGCTTCCATCTGGTCAACCTCTGTTCAGTCCCACAAATAATTAATATGGAAAAGTGGTTTTTTGGTTTTTGTTTTTTTTTTTTTTTTTGTATCTTCAGTCCTCTTTGCTTTTACTAATTTTACTAATTTAACAGAGAGATGTTTAAAAACCAAACAAACAAAAGTGACAACAACAAAATCTTTTAGAAAGCTCAGGCCACCAGCCTGGAATATAATGTCAGACTGTTAACATTTGCTGGCAAAAAGTAAGTATTTTCAGTTCAGTTCTAAACTTATGAAGATAAATAAAGTGTTCTGCCCATCAGAAAAGTATGAATATTGTGATATGGGTTGGGGGACGCACGGGAAAGAAAACAGAAGGCAGGAATGGAGGGGATGGGTCACAATTAATATACCCGATCTACCCTTTTACCTCCTCTCTGACCCCAACCCTGACCCCACCCATGTCACAATGTAAAATCCTAACTTCCTAGAGGGAACTGGAGCTGTAATCAACTAGGATGTTACCATACTAGGATGCTGAATATGCAACATCCTAGTATGTAAAATATCAACATAAATGATGAGCCAGAATCCACCATTCTGTT
>NW_012104754.1:29287-100708 GCF_000951045.1 Mandrillus leucophaeus | reverse complement strand
CACACACACACACACACACGCACACACACACACACACACGAAAGAAAGAAAAATAAATGAGCAGGGAATCTGGATAGTCTATGATAGCAGGTATTGTGAAGAAAAAAGCACTAAACATTTGGCTCTGAGATGCTTTAGGTGATGTGGGCTGCATGAGATTGTTTTTGGGTGTACATGTGTCTTTTTAAATATCTTCTGCTGTAGATTAATTCTATTGAACTACCTGTATATACTAGCTCAGCCTAAATTAAGTGGAGGGGCAAAAACAAAATACCTAAAAATGAAATGTTGATAAATCACAGAAATGTTCCAACTTCTTCAATCTGAAACATCTGGTTCCTCCAAGTAATTCCTATAAATATTTCCAACTGCAACCAAAAAGAAAATGAAAGTGATTTGTTGTAGGAGCGAGTGAGCACATTCTCCCCTTGGTGCATTAGTTGAGGAGCTTCTGGGTGGTTGAAACTAAATAAGACTCTGGACTGACTCAGAGATGAAGGAGGCATCTCCTGGCCTCGAAGTGCTCACAGTCTACTGAATGGAGAGGCACTCTGTGCAAAGGGCTGTGATGCAGATATATTTAAATTCAGTGGAAACACTAAACGTAGCTACAATTAATAATTCGGCCTTACTGGATCTGGGAAGGCTTGGCAGAAAAATTGACTTCTGACCAGGAACTTGAGTGATGACTGAAAATTCAGCAGTTAATCTGGAGAAACAGGGCTTCTGGGCTGGAAGAATATGAACATGTGCTCTGAGATGTAAATTTTGGGGAAGAATCTCATACACACTCTAAAAAAATGGATTTTCTTCCCTGGGTAGTGTTCCATACAATGCCTGGCATATAGTAAGCGTTCAATACAGAAGTGTGGAAAGAGCTGTATGGCTTCCTGGGGCTGCTGTAACCAAGTACTGCAAACCAGGTGGCATAAAGCAACAGAATTTATTGTCTCACAGTTCTAGAGGTTGGAATTCCCAAACCAAGGTCTTGACAGAAATGTGGGGTAGGATCCTTTCTTGCCTCTTGCAGCTTCTGGCAGCCCCAGATGTTTCTGGAGTGTCGCAGTGTAACTCTAGTTTCAGCCTCCGTCTTCACACTGCCATCTCCCTCTGCATCTGAGTCTTTCTGTGTTTCTACCCTGTGTCTCTCTCTTGCCTGCTTATGAAGACACTGGTCATATTGGATTAAGAGTCTACTCTAATCAAGCATGACCTCATCTTAACCGTATTTCCAAATCAGGTCACTTTCACAGACACGGGGCTTGTTAAGACTTCATCGTATCTTTTGCAGGGGACACAATGTAACCCATAACAGAATGAATGAACTCATCAAGGTTTTGATGCCGGGGAAAATGGTTCATATTTTAGAAAGTGAACCCTGAATGCAGGATGGAGTCCATATTAGTAAGGTGGAGGGTGGGAAGGAAGACCAGAATCAGGAGTCTCAGTTAACGAGTTGTTGAAAGGAGATGAGAGATGATGAGCACTTGAGCAGAGGTGGGAGCCGTAGAGAGAGAAGGGAAAGAGACCTGAAATCCATAGCCATTCAGAGTGAGGGACTTGGGGACTGATTAGATATAGGTAGATGAAGGTCAGGGAGGATTCAAGATGATTCCTAGGGTTCTATCCTGGGAGGCCGACTCGATGAATGGTGATGCCACTAATGATAATACAGAATGTTTGTTTTACAAAGGATGTTGATGAGTTCACCCTTGTACACATTGTATTGGAGATACATCAAATACACTTGTGGGGAGAGGACTAGTTGTCCATAGAACTCTCTCGTTTGATGGAATCATTCTATGCCTGTGCTGTGTAAAATACTGTTTTGTGACTGCTGAGCCCTTGAAATGTGGCCAGTACACCTGAGGAGCTGAACTTTCAGCTTAATTCAATAAATTTAATTTCTAGTTGCTACCTGTGTCTAGTGGTTACCATATTAGAGAGCACTGACCTAGGTACTTAGACATGTGTGTTTGATATTTGAGAGAGATGCAGAGATAGCAGGAGCATGATCTGGATTGAAAGTCGAATTTCAGGAGTCATTAGCTTATAGGCAATTGCTGAAGCCTTGTGGGCCATAAGCCCATCAAGCAGGGATCCAGATACAGAGATGAGTTAAGAGTGCAACCCTTGGGGAACACCAGTGTATAAGTTGTACACCACAAAAGAGAGTGAGCAAACGACACCGGAGAAGGAGAAAGGAAAAGCAGAAGAGAGGATGGTGTTGCAGAAGGCAGAGGAAAAATTTCAAGGAGAAAGCAGTCCACCATATCCGAGAAAAACAAATTTCATTTAACAAACTATGAAAAAGGGCTTTCACAATTACAATTTTTTTTTTTTTACCAATAATGAAATAGCCATATTTTGTTAACAAAGAGTAAGTACATTGTGCTCTAACCATGGAATTTATTTTTATCTTCCCTCTATCTCCAGCCAAAGGTTTGTGGAGGCAACAATAAGGAATTTATAAAGATGAGACTATTCCAGGGAATCCAGAATAATATGCCCCTAAAAACATTGCCCTATAGCAGGAGGGCCCAGAATGCATTTCCCAAGAAGTTGTGTAATTGTTTTAAGGCCTCACTTTTCATAGACTCTGCCTAAATGCTCTGTGAAGTGGGTAGACTTCTTTCCAGTTCACATAAGAGGAATCTGTGACTCATGAAGTTTCAGTGTCTTGCCTCAGATAATACAAGCTGCACATAATAGAGTTAGGAATCCAGGTTTATCTGTCCATGCTTTTTCACCTCAACAATGTTTTCTAAACTTAAGACATTGACATTCTGCTCTCATGATTTTTTCCATATGTGCTCACCACTTCAACTGATATTCACTTAATATTTTTTAAAGTAAACTTAAATTATTATTTGAAAGCTGAATATTATAGTTTTACTTGGAAAACCAGTATTGCTTGCCATAAATATATGGTGATTTTGAAATTAAAAAATATCACACCTGTAATAATCCCAACACTTTATGGAGGCTGAGGTGGGAAGATCACTTGAGCCCAGGAGTTCAAGACATGGGCAATATAGCAAGATCCCGTCTCCACAGAAAATTTTAAAAATGAGCCAGGCATGGTGGCATGTGCCTGTAGTCCCAGCTACTCGGGAGGCTGAAGCAGGAGGATTCCTTGAATCCAGGGGTTCAAGGTTGTAGTGAGCTTTGATCATGTCACTATACTCCAGCCTGGGTGACAGAGTAAGACCCTGTCTCAAGAATAAAATAAAATGAAAGCAAGTAAAGCAAGTAAATGGAGGGAGGGAGGGAGGGAGGGAGGAAGGAAGGAAGGAAGGAAGGAAGGAGGCTATTTAAATACTACTGCCTGCCAAAGACTTTAAATCAGAGGTTTATGCCTTTTTTTTTTTTTCCCCCATTGAAAAGGGAGATCAGCAAATGTTTAAAGATATTCTAGAAACATTCTCTACCATGGGAGATTAACCCCTTGCCTTGTGAAAAAAGTAACCTCTAATAGCAATGCTACTCTCGCTCAGGGATGAAAATGAAACTTCCTGCTTTCCATTAAAGAACAAATAGTAGGCCGGGTGCGGTGGCTCAAGCCTGTAATCCCAGCACTTTGGGAGGCCGAGACGGGCGGATCACGAGGTCAGGAGATCGAGACCATCCTGACTAACACGGTGAAACCCCGTCTCTACTAAAAAATACAAAAATCTAGCCGGGCGAGGTGGCGGACGCCTGTAGTCCCAGCTACTCAGGAGGCTGAGGCAGGAGAATGGCATAAACCCAGGAGGCGGAGCTTGCAGTGAGCTGAGATCCGGCCACTGCACTCCAGCCTGGGTGACAGAGCGAGACTCCGTCTCAAATAAAAAAAAAAAAAAAGAATAAATAGTATAGGCCAGACGCAGTGGCTCATGCCTGTAATCCCAGCACTTTGGGAGGCTGGCGTGGGAGATCACTGGAGGTCAGGAGTTCGAAGCCAGCCTGGCCAGCATGGTGAAACCCCATCTCTACAAAAAATTCAAAAATTAGCTGGGTGTGGTGGTGCGGGCCTATAATCCCAGCTACTCAGAAGGCTGAGGCAGGAGAATCGCTAGAACCTGGGAGGCAGAAGTTGCAATAAGCCGAGATCGCGCCACTGCACTCCAACCTGGGTGACAGGGTGAGACTCCGTCTCAGAAGAAAAAGAGAAAAGAATAAGGTCCCTCTGCCATTTAAGGAAAAAGAGGGTACTAAGAAGTTGTTTGATAAAACCATAGAGTCTGATGAATTATAATCTAGGACTCACACAGTTTCTGAGGCCACCTGATCTTTATTCGGACCGAAATTTCTTAAGATACTTTCTAGATACTCAAATTGGAAGCAAAAATCAAACTGTATCGTAGATTTCAAAAGTACATTCTGTACATTTCATTGATATATTTATGGATTTTAGAACAATGTGGCTTACACGTTTCCTTAGCTGTATGAATATTCCCTTCTAGAAGAGCTAAAGGAAAAACAAAACTCATGCTCAGTTCGGATCAGACTCAGAAACTGGGCAACACTGGAAAACCGGGGTTTGTACCTCAGTAAAGAGCTGGACAGTGGACTGGCCCGTGTGACTGATAATAGATGACTTCCACCATCCTCGCCAAGTTCCCACACATCACTCACCACAATGCTACCCTTATCAGACTGGCCCATGTGACCAACAGAGCAGGTCTTTTGTCCTTGGACAGGAGTCTCCGCCATCATCTGATCCTGGGGGCACCAACTTCTGTACAATATTCTCAACAAGAACCCTTGAGCCCTAAAGCTAACTCCCTCCAGGTGAAATGCAAGATTAACGTCTGCATACATTTCTACTTTATCACAACTAATGCCTTAAGTAGGTTCTAGGTTGTATAGATGATCTGAACCACATGAAAAGAAAATATTTTTAAGTGAAACAAGAAGAAAAATGATCTCTCAGATTGTGTTCTTTTCTCAACTAGCTAGGTTTTATTGATCTATTTTTTTAAGCTTGAGTTTAAGCTAAGAAAAGAAACCTTGCTTTTTATGGTAAGAGTTCTTGAGAAAAAAGACAACTTATAATAGAAAGCATCTTGCACAAAAGTTTTGGTAATCAGAGGGGAGAGATGAAGAGGAGCTTTGTAAATTTTGACTTTGAAAGACCAGTAATGTAAATATGACTTCCTAGAGTGTAAACAGCAGTGGTTTGAAAATAAAAATTTGTACAAAACAGGCAGCTATCTAGTTAAAAGAAAATGTGTCTAATAAGCATGTGTGTCTGAGATGTCTTGAATATTTTGATACTATACTGTAATTACTAACAATATAAAATTTCCAAGACTTTTGAAACCATGAGAAAGTTTTAGGATTTTTTTCCCCAAGAAAAAGACAACTATATTCTTTTGGTACTCTTTACACATTTAAAGTAATTTAAGAATAAAAAACATACTGTTCCCACACAAATTATATACTTGAAAGTATTTTAAATTATTAATGGAACCACAAGTTCTTAATCTTTAAAGAATCCTCTGTCTCTTAGTTTAGCCAACAGATGATTATATCAACATTAAAAAGTACAGTTATATATATATATTTGAGTTAAGGATCATCATTGTGTCAAACAAAGATTACATTTATATTGAGAAAATCCAAAAGTTCACTAAAAATATTGTTTAATTCTTATATTTATTGTCTTCATCTTGGACTTCTGAAAACTGACTTTTTCTCAGACTTGCACAAACTTTTCTGTTCTTTACCATGCTGGGTTTTGCATGATTTGGAGGCATTCTCAACATAGAGCCCTTTTTCTCTCACTCTGAAGGACTCAAGAAAGAAATTAGAGATGTAAGAACAGTGGTGTGCAGGTACTTTAATGGGACTATGGTGCAGAAAGGAGGTGGGGTAAAAATATTTGCTTTAGGCCGAGGGTGGTGGCTCACGCCTGTAGTCCCAGGACTTTGGGAGGCTGAGGTGGGCAGATCATGAGGTCAGGAGTTCCAGACCGGCCTGACCAACATGGCGAAATCCCATCTCTACTAAAAATACAAAAATTAGTCGGGCATGCTGGCAGGTGCCTGTAATCCCAGCTACTTGGGAGGCTGAGGCAAGAGAATCGCTTGAACCCAGGAGGCAGAGGTTGCAGTGAGCCGAGATCGTGCCACTGCATTCCAGCCTAGATGACAGAGCGAGACTCCATCTCAAAAAAAGAAAAAATTGCTTTATAATCTAGTTAAATGCAATAACTCCTCCCTTTCTAGACCCAACTGGGCACTTGGGCAGCAGTTACAATGTGTATTAAATGATCCAATAAATGAATGGTCTCTTTTGCCTATCAATCTGTAATGCAAAAGTATGCAGCAGTGCAGTTTACTGAATTTTAATGCCAAATGTCTATCGCTGTATATTCCTTGCCATCTACTCTGTATGTCTTCCTGCAGGCATCAATGTGGGTCTGTTATTTTTTTGTTTTTTGTTTTGAGACAGAGTCTCACTCTGCCACCCAGGCTGGAGTGCAGTGGCTCAATCTCGGCTCACTTCAACCTCCACCTCCTGGGTTCAAGCGATTCTTCTGCCTCAGTCACCCAAGTAGCTGGGATTACAGGCACCTGCCACCATGCCGGCTGATTTCTGTATTTTTAGTAGAGATGGGGTTTCACCATGTTGACCAGGCTAGTCTCAAACTCCTGACCTCAGGTGATCCTCCCGCCTCTGCCTCCCAAAGTGCTAGGATTACAGGCGTGAGCCACTGTGCTCAGCCTCTTTGGTTCTTTTTGTGTCTTTTGGTTGTATTCAGCTTTCTGATATCATTGAGTGACAGTTAAATCACAAAATACACTAGGTATCATTAGGATACAGTCCACAAAATATACATCCTATTGCAAAAGTATGCGGTCATTTCTCCTTTAAATTCCCCCATTGTACTTTCATGATACTTTTAGTGTGCTCATCTGTCTTTCCTCGAGAGGAAATTTTATAATTTTAATAAAATTTTACAATTTTATAATTGCTACCTTTTTCAAGTCTTATATTTGAAATTAGCTGGGAACGGTGGCTCACGCCTGTAATCTCAGCAATTTGGGAGGCCGAGGCAGGCAGACGACTTGAGGTCAGGAGTTCGAGACCAGCCTGGCCAAAATGCTGAAACCCTATCTCTACTAAAAATCCAAAGATTAGCCAGGCGTAGAGGTGTGTGCCTGTAGTCCCAGCTACTCAGGAGATTGAGGCAGGTGAGTCACTTCAACCAGGGAGGTGGAGGTTGCAGTGAGCTGAGATGGCACCATTGCAGTCCAGCCTGGGTGACAGAGCAAGACTCCATCTCAAATAAATAAATAAATAAAAGAAAGAAATTAATCAGCAGTATCCCTTTTACTTTGCAGATTTTATAATTTTTCCCTTTTCAGATTTGTCTGTCCATATCTCCATTCATCCATCCACGCATCCACGCTAATACACAGTAACTCACTGAGTTCACCTTTAACAGATTTCATTACCAATTCATGCAGTTATTCCCAGGGAAAAAGTTTGCTCAAAGACTGCCTGCTGGGAGATAAGGGGCTAATATCTAAGATTTATAAAGAACTCATGCAACTCAATAGCAAGAAAACATATACAATTTTTAAAATAAGCAAAAGACTTCAATAGAAATTTTTCTAAAGATGTCATGAAAATGGCCAACAAGTACATGAAAAGGTGCTCAATATCACTAATCATCAGGGAAATGCAAATTAAAACTACTGTGAAATATCACGTCACACCTGTTAGGATATCTATTATCAAAAAGACAAGAGATAGTAAGTGTGACGGAGGATGTGAAGAAAAGAGAATCCTTGAAATCTAGATTATTGCGGCCATTATGGAAAACAATATGGAGCTTTCTAAATAAATTGAAAGTAGAATACCGTATGTCCCAGCAATCCCTCTTTTGGGCACATACCCAAAAGAGATGAAATCACCAGCTTGTAAATATATGTGCATTCTCATGTTCATTACAGCACTGTTCACAACAGCCACGATACTGAAACAACCTAGGGTTCATCAATAGATGAATGGGTAAAGAAACTATTTTATATTTATGAAATATTATATTTAATATATAATATATACACATATCATATATGTTACATATATGAAATACTATTCAGCCATTAAAAAGGAGGAGATCCTGCCATTTTCCATAATATAGATGGGTCCAGAGGTCTTGGTGGATTTTAAAACGCCACCTGCTCTATGTATGTTCTGGAAGTTTTTTATGTGTTATGAAAATGTACTGCTTTCTTAAAAATTGGGGCATTTTTTTCCTGATATTTCAGGGAATATTTTATCTTCCAGTGAAATGATCAAGAGCTTTTTATGTATACTGCTTTGCATTGTTTCTTGCCAAGGATGCTGTGGGTGATATCTGCTCCTCGGTGATAAGGATACCACCTCGGAGAACAGAAGCTGCAGGGAAGGAAGGCGTTTAGAGGAACTATGCTACAGTTTCATCATGATCCCCATTTTCAATTACCAAAAGGTCTTCTCAGAATTTAAGGACACTCAAAGCAGGCAGCAATTAATTTAATTCCAGATAGAAGCTTTTGGCCATGTATATTTCACTTGGCACTTTTTGCAAATCTCACTTTCCCTGTTCAGAGTAATTCCTGGCAGTGTTGTAGTGTTCTTCCAAATACCACTCATGCATCTCACCAGCTTGCCTAAGGGAAAAGTAAAGGAAGATGTAGTCTAAACAGCTAATTTTCATATAAATTTACATAAAAATATAAAATATATTAAAATGAACAATAATATCCCCTTAGTGTTACTGCTAAACTGTATTTGAGCCCAATGCATATCTCCTTACTACTAAGATAAATGACAGTTTTGCCCCAAGGCATCAGATAGGTAGAAATTCACATGAAAGTGTTCATACCTACAAAATATTCTAAATCCATAATCTAAGTTCAAATATAGTCAGCTTTCTCTCTGCAGCTGTTTGTATTGCAGCATCATAAGACCAGGAGGAGAGTTACAGCATTCTTCTACCTCTGTCATCTTAATATTTGTCTCTGATGTTCTCCTCTCTGAGTGTGTGTGCTGGTACCCCTGCATCAGGGTCCCTGTTTCTACTCTCAAAAGAATTAGCAGCTATTGCCAATGTCCATATAGCTGCCAGTCTTCTGAAAGAAACATAGGAGAAAAGAATTGTATACAAAGAGTACACTTGGTCTTTCTACATTCTCTTCTGTAAACGAAATATACTACTTGGGAGGTAGAATAGTCCTTGTTTTGAATTTGAAGCCATGCTTTATTTTCCTGCTATAGAGACATATTCTGGTACTCTTTATAATAATATCTCGTGACAGTAAATAGCTCCTGATACCAAAGGGTAAAACACATTGTATGACAAGCTCTGCATAGTTTATCCATAATAAAATTTATTTTCAAATGTAAATACATATATATGTATATTTTTAAATTTGGAAATACATTTAATGTGTCTGTGGAAAATATCAAGAAAAGATATTTTGTGACAGCTTCTAGGTATACATCTCTGTAGTTTTTATTTGTCATTCTTTATAATCTGTTTAATTATCAGGTGCTATTTATTTAATTGAGACAAATTGTATCATCTTTTCAAAAGTTCTCTGAGGTTGTTGGCCTGCTGTAGGAATAGCAGGAAGGAATCAGAGACTCTTGGTGTGTCTTCTGGTAAAAGAGGCATCCAGCTTTCCTAAGTGCTTGGAGTATGAAAGAGTGGCGGGTTTTAGAAATCCACTTCACCCTCTCCCCTCTGCCCCCACGCACAGGGTAAGTATCTTTCATTCCTCAGGGGCCCACCTCTAGGCAGGTAGTGTCTTCTCCTTCAAGATGAATAAAACCTAGGCAGGCAGGAGAGGGAGTTCAGCGCCCTCACAGCTGCTAAAATGTGAGAGCTGAGAGCCTAGGATTGTCTTTCCCTCCTGGCCCGAAATAAGTTGTTCACCTGCCTCCGAGAAACACTGGCTTCCGCGATAATTCTCTGAGTACCCATAATAATGAAGGTGGGTACCATGGTAACTTGGATGGCAGTTTTGAAGTCCAAAATTGTTTTATATTTGAGATTTTCCTTAAAGATTTGCTATTCATTCTAGATGATTACCAAAGGGAAGTACAATTTCTTATGAATAATTTAAAATGCAGCATGTATACTACCTGGAATAGAAAAATACATGCCAAGCTAGAATTATTTTTTAACATATACTTCCATTCAATTCAAGATGTTTGTTGTGCACCTACTATATATCATAAACAATGACAGGTGCTGCCAGGACAGAAACAGGGAAAGGACGTAATCCTTGTCTCAAAGGAGTTTTTAGTGTCATAGAAGGTATGTCCATCATCTGTTGCCACAGTAATACTGTGTAAAAAATCACCCCCAAACTCAGTGGTTTAAAAACATTGTTTATGCATCTGTGGTTCATCTGGGTATTGGCTGAACCAAGCTGGCCTTGGTTGAGCTTGTCTGTAAGGTACAGATTGGAGGAAGTTCTGTCTACTTCATGGGTCTCTCATTATTATTATTATTATTATTTTACAGTTTCACTGTGCAGTGGTGTGATTTCGGCTCACTGCAACCTCCAACCTCTGCCTCCTGGGTTCAACCAAAAATTCACGTGCCTCACCCTCCTGAGTAGCTGGGATCATAGAGGTGTGCCACCACACCTGACTAATTTTTGTATTTTTAGTAGAGACAGGTTTTTGCCATTCTGGCCAGGCTGGTCTCAAACTCTTGGCCTCAAGTGATCCACCCACCTCAGCCTCCCAAAGTACTGGGATTATAGGCATGAGCCACTATGCCTACAAGGGGCTAGTGAGGCATGTTCTCCTCATTGTGATGGTAGAAGATTGAGAGGTCAAGCCCACTGCACAAATGGCTTTCCTCTAACATTTTCTGCCAAAGGAAGTCACATGGACAAGCCCTATGTCACTAGAATAAGGAAATATACTCTTTCTGAGGTGAACTGCAAAGTATATGGCAAAGGATATGGGGACACAGGGAGGGATGCAAAATTAGGAAAATATATAGCAGGTGCGCAAATGTCTTGAATAGAAATGCTAATATGTTAAAAATAATACAATCAACCATTAGGAAAAGATAAATTCACAAATGTCTGTATAACAAATGGTGGGGACTTCACAAGGGAAGGGATCCTATCTCAAAGACAGGAAGAAAACTTCTTAAAGGAGATGACACTTGCAGCCACTCAAGAAAGGTGTTTGTATTTCAAGAGGCTAACATGGGAGGTTGGGGCAGCACATGATTCAAAGATGCTCCATGAGCAGAGTGTGGACACACATAAGTCATTCTCAGTGTTAGGTTATAAAGAAGTAACTGAACAGAAAAATTGCAGCAATAGAAAAAGGAAATGTGTAAGAAAACTACAAGTAGGGGGAGACTTCAGGTCTCAGAAATTTTTGTCTTGTGTGTTATTGCTAGAAGTTCTTTGAGTAGATAGTATGAGTGTTAATTTCCAGGGTATGAAATATGCAGAAGCATGTAAGCATAGAGCTTTTGTTTAAATCTTGAGAACTATAATTAGAGCTGGAAATGACTTAGAAATTGTTTAGCTCAGCTCAGTTAGTTTATAGATGAGGAAATATGTATTTTGAAGATAAATTCTCTATGTGTGGATATGTATGTATATCTCTATAGATACATACCTATACAGATAGGTCCTGATTTTACTATGGCGTAAGTATAATTTTCAGACTTTATGATGGTACAAAAGTGATACATATTCAGTAAAAACTGTACTTCGAGTACCCATACAACCATCCTGTTTTTCACCTTCAGTACAGTATTCAATAAGTCACATGAGATATTCAACACTTCATTATAAAATAGGCTTTGTGTTAAATGACTTTGTTACTGTAGGCTGTTGTAAGCCTTCTGAGCACATTTAAGGTAGGCTAGGATAAGCAATGACGTTTGGCAGATTAGATGTTTTAAATGCATTTTCAACCTGGGATATTTTAAATTTATGATGGGCTTATGGCCCAAAAACCCCATGGTAAGTTGAGCATCTTCATGTGTGTGGGTATATGTATGTGTGTAAAATATATAAAATATATAAATATATTAACAGAGAAAATACATTTCCTCCTAAATAAAACCATAGATGTGGTATTATTACCATATATATCCAATGTGTATATATGTATTATATCCAATGTATATTGTATATAATATCCAATGTGTATTAAGTATATATTTATATAATATATATTATATCAATGTACATAATGTAGATATAAAATTTATATTATATTGAATCTAATAATACATATATACATTGGATATATATGTAATAATACCATGTATGTGGTTATATATAATATACATTGTATTATTACCACATATATCCAATGTATATATGTATTATTATATCCAATGTATATTGTATATAATATCTAATGTGTATTATTAGGTATATTATTTATATTATATATTATATAATATCAATGTGTATTATATAGATATAAAATTTATATTATATTGAATCTAATAATATGTACATTGGATATATATGGTAATAATACCATGTATATGGTTATATATATAATATACATTGGATATTATATATATCCAAAATCTATAATATACAATTGTACTTAGAGAGAAAGACTAAATTCTTCTTCTGTGTATATTGAGGAAAAGAGAGGGGAAATGAGTCTACTTCTTGAAGTGATATTCTAAAGAATTCTTAATTCCTCACAAATGTTAAAACTTCTGTGTCCTTATCAGCGATCTTTCTAGTTCCAAGGAATAGAATATGGCTCATACTATTCAAATGCATAGGGGAGGTTGTTAATAAGAAGAAAAAATAAATATGTTTCCAGTTACCCAAGGACCGGAAATGCCCTGTGTAACGCCTGATCTAGCAGAGGCTTTTCATTGGTTCCCGTAGTCTGGAGCACTGTTATCAACAGAAAGGGAAACAGATACTGGGAGAAGTGCGCCAGGGCAGCAGGTGTCCTCTGTGCCGACTCACTAGTCTTCCTGTCTTCTGAAATTCACTCCCCTCATTTGTAAATGCAACATAATCACCCATTTAACCAAAATATAATTAGGGAGGTAAACCAGTTTGTGTATCTAATATATGAGGTTTCTCCAGAGTAGAAACAATGAAACTTTGAAGTTGTTTCCTTTCCATAATGCCAGTTTGTGTAGACTGGAAGTTGTCAAACTATGATCTGATGGGATTTGTTCCCTGGTCTGGACAGGGACTGGTCCAGCTGGTCTGCTTTTATAAATTAGGTTTTATTAAAACAGCCACTCTCCTTTGTTTACACATTGTTCGAGGTAGCTTTTGCACAACAATGGCAGGGCTTGTCGTTGCAAGGGGGACAGAGCCCATGGCCTGCAAAGCCTCAGTATTTAATACCTGACCCTGTTCATTGCAGTCTGCCCACTCCTGGTGTAGACCACGGGGAATTGGCGCTTTCTGGAATGGGCGACTCGTGCATGTGCTTGGTCCTCTGGGATGGCATTGACAGGAGTCGGCCCAGGGAGGACATCTGTGGAATGAGAATGTTGCCCCCATGAATGTTTTCTCTAAGAAAGAAACCGGTGCTGGCCGGGCGCGGTGGCTCACGCCTGTGATATCAACCTTTTAGTAGGCCAAGGTGGGCGGATGACCTGAGGTCAGGAGTTTCAGACCAACCTGGCCAACGTGGTGAAACCCCGTCTCTACTAAAAATAGAAAGAAAAAAAAAAAAAAACAGCCGGGCATGGTAGCGCATGCCTGTAATTCTAGCTACTCGGGAGGCTGAGTCAGGAGAATCGCTTGAACCCAGGAGGCAGAGATTGCCGTGAGCCGAGATCACGCCATTGCACTAAAGCCTGGGCGAAAGATCTTTAAAAAAAAGAAAAAGAAAAAAGAAACCGGTGCTTTTGCTGCCTCCCTGGGGCTCTGCTGAGGCCGTCATCCTTAACCCTTTGTTCTCTGTCCTTTGCCAGACTCCGACCTGAGCATGCGCACACTGAGCACGCCCAGCCCAGCCCTGATATGTCCACCGAATCTGCCAGGATTTCAGAATGGAAGGGGCTCGTCCACCTCCTCGTCCTCCATCACTGGGGAGACGGTGGCCATGGTCCACTCCCCGCCCCCGACCCGCCTCACACACCCGCTCATCCGGCTCGCCTCCAGACCCCAGAAGGAGCAGGCCAGCATAGACCGGCTCCCGGACCACTCCATGGTGCAGATCTTCTCCTTCCTGCCCACCAACCAGCTGTGCCGCTGCGCGCGCGTGTGCCGCCGCTGGTACAACCTCGCCTGGGACCCGCGGCTCTGGAGGACTATCCGCCTGACGGGCGAGACCATCAACGTGGACCGCGCCCTCAAGGTGCTGACCCGCAGACTCTGCCAGGACACCCCCAACGTGTGTCTCATGCTGGAAACCGTTACTGTCAGTGGCTGCAGGCGGCTCACAGACCGAGGGCTGTACACCATCGCCCAGTGCTGCCCCGAACTGAGGCGACTGGAAGTCTCAGGCTGTTACAATATCTCCAACGAGGCCGTCTTTGACGTGGTGTCCCTCTGCCCCAATCTGGAGCACCTGGATGTGTCAGGTAAATGGACACTGACCTACCAGCTATGGGCCCTCCTGGTGCACCATCCTACAATGCCACCACCGGAAGGTCCTCTTCTTGCAAGCCATCAGAGATGAGGGAGGCGGGTGGTAGGGAAGCTGGCTTTTGCAGAGAAACTGTCTGTATGGAATCATGACCCTGCAGGCCACAAGTTCCCCTTTCATCAAATAATGTCCACATCTTAGAGGAGTTCTTAGGGGAATTCTAGCACATTTTGCCTGGGAGTTGAGGTTAGTATGACTTTTAAATGTCTTTACTCTTCATAACTCTCACAGTTACTTCAGAGCAACCATAAATAATGCAAACAGGGTATCTAATTGTGGAGAAATAGGAAACAAAAGGCTAACTCAAGCACAGTTAGCTTAGAAACTACTCTTGTGCCCACTTACTGTTGGTCCCTGGAGCCTGGAATCTTTGTCCAAGCTGTAAATATGACCTCATGTGTTTTCATACCATGGGCCGGACGGTGCACACTGTGGGTGGTAAAACACTCAGCTGTGGGCTGTGCTCACAATCACTTGCCATTTTGTAGTGTCTCTTTAGATTTCACCAGCATTCTCCTTACCTCTGGGTTAATCCTGCATCTTTTCTCAAGCAAATTCTCAATTACATAGTGCGAGGGCAAGGTCCATTGAATTAAATCTTTAGTCCTTTTAAAAATTGAAGGAAGTCGGGCGCAGAGGCCCACGCCTGTAATGCCAGCACTTTGGGAGGCTGAGGCATGAGGATTACTTGAAACTGGGAGTTAGAGACCAGCCTGAGCAACAAAGCGAGACCCCTCTCTCCACAAAAACCGGAAATATTAGCCGGGCACAGTGGTATGAGACTGTGGTCCCAGCTCTTCTGCTCAAAGACTAAGGCAGGAGGATTGCTTGAGCCCAGGAGTTCGAGGCTGCAGTGAACTATGATCATACCACTGCACTCCAGCCTGGAGGATAGAGTGAGACCCTGTCTCTGGAAAAAAAAAAAAAAAATTGAAGGAAATCCCAGCATGGCTGCTTTGCTTGGAAACCTCTCTCAGGCAGGAAGAATTAAAGCCCAGACTCACACTTAGGCGCCAGACGTGATCTGGCTGGACTAACAGCCCTTCCTTATCTCATTTGCTGCCTAGTCAAAAAATGGACATTCGAGAGGCTGAAATATGTAAGATGCATCAGGGACTTAAAAAAAAAAAAAACCAACAGCACCACCAGCAACCTCAGGGAGTTTGGGGGAGGGGTCAAGAAGTAAAAACCACTATGATGGGTGAATAAACAGAATCTGGGATTTATAAGCATCAGAGGCCAGTGATGCCCTCCAACAAAATCCGAGCTAAAGCCGGCTCTCAGCTTGCTCTCTCTTTCATAAGCCAACATCTGAAAATATTTCAGATGACAGCCCATTACTTTTTGCAGATTGTTTTCCGTGCTAGAGAGCAACTCGCTGCTCCTTTACTTCAACTGGCTCCAAGACAAAACCATAGCAGCCATATGTTCAGTTAGTCATGAGTAGCCAGTGGCATCAAGAAGCAGGAAACCACGAGATTTTCTTACATTTTTCCTCCAAGGAATTCTGGAAAGAGAAAATGTTGTGATGTGGTGGAAACAAGTTTCAAAACTTTGTGATTTAGGAAAATTCACAGCTTTTTCTAGATGTATTTCCTCTTCATTTAAAAAAAATGACAAAGGACTGGGTTCTTTAACATCTAAGAATTGGAGCATTTTATAAACATTTCATTTTATTTTCTTTTCTTAGATTAGAAAATGATTCATTTTTGGAATCTCTATCTTTGTTAAAGGTGCTTCCCATGCACTGTTAATACAGGCTGCAAGTGATTGTACCCTCTTTTGGAGGATCCTTTTGAAGTTCAGAAATGCAGAAACCACTTTTGCTATTTGGGATGGAAATTCTTGCATTTCTAGCCTGTGTGATCCTGCCTGGCCCCTTGACTAACCATTATTAAGCCTTGATATCTGTCCTGTATGTTAACCTGCTTACTTTGAAAGTTCAAATATATTTTTGTAGCCTCCCCTGATGTCTCTCAATGACGATAGTGATCTGTATACACAGAGATAAAAATGAGGGGAATCTGCAGCTCACCAACTTAAGAACACAGAATCCCACATATGGGAGAAAGTTTCAGATAGATGGTCTTGAAAGACTCAACAGGCCATGAGGATGGATTTGTCATCAGCACCTACTAAGGGTGCCCTCCTGTTCTGGGGGCATCTGGAAATTGTTATGTTGATGCAGAGAGGCCAGAGAGCTACCACAGTTGATTTCATTATGCCTGGTTCTCTTTAGTTTTACAGCTGGGCTCTGATAGTGGCCACGTTCTCAGTGGCAGTAAACTTGACTTTGGAAGACTCATCACTGATCTAGAGCTTAATTCTCCCAAAGGAGATGAGACTGCCTATCCCATCCCTAGCATGCAGAAAATGGTCATCTGGGAAGCTATCTTTAAAGTCACTGAAAATGACTACAACTGTATTGTTTTGTCACTATCACATATTACCTTTTATTAATAGTAGCATTAAACATCAATGCACTATATTGATGAATATATTGCAATAACAAGAGGAACTGATAATAAAGAACGTATTTGTGAAAGCTGTATGAAATCTGGAATTAACTGAAGAAGCCCCATAGGTTTGTTCAACCAATTTTCCAAATATAAAATGTCGTAAGTGTTAAAAATAATATTGCTTCAGAAAGAACCTTTCTAACTGGAGACCTGGAATCATCCTAGTTTCTCCTCCTAATCCTACCCAACCAGTAGAATCCTGTTCGGGTGACTCTATTTCCCCAGTGCCTTGAGTCCATCTCTGTCTGCCTGCCTGGATGCAGGCTTCCCCAACCATTCCTTCTTATACCCATCTCCATTGCCTCCAGAGGAATTGTTTCAAACTACAAGTCTAACCATTCGCTGTCCTGCATGAAACCTCCAATAATTGCTCCCTATGACCTACAGGAAAAATTCAAGTTCCTCCACAGAGCATGTAACAGCCTTCATAAGATGCTCTTCTTAGGTGCAAATTTCATCTCTTTCCTGCATACACTCAATGATCCCTTCTGTAGAACCATCTTATATGCATGTCCCCAAACACATCCTGTCTCTACATACAGTGATGTGTGCATGCCTGTCTGGCTTGTGCGCCTCTTCCTCCCCTGCCTACTGCCCCTCCCTTGAGAACTCTCTGAGCAGACTTTTCATTGCTTAACCTCCAGTCAGGCATCCCCTGAATGTAGCCTTCCCTGCCTCGCCCCCAGTGAGCTAAGGGTTTTTTTTCTGGGTGTCTGCCTTTTGGGTACAGAAAGCTAGAGCATTGATGGACTTGCAATTCTCAACTCATGATGAGCTTTGAGCTTTATAAGGGCGGAAATATGTCATATTTCATTTCTGCACTTTTATGACATTGTAATTAAGTGAACAGAGTCGTCTCAAAGTTTTAAATGGTCATTTTGGCCTCTAAAAGGTTTAAAGTTCCCTTTGGTTAATACTGTAATCATGCATTTAGGAAGCTGTAGTGCAACAGTTAAAAATTCCTCATCAGTAAAAATGAGGTGGTTGGGAGGATTAAGTGAGTTAAGACTTGTTAAGTTCTCAAACACATGCTCTGATGAGAACCATGTAGTAGGCACTCAGTAAATCACAGCTGTCATTGTCATTGTTGTATTGTCCTTGTTATTAACGTGCCTGGAAGTCAGTAGTTGTTCTTCATTGATTTAACCATCTTACACCCCAGAAGAGGTAGAGATATCACCCTAATAATGAGAGGAAGTGGTAATAAAGAGCATATTTGTGAAAGCTAAATGAAATCTGGGATTAATTGAAGAAACCGCACAGATTTGTTCAACCTATGTTATCTATTCCCTATTGAATAATATTTATATACCTTACCCTAGATGTCAAAGTAGGCCCCTGATCTCATCCCAAGAGACGATTCTTGCCTTGGTTTTGATTAAATCCTTTCAGACACCCTAAGTTTCACCTCATGGATACCCTAACCGCCCATGGACTTGCCCCTTGCTTTCTTTTCTCTGGAATTTGTCTATTATATTACTACCTGGACCCCATATCTATTAATGTATATACAAATTGTTTTTCACTCCACATCTATGCATCCAAATTATTTCTCTCTTTCAAGGACCCCTTTGGAAATCATGCTGTGGTGGCTTCTAAGTTTCCAAAGACCCCTGGGTGCCCAGTGTCTGAATGTTCACTTCATTTTCTACTGTATATCTCTTGTGTAATTTATCAACTCTATGATACGTCATAGTCATTTCTTACCTCCCTTTCTAAATTGGAGTCTTGGAATGAGGAGTCAAGAAACTTATCTGTAGTCTGGTTGTACAAGTCATATAATCTCACTGAGCCTGTGATGCTTCATCTTTAAAAAATGATGTTTATTTTGGATGATTTCTAAGGTTCTCTCCATGTCTATAATGTTTGAATGTGTGAACTAATCATAAATAATACCTGCTGAGCCATGAACCAATTTACTTTCTTTTCAACACAAACCTAGCAAATCTGTAAGAGTTTGGGCAAAATTTAAAATCTAAAATTATTGATCTAAAATAATACAAGCCTATAAAATAGTCTCTTTACCAAAACTGAACTGAACAAGTATTTCATTAAATTTGGAATTCAGTTTCAAAAGCAAAGTATACATTTTCCTGGACCGAATATATTATCTTCCCTGGAGTGTAGCAGATTTTGCTAATCTTGTTTTTAAAGAAAGGAAACTAGAACCAAAAGTTTAGGAGCGAAGGTTATCATATGATCTTGAAAAACAAAGTGGCTTTACGGGTGTCACAGATGGCCAATCACTACTATAGACAAACAAATTCAGTGCAAGCAGGATTACAGTCAGCCCCAAAAAGAAACTCCAAACAAAGGGAAATTGCAAAGCTAAAAGGGACCTTTTGCAAAACCACAAAGCCCACTGGAACAGTGTGACCTGCCTCTGACAAGCTGTTTTTCTTCTCCGTTTTTGGAGTGTGTGCTTCACTCCTTCCTGAAATTCTTTGACTTGGTAGCACGTGGCTTTTGAACCTCATTATTCCCGGGACCTGAGTGCCTAAGAGTTTCCTGGGCAGCCTACCAGGAGGTCGGAGGAAGGTCCTTGTTAGCACTATTATGAGGCTGCTGGGAAGCCTTGGATATTGCGTGAAACAGCCAAGGTGCAGAAGTGTCGGAAATGAGGCACCTAGCTGTAGAACTGCCCAAGAGATTTGAGAAGAGCAGAGAGAAAATGAAAAATATATATACAGCCTCGGTAGTCGAATGAAATACATAAAAATATACATTTATTTATAAAATATTAGGTTGGTACAAAAGTAATCGCAGTTTTTGTCTTTTATTTATTTATTTATTTTGAGATCAAGTCTTGCTCTGTCACCAAGGCTGGAGTGCAGTGGTGCGATCTTGGTTTCTGCAACCTCCGCCTCTCAAGTTCAAGCAATTCTCATGCCTCAGCCTCCTGAGTAGCTGGGATTATAGGCACGCACCACCATGCCCATCTAATTTTTGTGTTTTCAGTAGAGACAGGGTTTTGCCATGTGGCCCAGGCTGGTCTTGAACTCCTGGGATCAAGCAATCCACCCGCCTGGGCCTCCTAGAGTGCTGGGATTACAGGCATTAGCCAACACACCCAGTCGGTTTTTGCCATTTTAGTTGCAAAAATCGCAGTTACTTTTACACTAACCTAATATTTATAGACTGTGGCTATTAGTTATATTAATATACTATAAATATACTGTACATGTTTTTATAAAGTAATGTATAGAGAACTTAAATATACCATGAAATGAGTTTCATTTATTATATATAAATATATAAATTATAACATATAGTATGTACATATATAACTTATGCACACATATTTTTTAGGAGATTAGAAACGATGTTTAGAGAGGCATCTAAAGATACCTTCCTGAGCATTAATATTGTTCTAACAATCAGGTAAGAAAATGTTTATAAAAGCCCTTTGTGAACTTCGTGTTTCAATACAAATAAGACACATTATCATTAACTATAAAACAGACAACTGTTTTTCAATGTAGGTATACTTCAGCCAAGGTCAAAGTCCTGAAGACACTTAAATGTTGGAAGCTGGATGATCTCATCTGATCCTCTTATGGAAGACTCTTTTCCCTCTATAAACCGCTCATTCATTCAGCAGATACTTAGCACCAGCTATGAACCAGGAATGAAAGAGACAGCAGTGAACAGCCCCAAGTCCCTTTTCTCAAAACTTACATTCCAAAGTGAGAAGACAGCAAATAAATAAGTGAATAAATAAATATATAATGCCACCCAGGGTTAAAGACTCCTGAAAATAAAGGGAAGGGAAGCAGGGGATGCTAGTTTATACAAGCATGGTTGGGGACAAATTTTTCAATACACTGAGATTGGCTCTGAGACCTAGGGAAGTGGGGAGGGCTGAGGGAAGCCATTTCTAGTGTTCAGAGGCTGGAGAGCATTTGCGGTGTCCGGGAAATGGCAAGCAGGCCAGTGAGGCTGGAAGAATGAGGTAAAAGATGCCGTCAGAGAGCCCCGGGATGCAGATCCTTGGGAGCCCTGTTAGACTCTGGATTTTACACTTGGAGTGAACGGGCGCCATCCCGAGGCTTTGCACAGGGGCAAGCTTCGAGTTCCATTTTCCAAGACGCCTCTAGCAGATAGGGGTGCGGGGAATTGACTGTAGGAGCTAAGGACAGGGGAGGAAGTCTGGTTCAAGGACACTTGGAGTGAACGGGCGCCATCCCGAGGCTTTGCACAGGGGCAAGCTTCCAGTTCCGTTTTCCAAGATGCCTCTGGCAGATAGGGGTGTGGGGAATTGGCTGTAGGAGCTAAGGGCAGGGGAGGGAGTCTGGTTCAAGGACACTTGGAGTGAACGGGCGCCATCCTGAGGCTTTGCACAGGGGCAAGCTTCCAGTTCCGTTTTCCAAGATGCCTCTGGCAGGCAGGGGTGTGGGGAATTGACTGTAGGAGCTAAGGGCAGGGAAGGGAGTCTGGTTCAAGGGCTACAGCAACAATCCAGATAACACAGTTGTTCTTCCTCAGCTAAAGAGGGTTGAATTGACTCGGAAGGTCTGTTCAGTTGACAGAAGGTCACCTCGCTAGACTAATATATTCACTTCCCATAGCGTTTTCAGAGCACATGCATATCTGTTCTCTCGTTGCATCCTCATTATATCTGAAATGTCGGCTCACCACCTATTCATTCCCATTGCATAAAGGACAGTTCTGAGAAGCAGCAACGTTAAGCCTCCTGCCTGAACCAGGTGTGACTCCCAACCCAGTGCTCTTTCTGCTAAACCAAGGTACATGCCCGAGCTTTGTCTTTGATACCTCACTTTGGACCAGGGAGCTTCCAAACCACGGCAGTGCAAGAACTCACTTTTACTGAGCTCCTGGAACTTTCCAGGGCCAAGGCAAGATATTTACACACATCCTCTCATTTCTCCATCCCAGCTGCCTCCCAGGGAATGTGATCCTCCCTATTTTAAGACAAAGGAAATACTCAGAAGGATTGATTTGCTAAATATCAGGCAAGTAGGGACAGATGACAGATCAGGAATTGGAAAATTGGAACCGTGGTTTTTCTGATCCAATTCCCTTAAGCCCAGATAATAGAAATAATGTAGTTAAATAATCAGATAAATATGGGGAACCCATTCTTGCTTTTCTTCTCTCAGGGACCAAGACAGGAAGGGGTAACGTCAGCCTCGGACCCAGACTTGGGCGAGGGTCAGGAATCCCCCAGGGAATCCCCGGGCGTGGCTCCCCTGCTCGCAGGTTGCTCTGAGCCTGTGTTCTGTCTCTTTGTGCAGGGTGCTCCAAAGTGACCTGCATCAGCTTGACCCGGGAGGCCTCCATTAAACTGTCCCCCTTACATGGCAAACAGATATCTATCCGCTACCTGGACATGACGGACTGCTTCGTGCTGGAGGACGAAGGCCTGCACACCATCGCGGCACACTGCACGCAGCTCACCCACCTCTACCTGCGCCGCTGCGTCCGCCTGACCGACGAGGGACTGCGCTACCTGGTGATCTACTGCGCCTCTATCAAGGAGCTGAGCGTCAGCGACTGCCGCTTCGTCAGCGACTTCGGCCTGCGGGAGATCGCCAAACTGGAGTCCCGCCTGCGGTACCTGAGCATCGCGCACTGCGGGCGGGTCACAGACGTGGGCATCCGCTACGTGGCCAAGTACTGCAGCAAGCTGCGCTACCTCAACGCGAGGGGCTGCGAGGGCATCACGGACCACGGCGTGGAGTACCTCGCCAAGAACTGCACCAAACTCAAGTCCCTGGATATCGGCAAATGCCCTTTGGTATCCGACACGGGCCTGGAGTGCCTGGCCCTGAACTGCTTCAACCTCAAGCGGCTCAGCCTCAAGTCCTGCGAGAGCATCACCGGCCAGGGCTTGCAGATCGTGGCCGCCAACTGCTTTGACCTCCAGACGCTGAATGTCCAGGACTGCGAGGTCTCCGTGGAGGCCCTGCGCTTTGTCAAACGCCACTGCAAGCGCTGTGTCATCGAGCACACCAACCCGGCTTTCTTCTGAAGGGACAGAGTTCACCCGGCGTTGTATTCACACAAACCTGAACAAAGCAAATGTTTTTTAAAAGCAGCTTATGTAAGCACCGACACCGACTCATAACAGCTCTTTCTTCCAGGAAGGTTATTAGGAATCTGGCCTTTATTTTTCCTCATTTCTCATGGGCAACAGAGGCCAAAGAAACGAAGCAAGGCAAACAGCGAACAGGCATTTTGGTCAGGCCATTTGTAGGAAGTTTCTCTTCTCACGAAAGATGTACTTCAGCAGGCTGATCGCAGTTCCTTGAGCAAGGCGCTTACTCTCTGCCGCTCAGGCCCCGGAGGCCGCCTTGTCCCTCACACACAGGCCACACCCCCACAGTTCCACACCCCCCTGTAAGGCCACACCCTCCCTTCCTAGAGCAGCAGCCAGGACCCATCATCAGAATCACAGTGCTCTCCAGACCTCCTTTCTAAACTGCTTCATTGACATAAGTCACCCTCTTCAATCCCACAACCATGGGCATTCTGGTCAACTCAATATCATAGCACTTTGCATACGCAAAATACTTTTCAGGTCTTTTTAAAAAATTCATTACAGCAAACAGCTGGGGAAAGACATGCAGTCTTCCCCCAGCTCTGCCAATGACTGTGACCTTGGCCAAAGCAATTCACTGCTCTGGGCTGCAGCTTCCAGCACCGAGTCAGAGGCCACACAGCCCAAAGATTAGCTTCATGTCCATTATAGCATTGAGGGAACAGAGACACCCATACACAGAACCACCTTGGCATAGAAGCACCTAGGCATCTTCCTCTTCTAGGAGAATTGATTCTGTGGATGGGCGTGATTTCAGGAGATTGTGCAGGGCCAGCATCAGTGCACAAAGGGTCCTGTATGTCCTTTGGCTGCAAATCACCCACTTCCCTGTGTGTTTCAGTGGGAGAATTTCCTCTCCCACCTCTTCACATCCTCTTTTGCCAGGCTGGATGGTGTCGTTTCTGTACACAAATACTTTCTGCATTCCCCCCTCCACAGCATCCTAGCCAGGCACCAGCACGCCTAATCACAGCAAAGCCCAGATCCCCCCTCAGTTGCTTTTACTCAGCGTTTTCAAATAGGAGTAAAGGCCCTCACAATTTCTAATTAACAGGCAAGGCCCAAGGGAACACATATCTTCAAAAGTTTTTCTAAACCCTCGCCTTGCACACCTGGCATGCTTCAGGCACATCTGTCCTACAGCTGGCAGAGACAGATGCCTCGGTTCTTTGTCATTCAGATTGCATTTGGCCTCTTCTCATCTATTTATTTCTTTATACATCCAGACTTCATCACATGAAGCCTATTGGGGTTAAGTTTGTAAGTGTTTAATTGTGCAACTTGCCACCCTGTGTGCCTCCTCCGTGGCTGTCTGCGTGTTTTCCATCAAAGAATGCAAAGCAGATTTCCAGGTGTTTAAATTCTGTTCACTCAAAAATGCCAGATGAATGGAAGAGGGAACACACTGAGATGACTTAGACTCTGGTCCACCAACCAGACCCTTGGAATGGAATATTGAAATCATTACAAGGTATGAATTTTAAATGGATGAAATTTCAAATTATCTTATTTGGATAGAAGTCTATATTCTAGCCTCGTTTGCCTGAAGTCAGATAGCCAGAAGAAATTTCATTGCTCGTTTTCACGAAATTCACTTGTCTTTTGTTAATTAACACAGGGCCTTTTCCAAATTATTCTCTAGCCAAGCCCCGCCTTCATTACTGTTGAAATCCCTCATTTATTTCCTTCTCAAAGTACCCGTTATCCAAACACAGAACCTTTGCATCTCCAAGCCAGTTATGCTGAATTTGTCAAACTAAGACACCCTTGACAACTGCACTCCTACTGTAGGCTCCTGTGCGTACTGGCGTCTTCTGTGGGGGATGGAGAGGTTAGTGTGATGAGGTGGCGTCTGCCCAGGAGGTTTCTTTCATACATCATGGCCTCCCATCCAATTAACATCATCAACTTACATGTGTAATTAAGACTCTGTGCCATGGGGGAAATGAGTCATTTAGCTAGGCCAGGATCTAGTGACAGCCACAGAGTTTAGAACCATGAAAGAAGTTGAAGGTAGCATTCTTCAGCTCTGTGACTTGTGACCCTATTTGAAGTTTCAGGATTTGGGTGTCACAAAGGATTGTCCCTAATCCTTGGCCCTGGGGTTTTCCGAGTGAGCTAGTTTAATACTCCAAGAATAAGCAGGCAGATCCAGGTAATGAACCCCTGACCACATCACCTAAACTGTCTTCCAAGCATGAGACAAAGTTGACTGTTCACACTGATTGCCCAACACATACTGTCTTGCCAGTTTCTCCTTTTCTCCCGGTCTCCTCTTCATGCATTCTGTTCTCCCTTGGGGTGGGAATCTATGGTGGAGGTTACTGGGGAAAGAGCTCAGCAGATTTTTAGAGACCAAACCAAAGGCCTCACTGGGAAATTTATCTGTTTTAAAACATTGCTTCCTTCCTGGCTCTGCTAAATTGAATGCTCATTGTTTTTTTGTTTTTTTGTTTTTAAATTCTAATGTTCAAATCACTGCGTGCTGTATGAATCTAGAAAGCCTTAAATTACTACCACCAAGAAATAAAGCAATATGTTCTTAATCAGCCTCGGCTTCATTTTTAATAACCTTGCCAGAGGAGAGTGCTGTTTGGTTGGGGGGTACTCAAAAGTATGCAGAAAACTTTCTTTGAAGGACAGAGCAAGCCAGGTCATTGCCACTGTTGCCTGCTTGAAGATACATCGATGGTTTTCTCATCTCCTTTGGACCAATGATTTTGGCTTAAAATTGGCAGGTAAGTGAAAAAACATTACTTTCACAGTATAGTTCGGGTCTTCAATTCCTTAACCCAAACCCTGTGAGACTCTGTCTCCAACAAATACAAAATTTATCTATGGTGGATTTTGTAATACCTACCTCAGCCACTGGGACATCACCCTTAACCAGTCATATTAATATTTCTTCAGCAATAGATCTGAATAGTCACATGACATGAGATTATTATAGACTATAAATAGCCTTGCATCAGTTGAGATCCGGTTTTGTCAGGAAATTCATTTATACCATAAATAACAAAAAAAACTTCTATTTTGTTCAGAGCTGGGATTTCAGAATTATGAATAGCTAAGGACATGAATAGATTTACCTTGGCACTGGTTATAAACATTGGAGGAAACTTCAAAATTATGCTGACCATTCCTTGTTATAATTTTTTTAAGTGTCTTAGAGTACTATTAGATCGGTGCAAAAGTAATTATTTTTGCCATTACTTTTAACAGCAAAATTGCAATTGCTTTTGCACCATCCTAACAGAACCTGAAAGGAGAAGATGGAAACCTGATCTAAGTTAGTTAGAAAAAGTGAAATGCCAAATCCCTTCTTCCCCACCCAAACCTTTCCACCTGAGAAATCAATATGGCAAAAAGCAAGTACTGATAGATGAATGGAAAACTTCATTCTTAGCAAGTAAAAAGGTGTTAAGAGATACTAATTTTAACTCTATTTGTCTTTGACCTTCTCATCCTGTGTTAGCTGCTTAAACAACTCTCACATAAACCAATGGGACCCTTAAATACCTTGCAACATTAATTTGAGGATGTCCCATGCCATTCTTGTCAAGATCCTGGAATAAGTCTAGAAGTAACTAAAATGCATTCACCCTTGAGGTTCATGACTTCTTAAATTGACATTTGTTCAGACTTCATTAGAAAAAGTTTTCAGGAAGCTTGATATCTAGAGCATACAAAATGAAGAGAAAGGATTGAGTATTTTCAAGGGAAAAGTAATATAATAAAAGTGCTTATTGTATCTAAATTATCAGAAGGAAGTCACCAAAAGTAGTGCGTTTGTTCAATAGCTGGCAATCATGATTAGAGAGAAGCTAATTGGAAGAAATGCTGAATAGACAGTGGAACAGGGAGAAAGAATATTGAAAGACTAGGTAAATGTTGCAGTGAGAAGGTTCACGCTGAAAATCTGTAACACAAAATTAGTTTTTATCTTGCTTTTCTGCTTTTTGGTCTTTACACCAGAAGCCGTCCTTCTGCAGCAGGGAGGGGTGTGGGGGTAGGAGGAGTGCCCGTCATCATTTGTCCACAGTCGATGTCCATGCTATCACCAAGACTTGCCTAAACACAGCTCCACTTTGCTAAAGAGCAACTCGGGCAAGTCTCATTCAGATGACCACCAGGTGGGCAAAAGACATTTACCCAAAATAAGAAATACTCTCATAGACACTTGGACTGCGGGCACCACATCCAGGAATCACCCAGGATATGATTATTCCTCCTTTTTGCTTTGAGAGCATCATTATCTCCTAAAGTCACAGGTCCATCTTGTAGGATCCTTTTTACCCTCTCAAGTTAGTAGATCAGTTTGCATTTTAAACCACACAGGATGCAAAAACATCTCCATTTGGGAACAGGACAAGGCACTATCCCTGCATGTCAACAGAACAGTTGTGGCATCTCCTGCAGAGCTGTCCCAGGAAGTGCCTGCATCTCAGATGCTGATCACATAGACTACTCAGGAAGGCAGCCTTCGAGCTCTAGATTATTACTCAAGTATAAGCAATCAGCATCATCCAGGTGTCACAGGAAAGCCTTGAAGGGTCATTTTTAAAAATTCTTGACCTAAATATTTCCAAACCAGTCATTCCTGTGTTGCAGAATGTTTGTCTTTGCAGCCCTTCAACCACTGTATTTTACTCTGATGAGATCAGTATATCCAAATTTTATCCTGCCCCATGGGATGATCAACATATGATTGTGAGTAGAAGTGGCAACATTCTTCACATACAAAGGATGCCCAAGAAGTACCAATTATGTTTTTAAAAACCTTTAACAGGCCAGGTGCAGTGGCTCACACCTGTAATCCCAGCACTTTGGGAGGCTGAGGCAGGCAGATCACGAGTTCAAGAGATTGAGACCATCCTGGCCAATGTTGTGAAACCTCGTCTCTACTAAAAATACAAAAAATCACCTGGGCGTGGTGGCGTGCACCTGTAGTCCCAGCTACTTGGGAGGCTGAGGCAGGAGAATCACTTGAACTCGAGAGGCAGAGGTTGCAGTGAGCCGAGTTCGCGCCACTGCACTCCAGCCTGGCAAAAGAGCGAGACTCCATCAAAAAAAAAAAAAAAAAAACCTTTAACAATGATTTATTGACCATTTACTCTATGCCAAGTTTTATGACAAGTTCTGAGTGAACAAATACAATATCCTTACTCCAAAGAAACTCTAATCAAATAAGAGTAATGTTATATAGTAAGGTAGGATGGAAGAGTGGAACATAAAAAAGAATATGATAGCATTCATTCATTCATCCAACAAGTATTTATTATTAATAACTTAAGAGATGGCAGATACTGTTTCATCACTGGGAGTTCTACCCTGATGGAACTTACTAAAGAAATAATGTCCAGCACATTATTGGGAGAGAAGAACAAGGCTTAGGCTCACCTCTTAGAGAAGACCCTTGAGCAGGGTTATATAAACTCAGACAAGGTGGGCTTGGAGGAATGATGCTCTTTAACATCCAAAACAGTACATGGAGCCCACTCAGGGAAAAAAAATATTTAATAAGGTTAGTGAAATAATGTATCTCTACTGTTTAATATTATCAAAACATTAACTATACTAACTATAGGATAACATGGTCATTGCTTTAGGTTGGTCACGTGGAAACATGGCAAGTTCTTTTGTTCTAGTGTCTTCATAGATTTTTTTTTTTTTTTTTTTTGCGACAGGGTCTCACTCTGTTGTCCAGGCTAGAGGGCAGTGGCACAATCACAGCTCACACAGCCTCTACCTCCTAGGCTCAAGTAATCCTCCTGCCTCAGCCTCTTGAGTAGCTAGGACCACCAACACTTGCCACCACACCAGGTTAATTTTCTTTTTTTTTTTTTTCTTTTTTTTTTTTGGTAGCGTCAGAGTCTCCTCATGTTACCCAGGCTAGTCTCAAACTGCTGGGCTCACGCCATCTCCCCATCTTGACTTCCCAAAGTGCTGATTTAAAGTGTGAGGCACCCTGCCCAGCATTCCCAAAGATTAATCCCTGTGTGTACATACATGCATAGACACGTACCGTGTACACGTGTGTGTGTACATGAACTGGCAGTCATGACTCTGCAGAATCTTGCTCAAAGAGAAATGTATAGGAACTCCCTCCCTCAATAATCTTGGGATTTTCCAGCCCACATGGGTACTCTTTGACGTCACTCTAATTGCTACACACCTGTAACGGGAATGATCAGAATAACTGAGATTTCTGAATTTACCATGTTCCTTTACTAAAAACTAGACTATGTCAAGAATTTTCAAAATACACTGTGGCTGAAGTCAGATTAATTAAATAGCCTTTAAAAATTGCCAAGAAATGAATTTTACTTGCCAACTCACTGAGGAAAAGTTCTTTGAAACCTCAAATTCCATCAGGGTTATGAATGTGAAAGTATCTGTCCACAGTAATAATAAACTAAACAGTAACAGCCATTAGGAAGTGAGAGAGAAGGAGAGAGGAAGGCTTTTAAATCCCATTCTCTGCAGTCAAAGCTGACAGTCCTTGTGACTTTTCAGGGCCCCAAGAGTCTCCCAGAATCTGAGTAAGCTCATTAAGCCCATTTCCAGAGAGACATGCAAAAGATACAGGAGAGAGGACTCCTAATTACAAAGATTAGCCAATAATTGGTTCTTCCTTTTTCTCCAGTCTTCTTCCAACCACTAATGAACACAGCCACCCTCTATAAATAAAGCTTTTTAAAAATACAGGTTTTACATCATGAATGTATTCTTCATGGGCATTTACATTTAAAATTTAAACAAATTTACCAAGGCCCTTTTCATTTATGAGAAAGTAGATAATGGGAGAAAACGTTCATGACTGACGAATAGCCTTCTCTATTTCTTCTCAAAGCCTTTCTTTTGGAGATGGAGACCAAGTAGATATAATTACCTTGGTACAATTTTACATTTTCCACACTTCCAGAGTAACTACGCAAATGCCCCAGATTTCAACTGTACGATTCCTCATTTCGCAATCTCACCCCTTAACAATAGGCAGATGTTGGTTTTTCATACTCCACTGCCACTTAGCAAAGTCCCTGAAGACATCATTTTGCCCAGCAAATCCTTGCTTGAGTAGAAGAACTAGAGAGGAAGAATTCATACTATTTCTCTCGTTCTCTTTACAACCACACAGGCAAATACGTGATTTATGAAATTGTGGATCTGTGTGAATGGTGCAACAGATCTTTCCATTAGCTAGTCAGGGATATGGGAGTCTGGTTGGCTCTTCTCTACTTTCCTAATTTTTAAACACCCAAAGAATAATGACCATGGACGTGCTGGAAGGCTAGAGATCAAGAGGTTGTAGATTTAAAGAAAAAAAAAAAAAACGAGAGAAAAAGAAACATTCAAGTAATGACCTCTCACTCACATAATGAGAAACAGAATCTCCTCCGGATTTCCAAGCTGGCATTGTTTCCCTGGTACCTTCGCCTGGGGGCTCCTGTGTGTAATGTTTCTTTTAAAAATATCACATGCAGGAAGGCAATGAGAAATACAAACACTGCCACGGGAGAGCATTAATCTCCTTTTCTTTTAAAACTTGTGCTTAGTCCCAAAAGCAAGTGGCAAAATAATCTTAAAGGTGATCATATTATGTAACGACTCCTTTTGCATTTACAAAAGAAAAGCCACACATTCTCAGGTGTCGAGTATCGAGTATTTCTGTTTCTTTAACTTCACTCACTGGCCTTGTGGGTTAAGGGCACCAATGACTAATTTTTTTTTTTTTTTTTTTTTTTTTTGAGACGGAGTCTCACTCTGTTGCTCAGGCTGGAGTGCAGTGGCGTGGTCTTGGTTCAATGCAACCTCCTCCGCCTCCCAGGTTCAAGCGATTCTCATGCCTCAACCTCCTGAGTAGCTGGGACTATAGGAGTGTACCACCACACCCACCTAATTTTTTGTATTTTTAGTAGAGATGGGTTTTTGCCATGTTGCCCAGGCTGGTCTCAAACTCCTGAGCTCAGGCAATCCGCCTACCTTGGCCTCCCAAAGTGCTACGATTATAGGTGTGAAGCACCATGCCCAGCCTGATAACTAATTCTTCACAGCCAATAACTTGTTCTGGCCAAGGAGACAAGTAACCCTTTCTATCAGATTTTCTGAATGATGCAAAAGTTTTTGTTTGTTTTTTGTTGAGATGAAGTCTCACTCTGTTGCCCAGGCTGGAGTACAATGGTGCTATCTCAGCTCACTGCAATCTCCGACTCCGGATTCAAGTGATTCTCCTGCCTCACCCTCCTGAGTAGCTGGGATTACAGGCACGTGCCACCACGCCTGGCTAATTTTTGTATTTTTAGTAGAGATGGGGTTTCACCATGTTGGCCAGGCTTGTCTTGAACTCCTGACTGCAGGTGATTTGCCCACCTCGGCCTCCCAAAGTGCTGGGATTACAGGTGTGACCCACCACGCCCGGCCCATGCAAAAGTTTTATATCAGCAGCTCCATAGCAAAGCTATGGAGGGCTTGGGAACCCAATGCTAAGCCTTGTGGGTAGCATGGATCCAAGCAAGGCCCAGAAGTTTCCCTTGGCTGAAACTAAGAGGCATTGTTAATTCTCATGGTGATAACAAATGCATCTTTTAAAACTTTTTTTAAGATTATCATTTCTTATTTTAGTCACATAAATTTCATGTATTTATTTCCGTGTGTATAGTACTGCCAATAGAGTACCCTGTGGTGACTGATGAAACACAAATTCACGTTTCAGTCTACATTTTTAGTCCCATATTTTGGGGTTTTGGTGCTTTATATTTTGGTCCTATTTTTCTTTCTTTCTGATAGAGATGAATAACTAGTTGTGCTAGCTGAGATTGGCTCCTTACGTTGTACACCGTTTTCAGAAGATGTGTCTCCATACGGGTCTATGGTAGTGTCAAAGAGCTCCTCAAGCAACAGTACTACATAAAGATTGTTCAATGTCCAGCAGAAAATACCACTGTTAGAACATGAAGGTTAATTTGTCAGGAGCACAGAACATTTTTGGAGATAATCCTGGAAAGATAACCAGCCTCAATATGGAAAGCCACAGAAATATTCCACTCCATTCCTGGCAGGTGAATTCCAAACTGTATGCAGAGACTTAATTACCCCATAACTATAAACTATGTTTAACAAATTTGTAAGGGTATTTTAGCTCCAGAAACTTTGTGATCTGTTTGTAGATGTTTATTCGTCACTCATAATTTCCTTCTAATTTTCCTGCTCCTTGTGCAGCATTTAGAAGGTTAAATTTTATTTCTGTTAGAATCCAAGGCCCCTCATGTAAACTATTAGTGGCTATCAGCTTGTCTTGAAAACTGTTGCTAAACTACAGATGAGCCCTGTGATAGATGTGGTCCAATAATTTCAAAAAGCCACGTAGGGAAATGTGTCGAAGTTCTTTATGACACTTGTTAGAAGGAGAATATCACAACAACGAGAGATTTGTGGGTATTTTGTTTTGTTTTTATGCCCAAACATATTCTTTCCATATGTCCGGCAATGAACTAGAAATACATATAGCTGAACTTTGAAAACATTAAGTTGCATTTTAGAAGTGATCCAATTTGGTTGAAAAGATTGTAATTAGAAACTTCACATTTTGGTTTGCGTATGACATGGGACTACCTGCTGATCTCACTGCTTTATATAACTGAAAAACCTTGTGGGTCTTTTTGTTGTTTGAGTTTTAATGAATAAAATACACAGGGATAATGTAGTGGAAGAGCTCTAGATATTATCTCTATCTTATTCCAAGATACCACAGTATATGAATAAGTTTGAATCTGCTTCAAGTTAGGATCAAGCAGCTCACTTCAGCAGGATTTATGCACATCTGAACACCTAATCCTCCAGAAAACTACTTTTAGCCACCATTCTTCTGTCTTAGCAGAATCAGAATAAATAATAGAACTTATTTAGGGCCCATTTCCCAACCTTCCTATAAACCCCTACCACCACTCCAACCTGAGAGCAAAGGATGGACCAGAAGTTTTGGAACAAACACAGTTCATTCATTCTCTACTTCTTTAATAACAACTTCCAAATGTCCCCAAATTTACCATGGCTCAGGAATCAGATTGTCTCCCAGGGACTTTCTAAAATAATAACTTCATGTCTCTCGTTAGTATTCCTGTTGAAATTAGAAGTCTATGATAGCCGGGCCTCGATATGGCCTTGTACTAGGTTAAACTGTCACCCTAAGTCATCACAGATCACAAAAGAGCTAACCAAGAAATATGGACCAACTCTTCCCCTCATACATGTTACAGACACAAAGCAAAAGAGTTGTCTTTAGCTATATAACGTGGTCAGATCTGGTTAACTAATTATTGCATTAGGATTTAACAGTCCAGAATTCGCTTCTGGATTCTGCCACTGATTTTGTGTTGTTTGGAAGAATTATTTAACTTCTATATAAGAGGATATGACAACAACAATGGTTAAGGAACCAAGTTCTTTGGAAGTATTACCATAATTTATGTTTTATATCAGGGGCTGGTTTTTATATAAAAAAAGATGATAATAGAGATAGATAGAAGATAGATAGATAGATAGATAGATAGATAGATAGATAGATAGATGATAGATAATAGGTAGGTGGATGATAGGTTAATTGATAGACATATACATATATACATATGTCAACATTTGGTAGAGGAGTACCCAGTGTTAATGCCATTTCACAAAAGCTTCTGGTGTTCCTGAAATTCTCGCTTACTTGGTGTTTTATGTAGCTTTAAAAGACACATTAGCAATCCCAGCACTTTGGGAGGCCGAGGCAGGTGGATCACGAGGTCAGGAGATCGAGACCATCCTGGCTAACACGGTGAAACCCCGTCTCTACTAAAAATACAAAAATATTAGCCAAGCATGGTGGCAGGTGCCTGTAGTCCCAGCTACTCGGGAGGCTGAGGCAGGAGAATGGTGTGAACCCGGGAGGCAGAGCTTGCAGTGAGCCAAGATTGCACCACTGCACTCCAGCCTGGGCGACAGCGAGGAGATTCCATCCCCCAAAAAAAAAAAAAAAAGACACATTAGCTTTGGGACACAGAACAAAATGGGAATGGAGCCCTATCTATCAAAAATATTGAGTGCTGCATCTGCCCTCAATTTTTATTGAAATCACTCTAAATCTTGCCAGTCTGTCCAACTAAAAAGAGTAAAATAATAAGATATTCTACTGATGCTGGAATAAGGACAAAAAAGATGTTTGACTCAGCCAATAAATTGAAATGCTGTAGGAGACAGCCAAGGGGATAAATAACCCATCTGAATTAGGAAACAGACAGGACTTCATGGCCTAAAGTTTTTTCTCAGTTCTAGTTACTGAGACCAAAGATGAGGGTATTTATTGATGGCATTCAGACATCTTCCCTTTGCCAAACACAATATTTTTTCCAATGTGGTAGTGGAGAAATGTGTCTTTTGTATTGACTTAAAATTTTCTAGCCAGACTTTTTTTTCCGGAAAAATATAGCAGGATGAGTACCATTGATAATTCAGAAGGAGCCAGCCTTCTAGGGAAACAATGTCCAAAGAACACAACCACACTTTTGCATGTGCTGCCTCTTAGTGTTTTGTTTTTGATAGAGCAGTTAGAGCTGACTACGGAAAGACATAATTAAAGTGCTGGAGATGAATATTCTAAAGATGTGACAGAAACACGGTCATGTAAGTCTCACATTGCTGCTATTTCAGAATGAAGAGTATTTATATGAAATGGCATACCTGAAAGTGTGGAGTGCTGTTCAGAAAGGGGAAAAGGACTGTTCATGGATAACTTGTTCACATCAGAGATCTCAGGCATCTCTCAGACATAAGGAGGATGGATTTCTATGGTTGACTTGTGAAATTTTTCTCTTAAAGTGTCAAATGCAGCAGTTCCTGAACCCTCTCTCTATCTGACAAAAAAGGAGGACTAGAGCCACAGATGAGAGTCTAAAGGCTCTACCTGTGCCAGGTATTCAGCTTGCATATGATTCTGCCACACATTGATCTCTCAGTAGCCTTTAAAATTGGAAGTGTTCTGAACATTCAATCCAGCAAGTGTTTATTGATGGTCTTCCTTGTGCTAGCTGTTGGAGATATAACAAAAAGCAAACACAATTTCTGCCTTTGAGACACCCACCTATTGGGGAAAGACCAAAATGTAAATGGCATTTTGATTCAAATCAACAAATACTTCTTGAGGGTCCACTGAAGGGTTCTACTGCTTTAGGCACTAGAGATTGCAGGGAACAAGACAGACAGAAGAGTATGCCCTCCTGGAGTTTATATTCCATAGCAATCTCAATCTTGTCCAACAGAACTTTCTGTGATGGTAGAAACGTTCTGTACGTCCACTGTCCAATACAGAAGCCACTCGCCATATGTGGTTACTGAGCACTTGGAATGTGGCTAGTGTGAATGAAGAACTGACCTCTTAAATTTCTTTTAATTTTAATTAATTTCAATTTAAGTAGTCACACATGGCTAGAGCAGCACTCATTGTACTTTCAGTGATAATGAAATGTTCTGTACCTGTGCCGCCCAACAGGGTAGCCACAAGTCATGTGTGGTTAGTAACCACCTGAAATGTGGCTATTGTGGCTGAGGAACTGAATATTAAATTTTATTGCATTTTAATTAATCTAAATTTATGAAAACACATGTGGCCAGTGACTGCTGCATTAGCACAGTTCTGGAGACTTGCTTCTCAAAGTGTGGTCCACGAACCAGCAGCATCTGCATGTTAAAAATTCAGCCCCTGGCCGGGCGCGGTGGCTCACGCCTGTAATCCCAGCACTCTGGGAGGCCGAGGCGGGCGGATCACGAGGTCAGGAGATCGAGACCATCCTGGCTAACAGAGTGAAACCCCATCTGTACTGAAAAATACAAAAAATTAGCCAGGCGTAGTGGCGGGTGCCTATAGTCCCAGCTGCTCAGGAGGCTGAGGCAGGAGAATGGCCTGAACCTGGGAGGTGGAGCTTGCAGTGAGCCAAGATCACGCCTCTGCACTCCAGCCTGGGCAACAGAGCAAGACTCTGTCTCAAAAAAAAAAAAAGAAAAAAGGAAAAAAAATTCAGCCCCTGCATTTTAGCAGGGGCCTCAGATTAAAGTGTGAAAAGCACTTGTCAATTAGAGAAAGATAAGGCATAAAACAAAGTAAATGAATTATATGTGTGTGTATACATATGTGCAGGTGTATCTGTGCATGTACGGGTGAGAACATGGCTATGTATGAGAATATGCATGTGTATGGATGACGATGAGAACATTCTATGATGCAAAATAAAGCAGGGAAGGAGGACAAAGAGTATAGTGTGAAGAAACTTTAATGTTTAGAAGACATTCAGAAAAGTCTTCACTGAAAAGGTAACCATGGAGAAAAGACTTGCAGGAGATGAGGTGTATTAATCCATTCTCATGCTGCTAATAAAGACATAGCAGAGACTGGGTAATTTATAAAGGAAAGAAGTTTAATTGACTCACCGTTCCACAGGGCTGGGGAGACCTCAGGAAACTTACAATCACGGCAGAAGGGAAAGCAAACACATCCTTCTTCACATGGTGGCAGGAAGGAGAATGAGAGTGAAGGAGGGGAAAAGCCCCTTATAAAACCACTGGATCTCATGAGAACTCACTCACTATCACGAGAACAGCATGAGGGTAACCATCCCCGTGATTCAATTACCTCCCACAGGGTCCCTCCCAGGACACATGGAGATAATGGGAACTACAATTCAAGACGAGATTTGGGTGGGGACACAGCAAAACCACATGATGAGGGAACAGACAAGTGGATATCTTCTGGAAGAGCATTCCAGACAGCTAAAGCAGCAAAAACAAAGACCTTGAGGCAGGAGCAAAGACCGCCTGGTGTGTTCCAGGAACTGGCAGGAGACCACAAAGCTGGGGCAGGGTGCCTGGGGACACTGTGGTAGATGATGGGAGTACAGAAGTAATAGGAGCAGCTTGTGAGAGGCTGGTGCCATTGTAAGGAATTTGGCATTTGCCCCCAGTGAGTAGGGGGATCATAAACAAAATGAATAGTGTGATTTGACTTATATTTAATTGTGCACCCTCTGACTTTGTGCTGAAACAGTCTTGAGTGGCACCAGGGAAAAAGCAGACACTAGCTAGGAAAGTATTGCAGCAATCCAAGTGAGAGATGAGGGTACTTTGGACCACATTGGTGAAGATGGAAGTGGTGAGAAGTGGTCAGATTCTGGGTATGTTTTTAAGATAATACCAAATAGGATTTGCTTACAGATTGGGAGACAAAGAGAACAAGGATGACTCCAAGCTAGCTGACACATTTTCTGGCTTTATCAACAGAGACTACAAAATAGAGTCAGACATCATTTCCTGCACTATCTACACGACAAAAGCTTCAAGGCTCTGTCCTGTTCCTGAGAGGAAGTCCACTAATCTATCCCTATTGGCAATCTAAGCGGATAACATGTAGAAGGACTGTAGCCAAGCCTCCATCACACTGCTTTCTTTGATATGGACACTTGAGCTTTTCCGTCTTTCATGGAAGACCCTATGGAAGCTCATCGTCAGCCAGATTACCTCCCAACCAAACCCCCTTATAGAAATTATTAGTCACCAGTGTCTACCAGTTCTCCTACCAAGGAAATTTCTGGAAAGCAACACGGAGACTGCTTGACACCTCCATCTGCCATCCTCCATTGGGTCCTGGCCAATCCTGCACTCATCAGATCCCCTCTGACCATCTCCTCATTGGCTTCTCCTGGTTGCCCTGCTCTGCTCAGAATTCAGTCCTTGTAAACCAACAGTTATGAAAGACTTGGTCAATCATTTAACTTATTCAGCTATTATTTACTAAGTACCAGCTGTAGACCAAGCATTTTTTAGGTTCTAAAATTGTGAACAGAACAGACGATTCCATAGCCCTGTGAAATTTACTTTGCTGAAGTAAGGACAAATAATAAACAAACAAAAGCATAACATAATAGCAGGTAGTGATGAGGACTATGAGGAGAACTAAAGAGGTTAAGGGAAGACTGTGTGCCCAGGGATGTGAAGGGGCTATTTCTGACAGGATGCTCAGGGAAGGCTTCTCTGAAGATGATATTTCATCAGGAGAGAGGATGTATTTGCACTATAGCAATGCAAACAATTTTGCGATTGAATGCTGCCATTAGTTTCCTGTTACAGGTTACACATTATCCCAACATTTGGCAATTTCAAACAACAAACATTTATTATCTGACAGTTTCTGTAGGTCAGGAATTGGGAGCAGTTTAGCTGGGTGCTTCTGGTTGAGAGTCTCTCAGTGAAGATACTGGCCCAGGCAGTCATCGTCTGAAGGCTTGATGGGCTAGAGAACCCACTTTCAGTCTCATTCATTGGCTGCTGACAGTTTCCCCCAGAGTGAGTGATCCAGACAAGTGGCCAAGAGATGGCAAGCTGGAAGCCATGGGTCTTTTATGAGCCTTTCATGGAATGAGCACTAAGATATATCACTTCTGCTGTATCCTAAAGGTCCCACAGACTGTCCCTGATGCAATGTGGAGAAAACTATAAAAGGCATGAATTCTAAGAGTTGAAGATCACTGGGGAACGATCTTGGAGACTGGCTGTATCAAATACAGAGCATCCCATTCTTGAGAGACATTCAGCTTTTTGTCACTCAGTCACGCCTCTGACTGGCTCTTTAATCCCTCTCTCTCTCAGAGGCTAAGAGAAGAAAAGGAGGAAGATTGGAGAAGGAGAAGGAAGAGAAACAAAATGAAAAGAAAAAAATGACAGAGAAATGTTTGCATTTTCTTTTGAAAATCCATTCAATTTTGTCAACTCCTAAGCCCAGATCATTTCTAGACATGCTGTTGTGTGTCCAAAGACCTATTATTGGACTTTGCTGCAATGAGGTGGCTTACTCAGTATCTCAAGATTTCTTTCTCCCACTAACTGTCATGCCAGATATCACAAGGATAAGTGCATTTTCTAAGAATTTTGTTCTCTCAAATATACAAATTATGCCATATGTCCCCTTTATGAGATTAAAGTTAGATATAAGACAGTTTTTATTATAAATAATTACTTTTGGCTGGGTACTGGGGCTCATTTCTGTAATCCCAGCACTTTGAGAGGCCAAGGAGGACAGATCACCTGAGGCCAGGAGTTCAAAACCAGCCTGGTCAATATGGTGAAACCCCATCTCTACTAAAAAAATAAAAATACAAAAACTAGCCAGGTGTAGTGGTGCATGCCTGTAATCTCAGCTACTCAGGAGGCTGAGACCGCAGGATCACTTGAACCTGAGCGGCAGAGGTTGCAGTGAGCCAAGATCATGCCATTACACTCCAGTCTGGGCTACAAGAGTGAAACTCCGTCTCAAAAAAAAAAAAAAAAATACATTTTCATTAAACCTATTTGAAGACATTATCTATTTTATGATCCATTATCCTTTATTCAACATCTGACACTTTTAATTCACTTAGTTCTCTGCAAAATGTCTCACACAATAAATTTCTTTTTGGGTTTAGTTCCAGAGAAAAAATTTACCCTGCAGACAAGTTTGCCTGCTTTCCTTTAGCAATCCATGCAAATGACATATCTCATTATATTTTTATCTTCCTTTGTTTCCAGGAAATATATATATAAAAAAAATTAAAGGCCAAACAGTATAATCTTTAGCTCGTTCCCAGATAACTAGTAGAGTCTATTCCTGCCGCTGAATTTCATTTGACTGTTATCCTTTTTCACTATGTTTAAGGTTGTATACCACCTCCAGTGCTTTTGCATTTCTTTATATTTCAATTAAATAGTAAACGATGATAGTTTCAACCCACAGTAAACAATTCTTGACTCCGGCTCCAAAGCTTCGGTCCACACTCACAAGGACTATCGCTGTGAGGAAGAGCCGTGCTGCTTTAAATCATCATCATCATCATTGTCATCCTCATCATCAATAGTTCCAGTGACATTGCTGAATATGAAAAACTCCTAGCCGATCCCGCTGCTATCTTGAGAATACTGTCTTTTACCTGTATTCCTTCTTGACATTCATGGAACCAGCATGCGATGATTCAGATTCGTCCCTTTTCTGAGCTCTGTGTCAACCCGGGTACTGTTTATTAAGGGATAAATTGTATCTCCCCACTTTCCCAAATTCACATGGTGAAATTCTAATGCCTAGTACTTTAGAATGTGACTATGTTTAGTGATAGGGTCTTTAAAGAGGTAATTAGGTTAAAATGAGTTCATTCAGGTGGGCCCTAGTTCAGTATGATTGGTGTCATTTTACGAAGAGGAAATTTTGACACAGACTTGTACAGAGAGAAGACCACGTGAAGACACACAAGAAGACAGCTATCTACAACTCAAGAAAAGAGGCTTTAGGAGAAACTACCCTGAAGACACCTTGATCTTGAACATTTAACTTCCAAACTGTGAAAACATAAATTTCTGTTATTTCAGCTACCCAGTCTCTGCTACTTTGTAGTGGCGGCCCTTGCAAACTAACACAGTTATGTCCTCCTGCAGAGGACTAAAAGCTGAAGTCCTCAATTATTTTTATAATCAGGGTCAAGCTATAATTGGCCACAATTTGGTTTGAAGATATGAAATCATATAGAAATTGGACACAGGGAATAGAATAGCAGAAACCAATCATGCTAGCAGGAGTCAATTACATCCCAAGTGAACTTCTGAAAGTGTCAAAGACACCATCAGCCTGATCAACATCTCACTCCTCTGAACTCCACTGAGGTAAGGTAACACTAATGGAGGGTGAGAGGTTGGGATGCGGGACAAATATCCAAGAGAATATTCTTTTCTCTAAGACCCAAAGGTCTTATTTCTCCATGTGATGCTGAAATACCACAGTTGGCTGTGTCCTTTACGGCTTGAACCCACCTGTAGTTATCTTCTTTTCATTTTTTGACATTACTTTAAATCACTGCATGTGTTAAATTGCTTTTCTAAACCTGCAGACTTGTAGGGAAGCGTAAGGCCTTCTGGGGAAAGGGATGCGGAGACACTCTGAAAGTTGGACGTCACAGGCTGATCTTCACATTAAGAACCCAATGACACATCCTTCTTGCTTCCCCAAGGAGAGACAGAGGAGCACTTCTTGGCCCGGAGGATTTTTACAGTAGTACAGATCTGCTGAAATCATAGCTGGATAATATTTCCAGCATCTAATTTGATATCAGAATTTAGCAACGTGAGGACTGTCAGGGAGTGGGTGAGGACAAGTAATGACTAGAAATTCAAGACCAGGAAAAAAAGTACCCTGTAGATAAGTTAGAAGACAAAAAAATATTTCATTTTTTCCCTTCTTACTCTTAAAAAAAACTACAGTTATATTTTCTTTCCAGAAAAGGGATGTGAATATTTATGCATCACATGATGGTGTTGCTGGTGACACTCAGCTTCTATTATCATCTTCAGAATGTGCTGCAGACAGAGTCCTTCCAAATATTTCCATGCTGTTATGCCAATGGCCAACTTTGACAAATGGGAACCTGGATCTATTCTTTTCTTATTTCTCCTAAAGGTACATGGTGATATTTTTTTCACAAGACATCAGTTGAACCCATCCATGAAAGGATACAAACCTTTCAGTGAAGAAAATGGAATGTTTATCTGCTGACTCAAGTACACAGATGTCAGACATATATACCTCTGAAGGGTTGATGACAGGAGTGTTCCTTCATCAGTATCTGTTATGACAGCAGGACTAATAAGTGCAGGTCATCAGCCACCACTTTTAGCTAGAGGGATCAGGAAGTATAAATAGTGGCTGTGAAAATGCCATTCCACATCACCATCACTCATCTCCTATAGCATGACTGACTGCTTCCTGTAACTGCTTCCTTCATCATTTATTAGGATAAAGAAGTGGTGGTCAATGCATGGCATTCACTGCCACCTCCTGAGAGGGCTGGAATCATGGAGACACCAATAGGCTTGGGGAAGAAGTACCAGTTCTATGCCTAATTAGCTATATGAAGAGGAACAGACCACTAAATCTTTCTATCCTCAGTGGCCTTGAAGAGGATCAAGGGGATCGGAATATGTCACCTCAACATATGCCACTTTTGCATAATGATTTATTTTGTGCTGAAGGCATCTGAGTTTCTGAAATCTTTTTATGTGCCTAAAAGCAAAGCCTCCCCAAACAACTCAATTTCCAATAAATGTCCTCCCTGAGAGCAACTGTAACCTTCTCTTCTCAGAGAGAAGTCAGCACCACACCGAGACAGACATAGTCACAAGCTGTCACATTTCCCATTTATTTTTATAAGTGACCATTTGTCTTTCTAAATAGTCATTTTTCTTTCCATAAGTGAACTTTACCCCCTGGCACTTCCCCATCAAGTTAGGTACATGGACCCCACATTCTCACTACCTCTTAGAGTTCCTCCTGTCTGAAAGCTCCCATGTGTGTGCATCATGCACATGTTAATAGACTTCTGTTTATTATTCTCATGTTCATCTGTCTTTTGTCAGACTAATTTACAAGATCCCAGGTAGAGAACCTAGGAGAATCGTAGGAAAAATAATTTTTTCTCCCCTACAACCTCATCTCTCACTTATGGAATTTGAGCCAGGTCTCTTCCCTAAGTGATAAGGTGAGAAATGTGAGAGATGACAAATAAAAGTGTTTTGTTAACCTCAAAACCCTGTGAAAGTGTAAGGACTAAGGCATGCATGTGCACAGCCACCAAAGTCTTCAGCTCTTGTATCTGTTTTCACGCTCTGCTCCACCAGTTCATTCTTGAATCATAAAGATGGTTTGTCTTCAGGAATACTCTGCTCACTTGTCTTTATTTGGATAGATTTCTGGCTGCATAATCATGTAGTATAGCTGCAGCCACCTTCAGATATCATGCCTGAAGTGAAGAACACTGACTATAACTCAAAAATGGTGAGATTTGAATTTAAGTACTGATGGAGTATCGATTTATTAACTTTCCTGCTGCAATACATTTCTTGGTGCATGTAAGACCCCAAACTTACCTTACCTACAGGAGGTATAAAGTCAGTTCATTGTAGCCTATTTCCTGAAAAGTTTCTAAAAATGTAATACTTTTGACATCCAAATAACCTTCCACAAAGGAAAGTAGTTGTGTCAGAAAACTTTGTAAGAATTCTTTCCATTTCTTTTCTATTTTAAAGCAACTTATAATCTGCATTTCTGAACACCAAGGTGATACTCTTACAAACAACAATATCAACAAACCCATAAGTCTAACTGTAACATCTTTATGATTCGAGAATGAACTTTGCTGCTTAATTCTGTTATGGTAATTCTTCACCTACTGAGTAAGAAAATACCTAGGCTGGTGCAGTTTTAAAAACAGTCAGAGTTAACTTAGTCTTTTGGGATTGAGTTTGTAACAATGCCAAATTGTTCTGAATTTGGTCTTCCCTTCCCACTTGGTAACCTATCACTCTCCTACTCGAAGAAGCTGGCTTAGAAATAGGCACTGTAATGTTACCGGGGAACAAAGGAGGTCAACAGGATCGTGGTGGAGAATGGGAAGACAGGGAATCAAGCACCTTTGTATTCTCAGCCCTAAATAGCTAACCGTACCCCAAGTCCTGTTCTGTTCTGTGTTGACCCATGGGAAAGAAAAATAAAAGACAGGAGAGAGCAGTGTCATGGCGACAACAGGAAGCCCAGACGAAAGAGAAGTGGCAGCGACTGAGAGGGCCTGGGCAACACTGACAGAGGGCCTGACCACTGCAGATAGCACTGGCCACGTTCGCCTGTGAGGACAGAAGGTGACCCCAGCAGCCACCCTGCAGGACTGTGTTTATCCAGCAGCACTCGGCACTTAAGCAGCCCCAGCTGTGGTGAGTTCGTGAGCAGGGTAGACCACACTCATCTATGGAAGAAGCATCCAAAACCTGGCTAGGGTTTGTGGAGGAGGAGGTGGGTGCTGGATACAAAGGGGATTCCAGGAACCTGGGTGCTTCTCACCTGTCCTAGAAAGGTTGAGAAGAGCATTCATGACTTGAGCTGTCCAAGTAAGGCGCCAAGAAAGAACTATCCAAATGATGGCTATAAACAGACAGGAGAAAATAATAGATCTCCACTAAATCATTACTCCACAGTTTCCCATACTGACCCATTTCTGGAAATTTTTAAAGGTACACAAAATAATGCAATAAAATGCTCTTATCAATAATACTTCAAACAATGTGATGTTACCTTATGGTGACAATCCAGGAGGGATTATAAGATTAGAACTTTCCATTTGCTTTCATTCTAGACAAAAAAAAGTTTATTGTGTCTTAGTCCATTTGTACTGCTGTGACCAGAAAAACCATAGATTGGGTAACTTATAAGCAATAGAAATTTGTTTCTTGCTGTTCTGGGGACTGGAAAGTCCAAGATAAAGGAGGCAGCTGGTTCAGTGTCTGATGAGGGCTGCTCTCTGCTTCCAAGATGGCGCCTTGTTGGAGCGTTATCTGGAGGGGGTGAACATTATGTTCTAACATGGTGAAAGAGCAGAAGACAAGGAATTCACTCCCTCAAGCCCTTTTATAAGCGCCTTAATCCCACTCATGAGGGCTCCTGATGACTTAAGTCACCTACTGAAAGCCCCATCTCTTAATATACATTGGTGATTAAGTTTTAACATATGAATTCTGGGGACACATTTAGACCATAGCACATGGTCAAGGCAGAAGGAAAGTAAACTATCATTTAAAGATAAGCAGGCCCCTCCGAATAGTCATAAGTAGATTGAAATTGAGCTGACACCCTTAAAATAGTCCCCAGGAAAACCAAACCACTAGGGGCTTTATTCTCCATCCACAGTGATGCAGAACTTTCTAGCCATCTGTGACACCAAACCTGAGCAATGGGAACTACTGAAAAGAGTTCCAGTAAGAGTAAAATATAAAAGGTATTTCATCAGTGTGAGCTGTAGCATAGAGAAATGGACTTGCCTGAGTGTGTCTAGGGACAAAGATGCTTATACGTCAGAGAGCACAAGTTCTGTGCCATTCAATGTGAAGTTGGATCCTACTTTTCCTAAGAAGCTTCCCTATCTCCACACTTCTGGGAGCACGTCTGGGCTCATACCCACACCTACAGAGCCCCTAGTTTCTTATCGAGAAGACTCCAACTCCTTTGAGAACCCTACAAATCCAGAGAAGAGTGACCATTGCTTAGCCTCAGATTTCCTGTGTTGAATTGCACATCCACTACTGAGTCAGCTCGGTGACCTTGTGCAAGGCACCTAACCTTCTTTCCTCATCTTGTAAATAAGAGTAATAGGACCTACCACATAGGATTGTTGTAAGGATTCATTACATTGATACAGGTAAGTCAGAAAATCATTCAAGTGAGTCCTCACAGAGAAAGTGGATCCAGTCCAAAGTTACTTAGTCACTACCTAAGCAAACACATTGTAAAGGTATTTGTTTTATTTTTAATTCTGCTTCATCAGCCACCTTTTAGAGACCAGAGCTTCTCAAATTTTAGAATGCATCAGAATTACCTGGAGCGTTTCTTAAAACACAGATTGATGAGCCCCATCTCTGGATTTTCTGATTTTAATGCGGCCTGAGAATTTGCTTTTTAGGAAGTTTCCAGGGAACTCTGATGTTGCTGGTTTGGGGACCACACATTGAGATCTACTGTTATAGATGATTAGCTTTGTTAAATATTATCTCTCTTAGATAAACTCCTTTGTTCTAAATAAATTAAGATCAGGTTAGAGTATATTAATCTATTTATGACTTCATTCAAATAACTCATTTGAATGTATAAGCAAAAATATACTTTCCAAGGCTCTTTTAGCAGTCAACTCTTTTGAATGGGAAATTCGAGAAAGAAAATGGGTAACAAATTTAGGATATGGATATGAATTTGGTCTTTATACATAGCCATCACCCTATCTTGCTGAATTTTGGGTATCAATTATGGCTTGTTTTATGTCTATTGTTTTTATTTACAAAGCCAAAATGAAAAGCTGGGACTCGCTGTGTTTTTGGAATTATGAGACTGTGGAACAGATGGTCTGATCAAGGGCCTAGAGGGCTTTTCTTCACTTTCTGCGGAGTACCAGCTGCAAGGACTTCTGAGATCACAGGGAGAAAGAAAATCTCATCCCCTTTATGGAAAATGAAAATCCCTGTAGCATTTATGAGACTTGGAGAGGAAGTGGCTGTTCACTTCATGATACGGAGGAGTACATGGGGCAAGAACCCAAAACTCTAAGCCTGCTTTCCATCATGTTACACACAGAGAAGGGACACAGACATGCCAGATAGTCTATATTGGATACAGATGTCCCGAAAGGAGCAAGTTTGTTCTGTTCAACTGCCACGGCAACACCAGCTGCTTATGAAATTATGAGGAGAGAGAGGTGAGGGGGGTTACGTGTTCAGACATATATTTACAGTAATTTTACAAACCTCATTATTTCCAAAGAAGAGCAAGATGAAAGCAGCCTGCTTATAAACCAGACTTGCCAACTAGACCTACCATCCCCCCACCATTGAACACCATTACTACAATATACGTGCGCTAAATGGAGAATTGGGCAATTATTCAGAATGTCCAAGAAAAGTCCTCTTTGATTCTATCAAGTGTCTGCTTTAGTAGACAGATACAATTTATATAAATGGAATTGTATCTCATCCCCTTATCAAAGAAGAGGGGCCTAGACTTCTTGTCTGAAAGTGACATCTGGCTGGCATCTTTTGAAAAAACATCCCCCACTATCCTCTAAAATTTTGTTTCACTTTTGGTAAGGTTGTTGCCACCAATTAATTAATCCAATCATTAATCAATTAATAAAGACTCAAAACACCTCTGAAAACAAAAACTGATGGTTAAGGTTTTCCATAATTTGAGGGAATTTCCAATGACTATAAAACTGAGGGAAACTGGTGTCGTGTCTGCTTCTGGCTCAGAAAGGCAGGGATGATACCAGTCAGAAAACTGGCCCGTAGTTTCCCATCTACATGGAAATGCCAGCTGAGGCACTCGATGTGATTGTGTAGATTTGGTAGTTACTTTATGCTTACATCAGTTGGTGCCTGAAACTCCCCACAGACTTCTGAGCAACAAAGGGAGGGTTGAAGGTGAGCACCCTGGGAGGGGAGGTCACCTGAGTAAAGTGCTCTGGGCACAGACAACCAAATTGTCCAGGAAGCAGGGCCTACTCAAGGGTATGACTTCTCCTGTGGTCTATCTTTTTGTAAAGTTTCAGAGAGCCAGGGAGAAAAAATTGGGAAAATAAGCATAAACATGTAGCAGATGCTACATGTTTATATTCACACAATGTGATGGTTAATTTTATGTGTCAACTTGATGGGATTAAGGAATACCAAGATAGCTGATAGAGCATTATTTCTGGATGTGCCTATGAAGGTGTTTTCGGAAGAGGTTCACATTCGAATCAATAGACTAAGAAGATCCAACTTTATTAACATGGGGGCAGGGGGCATTTTCCAATCCATCAAGGGCCTGCCTGAATAAAACAAAAAGGCAGAGGAAGAGTGACTTCTCTCTTTTCTTGAGTTGGGACATCAAGTTCTCCCGCCCTCAAACACTGGAGCTCCTGGTTGTCAGATTTTGCGACTCCAGGGCTTAAACCAGCAGTCCTCACCACTTAGTTCTCAGGGTTCATTCTTGGTCTAGGAGTTACAACATCAGCTTCCCTGGTTCTCAGAGCTTCAAACTAGGACTAAAATACACTACTGGCTTTCCTGATTCTCCGTCTTGCATTTGACATATTGTGAGACGTCTGGGCATCCTTAATCAAATGAGCCAATTCCCAGAAGAAATCTACTCATATGTATGTATATGAGTACATATAGATACTCATACACACACACACACACACACACACACAAGTATACACATACATATATATGAGATTGTATGTGTGTATATATACATACACACATATTTTATATGTGTATATATATTATACATATATATATAGAGAGAGAGAGAGAGAAAGAGAGAAAGAAAGAGGGAGAGAGAATGAGTGATTTAAGAGATTTAAGAGATTTAAGGAACTGACTTACACAATTATAGGGCTGCCAAGGCTACAGGGAAGGTTGGCAGGTGAAAACTCAGATATGATTTCTATACTACTGTCTTAAGAGATAATTCCTTCTCCTCTGAGAAACCTAATTCAGCTCTTAAGGACTTCAACTGATTAGACGAAGCCCACTCACATTATGGAGGAAAATCTGCTTTACTTAAAGTCAACTGATTGTAGATGCTCATCACGCCTACAAAATATCTTCACAGCAACATCACAGCCTTGCCAACTTGACATAAAATTAACTATCAAAGGACGGTTAGTAAAGGGACTACCGACATACCGTGTTTCATTGTGCTTCACTTTATTTCATTTTGCAAATATTGTTTTTCACAAATTGAAGGTTTGTGGCAACCCTGTGTCTAACAAGTCTCTTGGTCCTATTTTTTCAAATACATATGCTCGCTTTGTGTCTCTGTGTCCCATTCTGGTAATTCTTGCAGTATTTCAAGCTTTTTTACTATCATTATACTTATACTGATGATCTGTGACCAGTGATCTTTACTATTACTATGGTAATTGTTTTGGGACACCTTAAACCACACCATAATAAGACTAAGAACTTAACTAATAAGTGTTGTGTGTGTTCTGACTCCTTCATCAACACTGGTCATTCCCCCATCTGTCCACCTCTCCTCCAGCTTCCCTATTTCCTAAGACACAATATTGAAATTAGGTTCATTAATAACCTTATAATGGCTTCTAAGTGTTCAAGTGAAGAGTAGTATGTCTCTTACTTTAAATCAAAAGCTAGAAATGATGAAGTTTAGTAAGGAAAGTACATTGAAAGCTAAGATAGACCAAACACTAGGCTTCTTGCACAAAATAGCTAATTTGTGAATGCAAAGAAAAAGTTATTGAAGGAAATTAAAAGTGCTACTCCAGTGAACACACAAATGATAAGAACGCAAAACAACATTATTACTGATAGGGAAAAAGTTTTAGTGGTCTGGATAGAAGATCAAACCAGCCACAACATTCCCTTAAGCCAAGAACTCAAGAACAAGGCCCTAACTCTTCAATTCCATGAAGCCTGAGAGAGGTGAGGAATCTGCAGAAGAAAAGTTTGAAGCTGGCTGAGGATGATTCATGAAGTATATGGAAAGAAGCCATCTCCCTAACACAAAATTGCAAGGTAAAGAAAGAAGTCCTGATATAGAAGCTGCAGAAAGTTATCAAGAACAGCTAACTAAGATGATTGATAAAGGTGGCCACACTAAACAACAGATTTTTAATATAGACTAAACACTGTTCTATTCAAAGAAGATGTCATCTAGGACTTTCATAGCTAGACAGGGGGAGACAAATGCCTGGCTTCAAACATCAAAGGACAAGCTGATTCTCTCGTTGGGGGTAATGCAGCTAGTGGGTATAATTCACCAGTCCATTTATAACCATTCATCATTCAAAAATTCTAGAGTCCTTAAGAATTATGCTAAATCTACTCTGCCTGTGCTCTATAAATGGAACAACAAAGCCTAGATGACAGAACATCTGTTTACAACATGGTTTGCTGAATATTTTAAACCCGCTAGTGGGACCTACTGCTTAGAAAAAACTCTAATGGCAATATAAAAAGAGATCAATTGGGATTTTTTTGTTTGTTTTTTGTTTGTTTGTTTTTTGTTTGTTTGTTTGAGATGGAGTTTAACTCTGTTGACTAGACTAGAGTGCAATGGTGAAATTTTGGCTCACTACAACCTCCGCCTCCCAGGTTCAAGCAATTCTCCTGCCTCAGCCTCTTGAGTAGCTGGAATTACAGGTGCCCACCACCACACTCAGCTAGTTTTTTTGTAGTTTTAGTAGAGATGGGGTTTCACCATGTTGGCCAGGCTGGTCTTGAACTCCTGACATCAGGTGATCCACCTGCTTCGGCCTCCCAAAGTGCTGGGATTACAGGCGTGAGCCACTGCACCCAGCCAATTAATGTTGTGTTCCTGCCTGCTAACACAACATCCAACATAAAGCTCTTGGATCAAGGAGTAATTTCAGCTCTCTAATTGTATATTTAAGCAACACCTTTCTGTAACTCTATAGCTGCCATAAGTAGTGATTTCTCTGATAGATCTGGTTAAAGTAAATTGAAACCCTCCTGGAAAGAATTCATAATTCAAGATGCCATTAAGAACATTTGTGATTAATGGGAGAAGGTCAAAATATCAACATGAATAAGAATTTGGAAGAAGCTGGTTCCATCCCTCATGGATGATATTGAGGGATTCAAGACCTCTTTGGAGGAAGTCACCGCAGATGTGGTGAAAATCGCAAGAGAACTAGGATTACAAGTGGATCCTGAAGGTGGAGCTGAGTTTCTCTGATGTCAGGATAAAGCATTAACAGCTGAGGAGTTGCTTCTTACAAACTAGCCAAGAAAGTAGTTTCTTGTGTTGGAATCTACTCCTGGAGAAGATGTTGTGAACATTGTTGAAATGACAGCAAATAATTTGGAATATTACATAAGTTTATTTGATAAAGCAATGGCATGTTTGAAGAATATCAAATGTAATTTAGAAAGAAGTTCTACTGTGGTAAAATGCGATCAACTAGCATCACATCCCACAGAGAAATCTCTTTCCTGAAAGAGTCAATCAATACAGCAAACTTTATTGTTGTCTTATTTTAAGAAATTGCTACAGCCACCCCAACTTTCAGCAACCACCACCCACATCAGTTAGCAGCCATCAACATCAAGGCACGATCTTTCACCAAAAAAAAAAGATTATGATTTTGCTGAAGGCTCAGATGATTGTTAGTGGGTTTTTAAATTTTGGTATAATATTCTTCTAATTGAGGTATTTACATTTTTTACTTAGACGTAATGCCACTGTACACTTAATCTCTAGTAAATTGTAACCATAACTTCTATATGCACTGAGAAACCAGAAATTTATGTGACTCACTTTGTGGATATATTCACTTTATTGTAGTGGTATGGAATTAAGACTACAGTATCTCCAAGGTGTGCCTATATTTACATATATGTGGACAGAGTAAGGCACTATGGTTTGAATACTTGTGTCCCTCTGAAATCCATGTTGAAACTTAATCCCCAATGCAACACTATTAAGAAGTGTGGCCTTTGAGAGTTGATTTGGTCATGAAGGCTCTGCCCTCATTAGTGCTCTTATAAAAGGACTAGAGAGAACTAGCTCAGCCCCCTTTTCACTTCCACCCTTCTGCCATGTCAGGACACAACACTTGTTCCCTCCGGAGAGATCAGCAGCAAGCAAGGTTCCATCTTGGAAGCAGTGCGCAGGCTCTCACTAGACACCAAACCCACCAGTGCCCTGGTCTTCGACTTCCACCCTCTAACACTGTGAGAAATACATTTCTGTTCCTTATAAATTACCCAGTCTCATGTATTTTTTATAGGAGCAGAAACAGACGAAGACATGGGGAATCCGAAAATGACAATAAGGGTTAAAAACAGCGGGGCTATCATTACCTGTAGGCCTGAAAGGGGAAGGCTTGGGGTGTTTGAAGTTACTAGAATCTGGGCAGAGAGAATCGTGTGATAGGGGTGCCTTAGGATAATCGTGGCATTGAGTAAAGGGCCCAGCAACCTCAGGAAGGGAGTCAGAGAAGAAATATCCCAACCATTCTCTCCTCGCCTCCTCTAATCTCTCGATGGAGATTCCTATTAGCTGAGGCCAGAAAACCAGAAGCCAATGATGCCCCAAGAACTTCAGAGCAGCAGGAGGTGACACGGAAAATGTGTGCAAGTCTTTGGCCAGAAAACACATTGGCAGAGCCAGAAAACAATCTACATCCCTCCTGTAATTTCACAATGGATCTGATTATGCCTCAAGTTGCTGGAGGATGTGCTAACATTAAACCTGTGATTAAATGAAGCAGACTCAGATAAAGGGAACATCATCCTGAAGACTCAGAGAGACCAAAGCATATTCTTTTTTCATTTCCTCTGGGAGCCACAAGAAAACTTTAGAAATCTGGTGTCACCTAATGGATGTACGCAAATGTGATCCTGACAGAAAAAAAATGAAAAAATTAGACGGGGTTAAAAGACTGAGAAAAAAAGATAACACAGTAATATGTACAGCAGATGACTTGGATGGGGAATTATTACAAGGAAGTTACCAACATAATTGCAAAGTTAAATTTTCTACTGGAGGCAGTAAAATACAGAATTGAAAATGTAGGAAAAAATAAAAGTGGGCCAGGCGCAGTGGCTCATGCCTGTAATCCCAACACTTTGGGAGGCCGAGGCAGGTGGATCACTTGAGGCCAGAGTTCGAGACCAGCCTGGCCATCATGGTGAAACCCCACCTCTACTAAAAATACAAAAATTAGCCCAGTGTAGTGGTGCGTGCCTGTAATCCCGAGGTTGAGGCATGAGAATTGCTTCAATCCAGGAGGTGGAAGTTGCAGTGAGCCGAGACTGCACTACTGCACTCTAGCCTGGGTGACAGAGCAGAAACTCTGTCTCAAATAAATAAATAAAAATAAAATAAATAAAATAAAAGTGATATGGGAGAGAATCTCGAGAAACCCTGGAAGCAAAAATCAATGGTATATTTGAGAAAACAACTTTTTATCTTATACACTTTGCTGAGTTTCAGTTTTAAATTGTGAGGATACAAATTTAAAGGGTTTACTGCTTTCCAGGAAAAAAAAAAAAAAAATCAAGGGCAAAAAGTACCTACATCATAGCAGAAGTTTTGAGTCTTAAAAGTGAAGAAAAATTTCATAAGCCTTTGGAAAAGATTCGATGAAAGTTGTGTTTGGAAGTTGATCTTCTCCTCTGCAACTCTAAGTACCAGAAGACAACTTGCCACATACATAGAGCAAAATATGCAGCGTGAGCATTTTATTACTTGACAATTTTAACGTAGTCAAGTTAAAGAGAAAGACTTATACATCTAGTTGCTCAGAAAATTACCCTTGCATTTTGAATAGTTTTAATTGGATGAGAGATGACTCAAAATTTAAATCTAACATGTAGTCAGCAAACTCTAATGTTCTTTACAAAATAACCTCAAACACGTTTGTCTGACTCATCTTTTTTATCCCATCACTTGCAGACAACTGGGCATGGAAGTGAAGGGTATACAAATTTTGTTAAGGTTTCCCTTCCTCAGCATTCATCCTAAATTTAGAATTGAGAAGGTTTGTGTGTTATCAGTCCATGCTGCAGCTCGGAGTGAAGCTTGACCCTAAAGTGTCCTCTCAGTTTTAACTCATTTAGAAACAGAAGTGTGTTTTTACGATCATCTTAAAGTCATGGTTGAAGATACCTGAAACAATAATTGTTTTAATTTTGTACTGGCCACTGCCAAAGGGCAAAACTTTTGGGTATTTGGGACATTGAATTAGAAGGAGTACTAAAAGTTTTATTTGTTTCCTTTAAAAGCAAAAATGTATGAATAATATGACGCCCAAATGCACTGCAAGTTACTTGAGTAATCATTTTGGGCCTCTCTAAAATTCACATTGAAGACAGCAGTGATTGGAGATTTTAAGTTAGGGAATCCTAATAAATCCACTCAGAGGCTGATATTAGCTGTGACCAAACAGTTCTTTACAAAATTTTTCATATATGGGATCTATAAATGTCTTCTTGTTAGTGATGCTTAACAATTAGTGCACATTGTATAATTTCAACTGTCTCTTAAGAAGCGTAGAAGCAGGTCATAAGAAAATAAACTCAAAATATTAACAGATGTGTACTTTCAAGGCTTTGAGTATGGATTTTGTAAGCATTTCTACTGTTTCTATAATGAACATTTATAATTTTTAAATCTGAAAACTTGAAAAATTCAGCATATACAATACATTATATAATTTAACACAACCACATATTCACAGCACAACATGGAAAGAAAATAAAGTGTTAACAGCATATATCTCTAAGTTGTAGAAATACATACTTTTTTTTCATTTTTGCAATGGTTTAGACATTTTGATGATAATCATGTTTTAGATTTATAAGGGAATAAATGAAGGAAACCTGGAAGCATTTTAACCGTGATTTATCTTTGTTCTTCAAGGAACAACTATATGAAAGAATATCCCACGTGTTTCACTGAGGAGTTTTATGACCTAATAATAATAATAATTACACTCATAAACACAATGACAAGAAGTACCATTTATATGAAGAAGTACCATTATATACAGTGTTCTGTGCCAAGCATTGTCTAAGCATTTACATTCTTAGCCTTATTTTATCACTGAAACAATCTTATGAGGTGTGTTACTAGTTTGATAAACATTTCACAGATGAGAATTCAGGCTCAAAGGGAGCAAATGGGAGTAAATAACTTGTCCCACAGCTAGTGAAGAGTGAGCCCAATGTTTAGACCAAAATCTCTGATCTAAAAGCAAAAGGATAAAGATTAAAATTCAATATGTGGAAAAGGCTTTCTCCCACCAAGGTCAAGACTTGTTTCCCTAAACCAGATTAGCTTCCAAGGGCAAGGGTCATCTTCCAGGGTGGGCATAGCCCAACTCATCAATGTCTGACTTTTACACTTTCACATGGTCTTTGCCTGCCCGCAGACTCCCCACATGAGTGACCTGCACACTTGGCAATCCTGGCTGACCCCAATTCTGTATCCTGGTGAGTCTAGCACAGCCCCAGTTTATGCCTGGTTTTCTGGTATATTTATTAATAGTCTCCCCTTTCACTCTCAAACAGATGTGGTTTGGATAATGAATTAGATGGTAAGTCTGTTTTGGCTTAAGAGTATCTTCACTGCCTAGGGTACCTGGCACATTTGGGGAGCTATCTACACATATGTTGAATGGATGAACTAATGAATGAAGATTCCCACTCCTGTCCACTGCCACCTGGGAACTCAGATTCCAATTGGTCATTGTTTCCAGTGCTAAGCGAGAGCCTTCCATAGGAAGGTTTTGTTGAATTAGTTGTCATGATGGTGAATTGAAATGAGACATCAAGCCCCCTTGTCACATCCAGTACTTGTCAGGGCTCAACCCGGAAAGCACAACGATTTTAAACTATGGGATCGTGTTATTTATTTATTTATTCTTTTGTTTATTTATTTTTTGAGATGGAGTCTTGCTCTGTCACCCAGGCTGGAGTCCAGTGGCCCAATCCTGGCTCACTGCAACCTCCCCCTCCTTAGTTCAAACCATTCTCCTGCCTCAGCCTGCTGAGTAGCTGGGATCACAGGCACCCACCACCACACCTGGCTAATTTTTGTATTTTTAGTAGAGACAGGGTTTCACCATGTTGGCCAAGCTGGTCTCAAACTCCTGACTTCAGGTGATCCACCCGCCTTGGCCTCCCCAAGTGCTGGGATTATGGGCATGAGCCACCACATCTGGCCTGGGATTGGGTATTTAATAGGGGAAATAAATCTCACACAACTGTGGAAGAAGCTGGGAAGTGAAGGTCCAGGAGAGATTGGGTGACTAAGGGACTTGTTCAAGCTGTGAAGCCATGAGCGTGTCATCGCTAAAGTGAGACCATAAAGAGAAGCTCATGGCAAGCATGTGGGAGTCCCCACAACCTCCAGAGAATGACGGCTGGGAGTTCACTGTTGCCTTCCAAAGTTCACATCAGTTCATCTCTGCTCAAGACACCTCAAGACCATGCAGGGAACTGGAATCTGGAACACAGGGTGTTTGTATCACCAAGTTGACATAGCACAAACCCACGTCTTTCCTCTGTCCCTCTGTCCTTGCATGTACATTACTCCTTTTATCTGTGGCACTCTTGGTCTACCTCAGTATTTCACAAGCTTCTTAAATGGTCCTGCATTTGGTCCTAAGATGAAATGTCCCAAGTGACTGGTTCCAATTCTGAGCTTGTCTCTGAAAAAGGAAGCAATATTTGTTCATGTTCTTCGTGTACCCAAACCCTCATTATTGTTGCTGTTTACCTTGCAAGGTTTAATTGAGGAAAAGGACTGAGGCTTAGGAGAGCAGTACTTCTCCCAGAAAAGAAAACAAACCCTTACACTTACGATGGTGGGATCAAAGCTATGCTTACACTGTAGTACCTGATTGTTTCTGCAAGATTTTTGGGGTGTCTAATCACCGTGTAAATACTGCTTTTATCAATAGGGAGGGAAAATAATTCCTAAGTTTTTAATCAACTTCTAGGGAGTGAAATCAAGAAGCACAGGCACTGTGTCTTTAGGGATCCCAGTCCTGGTTAAAGCTGCCAAACTTCAGATCATCAGATCATAAGAAATGTCCACCCAACCTTTCCTTGGCCATGCTGTCAGATATCCAGTTAGCATTGGGTGGGGAGAACCAAAACCAGTACACAAACATGCAGGAGAGAGCCAGACAGCACAGCACAGATGACGATTTGATCAGCAAATTTATTATTAAGAGTGTGTGGCCATGAAGTTGTATTCAAAATCACATAGACAGGAAATTACAATGACCAACTGAGAACAAGTGAGAGTTCAAAAATATGGGTACAATTTGTGATAGCAACAAGGTGTAGGAGCTGCAATTCAGGCATAGCATCTGGATTTATTGTCTGCTGATGTCTTCCTTTATCCGTAGGGCCTGTTGTGATCTTGATCCCTCTCTGTCTCTGTCTTTCTCTGTGTCTATCATGCTCTTCTCTTTCCCCCTCATTTATCTCTCTCTGTTTCTCTTTATCTCTCTCTCTTCTCTCTGTCTCTTTATCTCTCTCTTGCTTATCTTTGTCTGTCTCTTTATCTCTCCCTTCCCTCCAGCAACACACACACCATTATTTAAATGTTGATGCAGAGTCTGAGAATAGAATAAGATAGTCAACAAACCAACCCATACCATATTTAGCCAAATACATGCTTCCACCCAATAAAAGCCATTTGAGGGTGCCCTGCCTCTGTAAGACTATTGATGACACTTTGATTTACCATATTGCATCTACTTGTCCCACCGTATGCCAGGCAGTTTGATTGCATAAACTACCAGGATCACACTTGGTTGATCCAGGTTTGGGACAGTTGTATTTACAAATATACAAATATAAAAATTCTCTAGGAGAATTTCCTAGAGAGGAAGTAATCTGTCCCAGTTTGTCTCTGTAAGATGAAACTCTCTGTCTCATCGACACAGACTGCTGATGTCATGACACTTGGTCCATGTTCTATAAATCTCCTTTCTTCATTCTTTGGCTTAGCAAAGCACCTCATCTGCTCTTCTCTTCTGATATCCAGCCTTTGCTATCATATGCCATGATAATCTATGTCGTATCTTCTCTCTCCACTCAGATATAAACTTCCTTTAGCTCAGAGTTTGTATCAGACTTATCTTTTTATTTATCATAGATATCTGCTAAGTATTTCTGAATATATTAAGCAATAAATTTGAGGATCTTTCCATTGCTTGACAATTCAATTTCATTACTGTTCTAGCCATTATGTTATGTTTTCCCTAGGAGTTTATGACTTCCTTATATTTAATCCCATTTTTCAGTAATGGAGCCCTTAAAAATAAGTTTTTCCTATTAATTTTTGAAAGAACATCATTGATGTCAAATGTGTTACCTTATTATAGGGTAAAGTTATTAAGCTGCCAGTGAGGGATTAGATGCACGGTGTGTCATAGTGGATAAAATATTTTCATTATTTTAGGCAGACATATGTTCTCCCATTTACTAAGAGTGTGACTTTGCAAATCCTCATTTCCAGTGTGGATAATAACACTCATGTCTTGGATTGGCCATGAAGAAAAAAGATAAAAGGCATGTGAAAAACAGCACACAGTCCACACTCAATTTATGATTATTTGAAACATTTTTTTCCTAATTTTCACACTAAATTCATTAATATTAAAAATCATGAAACTTTATAACTTGGGGTAAATACATTAGAAAGCACCTTGGGGACACTTTTAAACTCTAGGATATTAAATTAAGTATGTTTCAGGAAGCAAGGGATGCTTGGGGTAGATACACGTCTAACTTTCTAATGTGACATCAAAGAGAAAACCCTGCCCTTTCACAGGATGCCAAGAGGTCTCTGTGGCTGAGAGTGAGTGGCTGTCTTGCGCCATCAATATGTGCACTGCCATGCAATAGGGAGCCAAGACAATAACTTTACATCCACACCATCACCACCCTTTTCAAATTCCTGCTCCAGCTTCCTGTGAACACACCACAGAGAGATAAATAGAGTAGATGCCATTTTTATAGCATATCCAGAAGGCCAAGAACTCAAGAAGTTTGAAGATACTACCAGGCCCTAAAGTCCCAGGTGAAACTCTTAGTCATGGTGTCATCTGTCAGCTCACTGGGGTAAATGCCTGCGGGTTTCTGCAGACATGAGGTGGAGTCACAGCACACCCTGGAAAAGGGGAGTCCAGAATGAGGCGAAGTGATCTGGAAGTGCTGTTCTTTCCATGCTCGGACCCTCCCATCCCCATCTTTCTGTGTAGGATCATGATAGCAACAAAGGACATAAAATAGAAGTCTCCCCCACCACACTGTGTAACTCTGAGACTCACATGTATGAATGTCTCCACAAAGACTGCTCCTAGTGACTCCAACCAGGAATCTTTCATCCTGCACACCTTCCTCCCTGTGACAACTTTGTGATGTGTCAGTTAACTTAGCTAAACTGAACTACAGTCCCCACCATTTTCTTTCTATTTAATAGTATGTTTCTGGTTGGGAGGAGCTACAAGGGATAATCTCTCAGAAGAGATAAAAGATAGAAGAAAGGCAGCAGCCAATTTGTAGCATTCACACACCTCGCAAATATTTGATCAAATACTATTGTGTTCCTGTGAAGTGAAGGGATTTTTCAGATGTAATTAAAGTCCTTAATCAGTTGACTTTATCAAAATAAGCCTTTAACAGAGACATCTTCGTGAGCCCAGAGACTCCAAACAGCAGCTGAGTCTGCTGTTGTTTCCCTTTTACCTTATGTTTCCTTGCCTGTTCATGATCTTGCCTTCCTAACTGCCTGTCCTCTGGTCTTCATGGCTGCTTACCCAGCTGCACAATTGTGAAGGCAATTCCTCATAATAAATCTGCATGTAAAAACCATATCTCCTACTGGTTCTGCTTCTCTGTTGAACCCTGGTATACTCCCTCTCAAAGCCCATTGTCCAGTCATTCTCCAAGTTCTGATAATTCTCCCTTCTAAAGTAGTATCTTACTATCACTAGAGATGACACTGCCACCTGGGGAATCCAATTCCAATTTTTACTTCTCCTGGTGCTAATATAGAGTAATTTATTTCTGCCTGTTCCCACTGTTAATAGCAAAGACCAGATGCCATCAGCTTTTACCAGAATGATTAGAAGGGCCTTCTTTCCTGTACTCAGCAAGCCATTGCTATCCAACCTGCATTCCTTGTTGGCTAGAGGGTAAACTTCCATAAATACAAATCTGAACATGTGAGCCCCCACTTAAAACCAATCTGTGGTTTCCCACTGGGTGAAGTCTCAGATCTCAAACATGCCCTAAAAGCTTCTGTACTGCCTGGTCTTTTCCCACCACTCCAGTCTTCTTTCATCCTCACTCTGCCTTTCCGCTCAGTACCCTAAAAGTTCTTCCGACATTCTCCACAGGGTAGTCAGAATAGTCGTCTTCTGAAGATGTCCATTCCTAATCTCTGGAAACTCCGAGTATGTTCTGTGATATGGCGAGGTAGAACCAAGGTTGCTGATGCTAATCAGCTGATCTTTGCACAAGGAGATGATCCTGGACTATGTGGGTGGTCCCGATGCTGTTACAAGGGTACTTACTAGTGAATGAGGAAGCAGGAGAGTCAGAGTCAGAGTTCGAGAGAGATTTGAAGATATTACACTGCTGGCTTTAGAGATAGAGGAAGGGGCCATGATCCAAAGAATAAAGATGATCTCCAAATGCTGGAAAAGCCCAAAAACTAGATTCTTTTACTCAGCCTTCAAAAGGAAAACAATCCTGCAAACATTTTTATTTTAGCCCAGTGAGATCTATTTTAGACTTCGACTTCTAAAATTTTAGGATAATAAATTTGAGCGTTTTAAGCTACCAAAGTTTGTAGTAATTGTTAGAACAGCAAAAGGAAACTATTATGTCTACAATTGGGAATTCCTGCCAGCAGTAAAATTCCCAAACTGGCAAGATGCTATATACTTTCTACTTTTTAAAATAAAAATAATTACCATTATATCCTGATTTTCATGAAAGAAAGAACTTTTCACTTTTCATTTTGAAATAATCAAATTTACAGAAGACTTACAAGAATAAAGAACTCCCATATACAATATATCCAGATTCACCTATATTTAACATTTTGCCACATTTCTTTATCCTTCTCTCTCTCTTAATATATATATATGCAAAATTGATATATTTATTATTGAAATAAAAATTTTAACACAAAATTAGAAGGGAAAAAAATCTCAGAATTAAGCAAATCCCGTATTTTTAATAACTTCGCAATATTGTTCTTACATTTTCTTATTTTATCATGGACTAGTAAAATACTTCATTATGGAACAGCACTAGTTCATGGACAAGCATGCATGTAGAAACCACTATCTGAGTAAATGCTTATATATTCTTATGCTTACTTTTAAATGACTCATTTTCAGAGAAGTCTCATATTCCCACACTAGAGTTGATTCTCCAATTTTGAGTTTATCTTGAAACCTGAATTTCTTGGTGTTCTCCATAACATTTGCATACAGCCCACAGTCTCTGCTAGACTGTAAGCTCCTTGAGGGCAGGAACCACAGGTTTGTCTACCGTAGAGCACATTCGTTTCAAAGTTACATTGATCACGTTAAGGAATTGACAAAACAACTGAGTAGAGAATATAAAGTTCATTTTAAAACTCTCATTGTATGAATCTCAAATGCAGATGCCAAACTCAAAAAGCAACATACAAATAAAGTTGCTATAAACATGAATATATAAACCTTTGTATATATATATAGAGAGAGAGAGAGAGAGAGTTTCTTTTCTCTTGGATAAATACCTAGGAGTGAATGACCGCATCATAAGGTAAGTGCATGATTAACTTGTTAAGAAACTGCCTCACAGTTTTTCAAAGTGGCTAGAGCATTTAGAATTCCTACCAGAAGTATAAGAAAGTTCCAGATCCTCCATACTTCTGAAATGTAATAAAAGACATACATATAAGTGTATAAGAAGCTTGATAAACTCCAAAGAAGATGAACTCAAAGAGACCCACACTGAAACACATCATAAACTGCCAAAAGACAAAGAGAATCTTGAAAGTGGCAAAAGAGAGGATTCATCACATACAAAAGATCTTCAATAAGATTATCAGCATATTTCTGACTAAAAACTTTTGAGGCCAGAATGTAGCAGACTTTCTCTTTAGAACTCATAGAAGTTCTAAAAGAAAAAAAAAATAGTCAAGCAAGAATCTTATATCCAGCAAAACTGTCCTTTCATAGTGAAGGAGAAATTAAGACATACATTTTTAGTAAGCAAAAACTGAAGAGGTTTATTACCAATAGACCTGCTCTGTAGGAATGCTCAAGGGAGTCCTGAAAGGAAAAAATGAAAGGACTAGACAGTAACTAGAAACGATATGAAGAAGTAAAAAAACCTCAGTACAGGTAAATACAGGAAAATTATAAAAACTTTTTATTGTAACTTCATTTTTTGTTTTCTACATGATTTGAGAGTAATACATTTTATAAAATTACCAGTTTAAAATCTAGTGTTATTTTAACTTTGTTTGTGATTCTGCACTTTGTTTTCTACATAACTGAAGTGCCTAATGTATTAAAAATGATTAACTTACGCTTTTGGACACACAATGTATGATGATGTAATTCTGCGATATCAACCACTGACAGGTGAGGGTGAAGTTGTTAAGGAGCAGAGTTTTTGTATGTTATTAAACTGTTCTAAATTCAAATTAGAGTTTTATAACTTATTTATAGTTAGTATGTTTAATGTAATTCCATAGTAACCACAAAGAAAATAGCTATAGAATATACACAAAAGGAAATGAGAAAGAAATGTTATCATTTCACTACCAAAAATCAACTAAATAAAAAAGAAGACAGTAATACAGGAAATGAGGGACAAAAAAAGCCATACAGATTATAGAAAACAGAGCAAAATGACAGAAGTCCCTTTTTTATTAGTAATTACTTTAAATGTAACTGGACTAAACTGTGCAATCAAAAGACAGATATTGACAGTATGAATTTCAAAACACACACACACATGCAATCTAACTACATGCTGTCTACAAGAAACTCACTTTAGATCCAAATACAAAAATAGGTTGAAAGCAAAAGCATGAAAGAAGGTATTTTATGCAAATAGTTATAAAAGAGAGTAAGAGTCGATATACTAATTTCAGACAAAATAAATTTCAAATTTAAAAAGATTACAAGAGACAAAGAAGGATCCTATATACTAATACAAGATACTACAGCAAGAATATATTGCTATTTTAAACATTTTTCAGACCTAATAACAGACCCTTGACATACATGTAGCAAAAATTAACAAACTTAAATGGATAAATTGATAGTTCTACAATAATATTTGGAGACTTTAGTGCCTCACTCTCAATAACAGACAGAATAACTAGGCAGAAAGAAGATATGTAAAGAAATAGAGGACTTGAACAACACAATGAGCCAGCTAGCTCTAACAGACATATAAGGAACACTCTGTGAAACAGACACAGAATTCACCTGTTTAAATGCACATGGGGCATTTTCCAGGAAATAAGAACATTTGTACACTGTGGGTGGAAATGTTAAATGGTATAGCTCCTGTGGAAGATGGTGTGGTGAGTCCTTGAAAAACTTAAAAGAGAATTACCATACGATCCAATAATTCTACTTATAGGTATGTACCCAAAAGAATTGAAAGTAGTGTCTCAAGGAGATATCGTTGCTTTGAATACCCATTTTCATGGCAGTATAATTTTTTTTTTTTTTTTAGACGGAATATCACTCTGCCACCCAGGCTGGAGTGCAGTTGTGCGACCTTGGCTCACTGCAACCTCTGCCTCCCTGGTTCCAGTGATTGTCCTGCCTCAGCCTCCTAAGTAGCTGGGATTACAGGCACTCACCACCATGCCTGGCTAATTTTTGTATTTTTAGTAAAGACGAGTTTCACCATGTTGGCCAGGCTGGTCTCGAACTCCTGACCTCTGGTGATCTGCCCATCTCGGCCTCCCAAAGTGCTGGGAGTACAGGGGTGAGCCAACATGCTCCGCCAGCAGTATTAGTCTTAATAGCTAAAATGTAGGAGCAATTCAAGTGTCCATCAATGGTGGAGTGAATCAGCAAAATGTGATATATACCTACAATGAAATATTATTCAGCCTTTTGAAAGAATAAAATCCTTCTACCCATGCTCAAGCTATAACATGGATGAACTTTGAAGGGTGAAATAAGTGAAAAGTGAAATCAGCCAGTTGAAAAAAGCTAAATACTATATAATTCCACTTACATGAGGTGCTTAGAGTACTCAAAATTACAGAGACAGAAAATAGAATGATGGCTGCTTGGGCTGGGAGGACAGAGGAATGAGTAGTTATTGTTTTGTGGATATAGAATTTCAGTTTTGAAAGATGAAAAGAGTTTTGGAGATGGATGAAGGTATAGGGTAAGCAATATGGATGTACTTCATACCACTGATCTGTACACTTAAAATGCTTAAGATGGTAAATTTTATGTTAATTGCATTTTACCACAATGTTTTAAAAATTGAGAAAAAAATTTTAAAACTAATAGTAAAGTTCACTGTCAAAAAGCCATTTTCCTTCTAAATCTAATTCTCTCTCTTTTATGTTCTAGCCCAGGGTAACCAGCAGCTGAAATCACAAGAACTTATCTACCACCCCACAACATAATTTACTTCATTAGAAAGTTTTCCACAAAGTTGGCATTGGAAACATGGGCTTCTAGAAGTGAAAGAAATCAATTTATCCCCTGCTCTGGGCCATCCTGACTTACATGAATGATTTCTAAACCACCACACAGGCCTCATTACATTCTCCCCACCGAGCATCCTTCCAACTTGTGTATAATAAGGAGATGAAGATGAAAGAAGATGTCAATGAACATATTATTTTTTAAATATCAAAAACACAAACAAGCTTTAAAAGACCATATGTAAGTCTTCTTTAGTTTCCAAACCACAATAGATGTACTAGGCATGATTGTTCTGAGGTCCCTGCAATAAATGAAATCTGAGGTAGTTCCAACAAATGATGAATTCATGGTGGAAAAATAACTTCACTCATTTGCTGTCTTATCCTACGTTTTGTTTTCTCTCCAAAAAATACATAGTTGGGGCGAGGGGGCAATTAAAAAAAAAAAGAAGCAGGAGGGATGTTTGCAATGTTTACAAAGCAAAAAGGAAAATTTTTTGGTTCTGTGAATGCAAAATGTTTTGACAATATTTCCGATTTTGCAGGACATCTGGTGTAGATGCTATCAAGGGCATTAGAAGTAAATAGCTAAATTCTGTTATGAGTTCTGTTACTATTCTACCATCCATATGGAAATATTTTTATTTTTCCCCTCAGTTTAATTCATTGTTGACTTGGGAGAGACAAAATCAAGTTAAAAATGACGTGTGAACTGCTTGTCACTCAACTCTTGGTTGCCTAACATTGTGGCCTATTTTTTGTATAGAGACCCAGTTCTCGAATTAGCCTCTATAAATATGTTTCCATGTATTGGCTTGAATTTTATAGAAATCAGAGTTGTAAAATATTAAAAGTGTGGAAGACTCAGTCTTGTTAAAATGTCAATTCACTTCAAATTAATTTATGTATACGTTCAATGCAAACCTAATAAAAATCTCAGTAAGTTTTTTTGTGGATAATGACAAGCTGATTCTAAAACTCATATTTAAATGCGAAGAAACCTCAATAGCCAAAGCAATTTTGATAAAATAATAAAGATAGAACCCTCACACTACCTAATTTCAAGACTTAATATAAAGCCACATTAATCAAGACAGCATAGTGTTGGTGAACGCATGAATCAAACTGATGGGTCTAGACTCAGTGACTTCCCAATACTAATGAACAAACCTACAGCCCAGGTATTTGTTTCTAAATGCCATTTTCCAATAGAAAAAACCAGACCTCCTTGTAGAATTAGTTGAATCCCAGGATAGGACAGGGAAAACAGGATAAGCCTAGAGCATCTTGTGGTGCTAGAAAGTAAGGAAGTGGTCAAAACAGAATGGGGGCATGTCAAAAGCTCACTGGAGCCAACATGAAAGAGCTCCCAATGTCCCAAGCTTGAGCAAGTTAATGATAGATTATTTAATACCAAGAGAATAGAATAAGCATCCATGAGTCTATGACGTAAAGAAATGAATGAATGAATGGGAGATAACAGGTCTCACAATGAATAAATGTAGAAAGAAGATGGAAATATGAATTCACCAGTAGAATACCACAGTAATAATTGTTGCAGGCAAGATGTACCAGTGAAAGCCAAAAGTGAAGGGTAAAACTTTGAGAAGAAAGATTATATTTGCCTAGTGCAAAATTATCACCCCCAAGATATCCATTAATTGCTAAAGGAAAAACAGTAATTTTAAAAATGGAAACACCTGGCAGATGCCGTCTTAGCCAAGTGATCAAGATTAACATCACCAGTAATAAGACATATTGACACCCCACACTTCCTGATTTGATACACTAAGAAGGGCTTATCATTTCTGTGGTACTCTTGGCTAACAATGCACAATTAACATTTATTAATGAAAAAAACTTTAGGCAGATCCAAATTGCAGCACATTCTTCAAAATAGCTGTCCAATACTCTTCAAAAGTGTCAGGTCCTGGGACACAAAGAGATACTGAGGAACCATTACAGAGTGGGAGAGGACATGGAGATATAAAAACTAACTGTGATGTGGAATCCTACATTGGGTCATGGACCAGAAAGAGAACACTGGTGGGAAGACTGATGAATCTGAGTAAGTCTGTAGTTTGGTTTAAAGAATAATAATAATAACAATAATGGTTTGGGTGCTGGCTCCTTAATAAAATTCCCCTAGTTACTGTAATGTCTAAAAATGAAGCCCCTATGGTGGGCTACTGTGACTTCACTGCATTTAAGAATAAAGAATAATTAACGATGTGTGAATAGATGGTAATAAGTTAATAACTCAGATGGTGCTGCTAATACATAACAACCCGAGGAGACAGCATCATGTAATGAAAATGTTTTTACACTTCATAATCTATTGAACTCCTCTCCGTTTCTCTCTGGTCTCCAAATCTGTTGTTCTCTCTCTTTTTCTTTCCATCTGTCTCTCTCTTTCTCTCCTCCTCTACTTTTATTCATACTTCAGAATTATGATCTTATACAGTATAGAACTGAAGTATATTTTTAAGTAACTGATATTGCTATCAAGTCCCAGAGCTTCTCTATTGAAGCTTTTAAAAAGTTTCTGTCTTCCAAAATAAAAAGCTAAAGCTGCATTATGGTGATTGTTCTTCCATGTAAGTCTTAAATTGATATAGCATGTGTGAGATTACTGACTCTTCATAGGAAATGTTTTCTTTTCTCTGGCAAAAATCTTAGAAGTCCATTCAGAATGATGCTGTCAGAATGTATTTTCGTGTGATGCTTTGAAATAGACAAAAAAAAAAAAAAAAAAAAAAAAAAACCTAACAGCACACAGCACACAAAGATTTTATTCTTTAACATTGTAAATCAACTCAGTTTTTACCTTCTTGTTCATAATCATGGTGCAAGGTAATACAATATATAGATGGTCATTCAAAATAGGGGTAATTTCAAAATTTGATCATTATTTTTCATAGAAGAGCACAATTTTTACTTGCAAAAAAAAAGTTAATCAAATTATGTTACATTTCCTTCTCCATCTCCACTACGTTTTCAACAAAAATAATTATATTGATTGCTAATATGGTACAGATTAGACAGACAAGAGGTGCTTCCTGAGTTAGTTGCCCCATAATTTATTTAAAAAATTAATTTCAAGTGGGGCTTGAGCACTTTCAAAATCTGTCTGTCATCCTAAATACCTTCACTGGGGGATGCAAACTGTTATTTTTGTTTTATTTTACTATTGATTTCCTTAGTTGAATTACCTCTAATTTAGCTCAGAGAGAGTCTGATCAACAAAGATCATAAAGATGAAGAAGGATAGGAATCTATACTTAGAAAGTGAAATCAAATGCTATATAGCATTTCTCAAACATATTAGTATTAGGTTTCCTATTTTCCATTCACTTGCCAATTCTTCTTATATCTAGCCCTGGACAGAAGTGAACACCAAATACAGGAAAAGAGAGTAAACTCCAGGTGTGTGTATGTAAGTATGGATGTGTTGCGTGCATGGGTTGGAGAAGTGAAGCCTGGATTACAGAAATATTATTCTGTATTTGGAATAGCAGGCTGATTGAAATACCTCAGCTTTGTGCAGAGCTCTCAACCACAGTTTGTACTAAGGAACAACCAAAATAACCAGACACTGGAGGAAATCTGAAACGGGAAACAGAAAGCTCAAGATACAAACTTCTATCCCATAGCAAAGAGAGATAATTCCAGTAACTTAAGGACACTTCAACCCTCCGATTAGTCCCTCCGAAAAACACAAAAAGATTTTTTACATTCATAAAGCAAGAATAGGTGAACTTTCACAAAATGAAGGTTGCTCAGATTCTGAAAGGTTTAAATGAAGAGTTGGAAAATACATTTAAGGGAATCTATAAGAACAACAACAAAAACCTAAGACCATGATTAAGGAAGATGCAATAAGAGACATAGATATGAAATCAGAAGGTCTCCAGCAAAAATGGGTGGCTGCCTACCCAACATCAACTCTCTGCCTCCTTCTTATTAATATTTAGGGACCTCTGATGGTTTCTCCTTATCCACTTCACCCTTCCCTCCACTCTCTGACTGGGCCACAGGAAGCATAGATGGAGAAAGGCTAACCAGATTGGGATCTGCGGGTGAAAGTTATGTGCTAAAAATGATGACTCCAGAAGAGGGACTGACCCTGGATTTTTATAACATCATGGAATCGCCACACCAGACCAAGACTTCTCCCCTATAGATTTCTAATTACATGAAAATTTAAGACCGTATTTTGTTGAATGAGCCACTTCAGTCATATTTCTGTTTGTCTGGAAGCAGAAATAATGATATCTAGAATAATCAGATATTATCTTAAAATAATGCCATCTGATACAACATTCAAGATCCAACTAATAGAAAAGAAATGAATAAAGAAGGAAGAAAGGGGGAAAGGGAGGGAGAGAGGAAATAGAGATGAGGGACCCTCAAAAAACAATAAAAACAATTTCCAAAAGATAAAGGGATGCAAGTGTCTTATATTTGGAAAAGTGTCCCAAGTGCTGGCACAGTTAATCACATCTCCATATTTTGTACAACAAGAAAACAAGAGATCATCTTAAAAGGTCCCGGGGTGGGGGGCGGGGGGGTAGGAAAAAAACACCAAGTAATACAGACAAATATAAAAATAAAATTGAAGAAAAATTTTAAACTAGAAATTTTAGCCAGAATGTCTAATAAAACATTTTCAGACACACATGGATTTAGAAAGTTTGTATTTCGTATAACCTTCCTTAGAAGTCGCATCAGAATATACTTCAGCAAAACAGTATAAACAAACAAGCAAAGAAAAGTAATTCAAAAAATATTCAACAAATCCAGAAAGGTAGTGAAAAACAGTTTTATGTTGATTGTTCTCTCATTCTGCTGCAGAGCCATCAGTCTCGATTGAAGCACATAAATGAAAGGTAATTAGAAACTCTTGGATGGAAGAGAGTTACAAAATAGTTGTAGTACAGCTATGAGATAACAAGTAAAAACTAGAATAGAAGGTCAGTGGATTTTCAAAACAAATGTAGTGGATTCTAAGTGATATTTTATGTAACGGAAAACGTAGTGGAAAGGTAGAACATTATTTGCAATATGCTGGGGATTGCATATATCTTGCACTTCACATACAGAAAAAGACAACCAGAATGCCAGAGAAATAATTTTTAAAAAGCCCACCAAAATGTGTACAAGAAAGGAATGAACAAAATATAAAGCAGATCAAAACATTACATTATTTTGATCAGTTGTGAAGAATAAAAATCAGAATTTGTTTTGGCATTCTTCTTTCATTGGCCAATAGATTGTGGCTTTAAAACTACAAGACTAAGGTCAGGCGCAGTGACATGATACTAAGTCCCAGCTACTCAGGAGACTGAGGTGAGAGAATTGCTTGAAGCCAGATATTTTAATCCATCCTTGGCAACACAGCAAGACTATGGCTTTTAAAAACAAAAACTAAAACAACTATACTACTACTATTTGACGATTTTGTAAATAATATTAAATGTAGTCAAGTAATATAAATATTGATTTTCAATTTTTAGGAACAATGGTTAATCAATCATGAAATGCTTACTAATGAAAACAAAACAAAATGTAAATCTGATTAATCTTGACCATGTAAAAGTATAGCTGAGAGCAGGTGGCCCAGACAGTTATGCTGTTCACAGACTTGAAGTTGAAAGGTGCTGGGCTAGTCTCCTTGGGCAGAAGATCACTTTGATGAGAGTTTTAAAATGTCTGTAGTGTTTGAGTTAGGAATCCTCTTTTAGGAATGGATCACTGGATGTTCAAAGGTTTACACATGGGAACCTGAGGGAGGTCATCGCAGCATTATTTGTATTAGCAAGAAAAAATGTAACAATGTCAATGTGCAAACAATAGAGAATGTTAAATGAGTTGACATATCTGTACAATAATATATAACGTTAAAATGGTAAATCTTAATGATTTGTGAAATACAATAATTGTTCATATAAATGGGCTGAATGGGACTCTATTTCCTTAAATATGTGATAATATGATCTTAGCTGGGCTGTTATAATAAAATACCATAGACTGGGTGGCTTAAACAACAGACATTTACTTCCCATAATGCTAGAGGGTGGAAAGGCCAAAATGAAAGTGCTTTCAGATTCGGTTTCTGGTGAGGGCTCTCTCCCTGGCTTGTAGACAGCCACCTTCTCACTGTGTGCTCACATGGCAGAGCTCAAGTGAGTGAGCTTTGCCTTCCTTTCCTAATAAGGACAATAATCCCATCATGGGGCCCCACTTTATGACTTTATCTAAATCTAATTACTTCCCTGAGAACCCAGGTCCAAATACCATCACATTGGGGGTTACGGTTTCAACATACAAATTTTGGGGGGACACAAACATTCAGTTCATAACAATTCTGAACATTTACTGAGTGTTTACTGCAAGTTAATTTTAAAAAATTTTACAGGTATTAATCTATCTAAATCTCCAAACCGCCGTATGAAATAGATGTGATTAGTGAGCATGTATATACAGAATATATACATACTTATATACACACATACATATACATACACATGTTTACATATATATATGTCTCTGTATATACATACACATTCTATGTACTCTATATGTATACATATGTAGGTATAAATATAATTATATAATTTATTCACAATTATATATTTGACCCTATATAATTTATCCCTCACCTTGCTATGGTCCCCTCTTCATGAGAGAAGTATACTCCCTGCCCCATGGACTCTGATAGATCATGTAAGTAGCTTTAGTTTAATGAACCACTAGTAGATGTGATGTGAGCAGACACTATCAATGAGCTTGCATGGTTTAGGCTTGCTTTCTTTGCTTCTGCCATCACCAAGCTAGAAATAGGCTTCAGGTATTCACAGAATGAGGCATGTGGTTTACATCCAAACCTACCTATTGCCTGGAGTCCGGTCAGGTGAGGTTGCTGAGCCCAGCAAGCCAATTCCAGCCAAATCATGAACCTGTACACTCATGAGTGATAAAAATAAATGTTTATTTTTGTAATGCACTGAAATTTTATGGTTTTTGTTACACAACATTATTACAGTAACAACTGACTGATACAACATGTCTAAATAAAGACTTTAGTGGTAATCTCTAAGTAGTAGAATGAAGAATGATTTTTATTATCTTTTTTACAGTTATTGAATGATTTTAAAACTATTACCCACTACTTTTTCAATTTTTAATATGTCTTCAGATAAAGCAAATAATTGCTATTACATTAATGTTTCGAGCTTGTATTTATATACAGAATTATCTTAAAATCACCAGTAATTTGGAACCTTGAAATTGTATATTATTCAACACTTACTCTAACTTAATTTTAAAATTCAACTTTTTCCATGACTTAAAATGTTGGAGATTAAATAATCTCTTGGTTCAAAGAACCACTAAAGCTTTTTTGGAAA
>NW_012104754.1:26809-29237 GCF_000951045.1 Mandrillus leucophaeus | reverse complement strand
GTAATGCACTGAAATTTTATGGTTTTTGTTACACAACATTATTACAGTAACAACTGACTGATACAACATGTCTAAATAAAGACTTTAGTGGTAATCTCTAAGTAGTAGAATGAAGAATGATTTTTATTATCTTTTTTACAGTTATTGAATGATTTTAAAACTATTACCCACTACTTTTTCAATTTTTAATATGTCTTCAGATAAAGCAAATAATTGCTATTACATTAATGTTTCGAGCTTGTATTTATATACAGAATTATCTTAAAATCACCAGTAATTTGGAACCTTGAAATTGTATATTATTCAACACTTACTCTAACTTAATTTTAAAATTCAACTTTTTCCATGACTTAAAATGTTGGAGATTAAATAATCTCTTGGTTCAAAGAACCACTAAAGCTTTTTTGGAAAAACAAATTGAGGAATCTGATTTGGTAGTCTGTCTCCTTGGGCATACATGAAGTTTTTCAAAATGTCATGAGACTAGTATAACAAGTTGCTCATGGAGATCCAATTGTACAGACCCACAGACTTACAGAAAAGGAAATCTTAGTATTTTTTAATTTATCTGGAATCCTGACTGAACTTTAATTTATACAACCACTGGAGCATCATACTTGGACACATTCATTGAGTTTTGATACGTGGTGACCTTTGGGAACATTGGTGAAGCATTTTATGCGTCAGCTGAGAGGAGAGAGTCCACCAAACAAGACTGAATTTAGGAACTGGATAGAATCCAAATTTATTTTTCATAGTACTTCTGAGTTACTGTCCCAAAGTCCTTTGAGCAAGGAAGGCCAAGGCCAATAACTTTAGCAAAGGGAGAAATTAACAATATGCTTCCCTCCTGCCATTTAACCATTTCCTTTAGCCCCTTACTCTCCTGGCTGGCTTAGATCTAAGAATGACATTAAGGCTGATTGCAAGAGGTAGACCAATAAAAAGATAAAATTTATTTTTATATTGTCATTTTTTATGTTAATGTCTCCAGCAAGACTAAAAGAATCACTAAATGGTAACTGTTTCAGATGGAAAGAAAAGACCCTGAATCTTTTGAATAGTTCAAGTGCCAATGATAATGCCAAATCTTATTTGTCATATTTTCTAATATTTTCCTTTATTACAAATAACATTGGGCTAAAATAATGTTCATAAGTCAAGATTTGTTCATGTTTTGCCTGCTTTGGCCTTCCTTTGACTCATTGTTAATACTCTCCCCTTAGAAGGCTGCTTGAAGCAGATGAGAATGGGAATGACAGAAGACTTGGTAGGGTAGCAAGGGTGTCTTGTTGCCCATCAAGAGATCTTGTTAGTGCCTGTTCCTGAAGTTAGCTCCAACTGCATATTGTCTCCTAAATATTTGGGCACTGAAGGATCATAACTTCTTGAACAAAGCATCAAAATGTGTATTATACCTTATCGATTTTAGGAAGACGATTGGCAACTTTAAAATTACCAAAGGATCTATGGGCTTTAATTAATTTCCTCATTGGAAGTATTTCTTCTTTGGATATTACATTAATGTTTCTAACAGTTTTTAAATAATCTTCTTTGCTTATTTTGCTTCCTCTTTGCAGCTCATCCCACTGCATTTCTAGTTCAATTTTTTTCTTCTACCTTTTCCTGACTTTCTCGAACAAGTTCTAATATCACGTCCCTCTTAAAAATGCACATACTGCAAAAAAGAAGAAAGGAAGGAAGGAAAGAAACTTTTTTATTATTTACCAATGTTTGCCTCAGCATCTCAGACACTCCTAGTATCTTAAATGATGATTGATTCTCATGTTTGGATTTGTGAGGCTAAAAACTTGTGTTTTGTGGAAAAAGGAGAGTGATACTCCTTAGGTCTCATTTAAAGGATCACTTTCCTAGTGATGTATTTATAATTGTTATGAGAGCTGAATGTCCTGATGACCTCAGGTACATTTTGGTAAATTATGCTTATTTTAACTGAAATTTAGCCAGATGCCCTTATCCCATCTTCCCCCCATCTTTACTGAGTTATAATTGAAAAATTAGAATTGTACATACTTAAGACTTACAACTTAATGTTTTGATTTACATATAAATTGTGCAATAATCTCCACAATCAAACTAATTAGCAAATTCGTCATCTCACATAGTTATCTTTTTATTTCCTTTTCAGTGGGAATTATGCTTAAGATCTATTCTTGTAGCAAATTTCAAGTATACAGTACAGTATTGTTAACTATATTCACATTGCTATACTTGAGGTCTCCAGAATTTATTCTTCTTGCGTAGTTGAAGCTCTGTGCACCTTGAACATTGCCCTATTTTCCCTCTACTCCTCAGCCTGTTAACCACCATTCTACTCTCTGCTTCTATGAGTTTGACTAGGTTACATTCCATGTATAGATGAGATAATGCAGTATTTTTCTTTCTGCATCTGGCTATTTCACTTAGC